>NC_092389.1:53685863-53735863 GCF_030028105.1 Mobula birostris | reverse complement strand
GACTCCTGAGTCCCCGATAGCAGGTGGCAAAAGGGAGAAACTCCCTGCCATAAACCTCCAGGCACCGTCAACTTGCCGATGCCTTGGAAGCAGCCGACCACAGCCGACACCGAGTCCGTCCGTCCGAAAACTTCGAGCTTCCGACCAGCCCCTTTGATACAGCCTCCCGAGCGCCATCCTCTGCCGAGTGCCTTCGACCTCTCCCCGGCCACTGAAACACGCAAAGCCGAGGATTTCGGGGCCTTCTGCTCCGGAGATTCCGGTTACCACACAGTAGCAGCGGCAGCGAAGCGGGCATTTCAGAAGTTTTCCAGATGTTCCTCCGTACTCTCACGTCCATCTCCATCAAATCAGGATTGTACACGGCCCTACTTGACAGATAACAGGCATCATCACCACAGTGGCCGCGCGCACTGCCGTCGCATCACCATCTTCTCCCTCCTCCCGGGATTTCGAGGGGATGAGGGAGGAGGTAACACTGAGACTTTATAAGGGATTCATCAGACCACATTGGAAGCATCGTGAGTGGTTTGGGGGCCTGATATCCAACAGGGACTGTGCTGGCATTGGAAGCAGTCCCAAACAGGATCACGGGAATGATCCCAGGGATGAAAGGGTTAACACAGGAGAAGCCCTTGTAGGCTCTGGGCCTCTGCTCACCGGAGTTTATAAAGAGTGAGGGGGGATTTCACGGAAACCTACCGAGAAACGAAAGGCTTCGATAGAGTGGACGAGGAGAGCGTGTTTCCTGCAGTGGGGAAGTCTAGGACCAGAGGGCGCAGTCTCGGAATAGAGGGGCCACCATTTAGAACGGAGGTGAGGAGGAATTTCTTTAGCCTGAGGGTGGTGAAACTATGGAATCCGTTGCCACTGGCGACTGTGGAGGCCGAGTCATTGGGTGTGTTTAAGGCCAAGGCTGATATTTCTAGATTGGTCAGGGCATCCAGGGTTATGGGGAGAAGGCAAGGGAATGGGGTTGACAGGGAAATGGAATGATAGAGCAGGCTCAATGGGCCAGCTGGCCTAATCCTGCTCCTGGACCTTATAGATAGATAGATAGATATACTTTATTAATCCCGAGGGAAATTTGGTTTCGTTACAGCTGCACCAACCAAGAATAGAGCGTAAATATAGCAATACAAAACCCCCCAACAATCAAACAACAAAATGCAAACTATGCCCGATGGGAAATAAGTCCAGGACCAGTCTATTGGCTCAGGGTGTCTGACCCTCCACGGGAGGAGCTGCACGTTCGATGGCCACAGGCAGGAACGACCTCCCGTGCCGCCCAGTGTTGTATCATGGTGGAATGTGGCCGAAGTCCAACAGTAGAAAGTTCAATATCCAGTCTGCAAACACGTTCCTCGATCGTAAGTGACCCGGATTGCACCATCTGTTGTTAGCCAGATCAGTAAGCACTCAACTCCTTCACGCTTACCGCTCTCAGTGCACTTCCGGTCAGTCGGAACGGTATTACCCACCGGACTCCTCTTCTCCAAAGGTCTCTGTTGTTTCGACCCGGTCCTCTTTCCTCTGCTTTGTGATCCCCCTCTGTGTGTTTTCCTCCGGATTTCAGCAGGGGTGTCCACCGCTCTGTTCGCTAAGCCGGCCGGTCTTTGCTGGTCCGTGGAATAATGGTCTTTAAAGCCAGTCCCACGTGCCCACCCTTGTCCCGGCCCGGGACAGGGTGTCAAAAGTTATGGGGAGAAGGCAAGAGAGTGAGGTGGGGTTGACAGGGATAACAAATTAGCCCTGATGGCAGAAGGCACTCGATAGTCCGACTGGCCTAAATCTGGCGCTCTGTCCTATGACATACCTTTCCAAGCTTCTAAGAAAGTAGGAGGGCTGGTGTTTCTTTTTTCATGATTGTATTTACGTGAAGGGCCAAAGATTGACCAGGCATTTGAAGCTGCTCACTCCCTTCACCAAGGAGAACTGGTATGTGGTCTCCCGGCCTCCCCCGCCTGAAGCCAATGATTTAGATCTTTAGTTTTGTTGACACTGCGAGTAACGTTGTTACAGTGGCACCTCTCAGCCAGATGCTCGATCGCACTCCTCTGCGCTAACTTAACGGCCAGCAGCAGTGTTGTCATCAGCGAGCATAGGACCGTAAGACCAGAAGATTACAGGAGCAGAATTCGGCCATTTGGCCCAGTGAGGCTACTCTGCTGTGTCACCGTGACTGATCTGTTTCCCTCTCAGTCCCAGTCTCCTTTCCACCCGAATCCCTTCATGGCCTGACGAATCAAGAATCTAGCAACTTCTGCCTTAAATGTACCCAATCTCTTGGCCTCCACAGCTGCCTGTGGCAATGAATCCCGCACATTCACCACCCTCTGGCTAAACAAACTCCTCCTCATCTCCATTCCAAATGGATGTTCCTCTATTCTCAGCCTGTGTCCTCTGGTCTTAGACTCTCAAACCAAAGGAAACGTCCCCTCTCCGTCCATGCTGTTGAGGCCTATCACCATTCAGTCGGTTTCAGTGAGGTTAACCCTCATTCTTTCGAGTTCCAGCGAGTGCAGGCCCAGAGACATCAAATGCTCTTCAAATGAAGAGCCTTTCAATCCCGGAGTTATTTTCGTGGACCCCATTTGAACCCCACTCCAATGTCAGCAACACACATAAAAGTTGCTGGTGAACGCAGCACGAATTGACAATAAACTGGACTGGTCAAAGAACACTGAGGCTGTCTACAAGAAGGGTCAGCGCCGTCTCTATTTCCTGAGGAGACTGAGGTCCTTTAACATCTGCCGGACGATGCTGAGGATGTTCTATGAGTCTGTGGTGGCCAGTGCGATCATGTTTGCTGTTGTGTGCTGGGGCAGCAGGCTGAGGGTAGCAGATACCAACAGAATCAACAAACTCATTTGTAAGGCCATTTGTAACTCATTTGTAAGGGGATGGAACTGGACTCTCTCACGGTGGTGTCTGAAAAGAGGATGCTGTCCAAGTTGCATGCCATCTTGGTCAATGTCTCCCATCCACTAC
Source organism: Mobula birostris (assembly GCF_030028105.1). Lineage (NCBI taxonomy): Eukaryota > Metazoa > Chordata > Chondrichthyes > Myliobatiformes > Myliobatidae > Mobula > Mobula birostris. The sequence goes on along the minus strand of NC_092389.1, from coordinate 53,732,872 downwards.
ATAATGTACTGGGTGGGCACAGGAGTACATTCAGCCAGAGACTCATTCCACCAAGATGCAGCACAGAGCGTCATAGGAAGTCATTCCTGCCTGTGACCATCAAACTTTACAACTCCTCCCTTGGAGGGTCAGACACCCTGAGCCAATAGCCTGGCCCTGGACTTATTTCCTGGCATAATTTACGTATTACTATTTAACTATTTATGGTTTTATTACTATTTATTATTTGGGGTGCAACTATAACGAAAACCAATTTCCGCCGGGATCAATAAAGTATGACTATGACAAATTAGTTTCGGAAATGACGCCCCATCAGCTGATTGGAGCGTCTGTAAAGACCGAGCACTCCGCGGGCACATTGCAATCAAGAGCGCACTGATGACGTCTCCTCAGGTGGTGGCGAAAAGTTTGCAAGGAAATTGCCAAGATCAGAGAACAATTCAGACTCCCCCACCCCCCCCCCCCAGCCCTGCTACTGCCCCCTTCCAGTCAGTTTTTGGCCCGCTCCTCTCTCATGCCTCTCTAATTCCCTCAACGCCACTGCAATTCCAGCACAGCTGGACTTCGGCTTCTCCTTCTCAAAATGCAGCGTGAACTTGATCGTATTATGATCACTTGCCTTTCTTTTGCCTTAAGCTCTCCAATCAGTTTTGGTTCATCGCACAAGACCAGTCCGGAATGCTATTCCCCGAGCGGGCTCGACCATGAGCTGTGCTAAAAAACCATCTCGTAAGCATTCTACAAACTCCCCCCTCGTGGGATCCAGCACTAACCTGATTTTTCCTAATCTAACTGCATTTTGAAACCCCCCGTGACTATCATAACATTGCCTATTTGACATGCATGACGTGTCTCCCATTGTAATTTGTAAACCATGTCCGTATATAACTTCCATCGCAGTTGCTTCGCTCTCCCGACAACAATTCTACGCCTTCTGATCCTATATCATCTGCTTCAATGATTTAATTTCATTTTTTTTAAACCAACAGAGCCACCCCACCCCCTCTGCCTACCCGCCTGTCCTTTTGACACAATGTGTATTCTTGGACGTTAACCTCCCAGCTATAATCTTCTTTCAGTCACGATTCAGTGATGCCTTCAACGTCATACATTGCCGATCTGTAATTGTGCGACAGGGCTCACCGAGTTTATTCCGTGTACTGCGTCCGTTCGGATACGACACCTTCAGGCCTGTGTGCGTCACCCCTTTTCGATCTCGTCCCCCTTTAACATTGCAACTCATCTGGCCGCACTTTCCAGTGCCCTGTGGCTAGCCGTCTCGCCACACACCGCCTCTGTAAAACCAACTACTTCACCTGCAGCCCTGTCACTCCGGTTCCCATCCCCCTGCCAAATTAGTCTAAACCCTGCCGAACAACCCCAGCAAACCTGCCCGCCAGGATATCAGTCCTCCTCGGGTTCAGGTGCAACCCATCCCTTTCGTGCAGGTCGGACCTTGCCCAGGAGAGATCCCAGTGATCCATAAATCTGAGCCCCTGCTCCCTGCACCAGTTCCTCAGCCTCACACTCATCTGCCAAATTGTCCTACCCTTACCCTCACTGGCACGTGGCACAGGCAGACATCCGGAGACGTACTACCCTGGAGGTCCTGCTTTTCAGCTGTCTACCTTGCTCCCTAAAATCTCTCTTCAGGACCTCCTCACCTTTCCTACCCGTGTCATCGGTGCCAATGTGTACCAAGACTTGTGGCTGCTCACCGTCCCCCTTTAGGATGCCGTGGACCCATACCGAGACATTCCTGACCCTGGCTCCTGGGAGGCGACATTCCTTCCGGGAGTCTCCATCGCATGCACAGAACTTTGTCTCTCTTCCTCTGGCTATGTAATGTTTCATCACTTCTGCTGTCCTCTTCGTCTCTGTTCCCTTCTGAGTCACAGCGCCAGGCTCAGTGCCAGAGAGTCAGTCACTGCGGCTCCCCCCTGCAGGGTCCTTCCACTCAACAGAACCCGCAGCAGAATACTTGCTATTGGGGGGAGTGGCCACAGGAGTACCCTGTACTGGCTTTCTGTTTGCCTTCCTTCTCCTGGTGGCCGCCCGGTTACCTCCTTCGGCAACCTAGCAGTGACTACCTCCCTGCAGCTCCTAGCTATCACTTCCTCAGCCTCCTCGGGTGAGCCGAGGGTCGTCGGGCCACGGCCCCAGTTCCTTAACACGTTCCCCGCAGAGCTGCAGCTCGGTCTACCTGCTTGCAGATGTGGTTATCCAGGAGCGTGATAGCCACATCTCGGCGTATAACACTGCCCCTGGAGCCTTGTCACTGCCCCAACTTCGCCCGAACAGATGAAGAATGAAGAATGAAGAAGAAGAAGAAACTTACCTTGCCCAAGCCCGATGAGCCAAAGCCACTCCAACGCCAGCCCACTCACGCAGTGGCCGCTCCAACAATGGAGCGAGTTAGTTGATAGGATTGGAACAGTGCTTTGCCACAGAGCTGTGGGTGTAAGGAGAATAGAACTGGCGGGCGAAGCTCGTACCCTTGAGGTGAATTGCGTTCATGGCCAGAGAGGAGGAGATATAGTTCCCTGTCTATACTGATTGTGTCAGAATTAGAATCAGGTTTAATATCACTGGCACGTGTCATGAAATTTGTTAACTTAGCAGCAACAGTACAATGCAATACATGATAATATATAAAGAAAAAAAGTAAATCAATTACAATGTACATATATATGTATATTATATAGATTTAAATAGTGCAAAAACAGAAATAATATATATTTAAAAAAAGTGAGGTAGTGTTCCTGACAACACACATCAAAGTTGCTGGTGAACGCAGCAGGCCAGGCAGCATCTCTAGGAAGAGGTACAGTCAACGTTTCGGGCCGAGACCCTTCGTCAGGACCCCCCTGTTGCTTGAATTTCCAGCATTTGCAGAATTCCTCGTGTTAGTGTTCCTGACGAAGGGTTTCGGCCCCGAAACGCCGACTGTACCTCTTCCTATAGATGCTGCCTGGCCTGTTGCGTTCCACCAGCAACTCTTATGTGTGTTGCTAGTGTTCATGGGTTCAATGTCCATTTAGGAATCAGATGGCAGAGGGGAAGAAGCTGTTCCTGAATCGTTGAGTGTGTGCCTTCAGGCTTCTGTACCTCCTCCCTAATGGTAACAGTGAGAAGAGGGCATGTCCCGTGTGATGGGAGTCCTTAATAATGGACGCTGCCTTTCTGGGGCACTACTCCTTGAAGATGTCTAGGATACCTATGGAGGCTAGTACCCAAGATGGAGCTCTGCAGCTTTCGATCCTGTGCAGTAGCTGCCCCCCCCCGCCCATACCAGAGAGTGATGTAGCCTGTCAGAATGCTCTCCACAGTACATCTATAGAAGTTTTTGAGTGTTTTAGGCGACAAACCAAACCTCTTCAATCTCCCAATGAAATATAGTCACTGTCTGGCCTTCATTATAGCTGCATCGATATGTTGGGACCAGGTTAGGTCCTCAGAGATCTTGACGGCCAGGAACTTGAAGCTACTCACTCTCTCCACTTCTGATCCCTCTATGAGGATGGGTGTGTGTTCCTTCGTCTTACCCTTCCTGAAGCCCACAATCAGCTCTTTCGTCTTACTGACGTTGAGTGCCAGGTTGTTGCTGCGGCACCACTCCACTAGTTGGCGTATCTCACTCCCGTACGCCTCTCGTCACCACCTGAGATTCTACCAACAATGGTTGTACCATCAGCAGATTTACAGATCTGCTGATGAGGAAGCCAAGGATCCAGTTGCAAAGGGAGGTCCCGAAACCCAGATCTTAGAGTTTGGTAATAGGTTCAGAGGGATTGAGAGCATTGAGGTGCCCGACAAATGCATCACTGAAGTCCAGGTGGTTCAGATCAGAGCAGTGAGCCAGTAAACATCATCAGTGATAGGCCAATCAGAGGGGGTTCCTGAGGTGGGAGATGATTTATGTTATAACTGACTGCAATGTGGAAGCAGGTTCACAGGTTTGGTGACTGAGACAGAAACCGTTAACTACGAAGAAGCATATTGATCATTTATTTACAAACACTAACAAACTTGACCAAATACTGAAGTTCCCCCAAGTTACACAAACCACAAAACTAGACATTCAACAAGCCGATATTTACAAACGTGTAGTTAAACGTGCTTCCCAATGTTTCTGGGAGGCAAGCCCTGGGAGCAAAAGAAAAGAAAAGAGAGAGAATGAATCAGTCACACGTGCTAGTCTTCATCCCCGGGGTGAACCCAGACACCAGCACTGCGGCACGCAAGGCAACCAATGGGAAGAGCCGATGCAGATATCAAGCTGACCAATCAGCGGTCCACGCGGTGGAAGCGGCTTTTGAGTGGCAAATAAGCCATGCCCCTACACTACACACCACCCTTCAAAAGTTGCAACTCAGAGTGCTATGACTGTCACAAACTCCATGCTAAGCTACGCATAAAACACAAGAGTACGCTACCCAGTTCTGTAAACCCAGTACTCACCCGCCCCCCCCCCCCCAGTGTACTACAGTAGTCCACCAGCCTTCCTGCTTCCCAAAAGACCGCCAGCCCACCCCTGGAGTGTAATAGCCAACGAGCTGGGTCCCCCATTTAATCTTACACACTGCCTATCAGATGTGAGCGATGTTCCCCGACTTGTCAGGTATGTGGGTGCAGCGTGCTTGGCCCAATAACAGCACAAGTGCCACCTTTCTTTGTGAGCAGGTAACCTAAGGCCATCGATATCAGTCTGGTGGGACTGTGCTGGGTGAAGCTGTCACCCGAACCCACATTCCTCTGTAATCGCACTTCTGCCATGCCGATCAGCATAGGCAAGATGCTCATTTGGGGCACAACATATCGCCTGAGGGGAGCCACGGGTAGGCTACCAACTGCCTATTCAGCAGGTGCCACTTTCACAGCGCCATTTGGCATAGACGCAGCCGTCCCAGGGTACTGTTCCCGTTCACACTTGCTATCACCACTGGCTTGTACCTGTGCTTCTCATACCACAAACACAAACTTAGATGTCAACTGGGGAATCACTTTCGAATTTAACAAATGTAACGCACTGTAAGGATTCAGTGCTAATGTAATGGCTTCTCTGTAGTGTTCACTGCTGAGGTAACGGTTTCTCTGTAGCAGCAATGTTTGGGTTATGGCTGGAGATAACAGGATTGTGGGATGCTTGTTAACCAATCAGAGATTGCTGCACTGTCTTGTGAATCTGGAAGGATGTTTTTCGCAGTCTTTTGTCGAGGAGAGACGAAGAGGGAGGATGCATGTGGAGAGAGCTGGTAGACCACCGGAGGGAGTGGACTGGGATCTGAGGGTCCGAAGGTTGGCGACACTCGGAGGAGATCATGGTAGAGGAATGGCGACTGAGTGAGCTCCAACGTGCACTTTTGACTTTTCCTTGAATTGGGCCCTTTTTAAAAATATTCATTACTTATCCTATATTCAGATTAAGATTCATAAAGTTCAATCATTTAATTGCATATGGCGTACTGTCTGATATTTTGCGTTGTGGGTTTGTAACACAGCATCCACACAAACGTGACTTCTCAGTTTGGCGGGGCCAGAGGCTGCTTTTCCCTCGACGAACACGAGCTGAGCGAGCCTGAGGGTTACACAAATGGTTCACTGGAAAATATCAGCCCTTAAAGCACTTATTCCACCTGGGGCTAAAAGGCTTAAGTCCCTTAATGCTGCTACCATACAATGGGTCGTGAGTGGACAGAATAGACTACTCCCTTCCAACTTCCTCAAAACAGAATGCCAAAACTTGAGCTGCTACATAATTTCCCTCAGCAGTCTCTTTCTTTGTCATCAAAAGAGATCGTATTAATGGCATCAACCCTCTGGTGCAGTTAGGAGTCCTCATACAAATCCAGCAATCTGACAGGCCGGTCAAGTGTCCAGATACGTAGGCCATCCTTGGGAACGTATCATCGGATCTGCCACCACAAGTCAGCATTCACCATTTTGCCAATCTGTAATGCAGGGAGATTCAAAACCTATACTTCTGATCAGTCATCGGATATATAGACACACACACACACAAAACAATTTCTAGAATTGCTCCCAAAATGCTTATGTCTCTCTAAAATGTAGGCACCTCACATCCGGAATAAATTTGCCCAAATTTCAAAACACAGTAACACATAATTTCACAAGGCCAGTATGAAATGTAGGTTTATATCAAAAACTGATGGCGGGGGCAAGTAACAGACTAAAAATAAAAGAAACTAAAACAGATTAAAAACACAAGGAACAAAAATCCAGGCTTGTCTAAATCCCTCCATTCCTTGTCTGTGCCCGCACATGGTCTAAACCTCTCCACTCCCTACCTTTGTTGTCACATGGACTAAACCTCCCCATTCCCAGCCTGTGACTGTAAGTAAGCTAAATCTCCCCATACCCTCTCTGAGTCTGCACGTGGTCTAAATCTCTCCATTCCCTGTCTCTGTCTCACATGGTCCAAATCTCTCCATTCTCTCTCTGTGTTTGCACATGGCCTAAATCTTTCCATTCCCTGTCTCTGTCTGTACATGGTCTAACACATTCCATTCCTTCCAGTCTCTGTCTGTGTCTAAACATGAACTAAATTTCTCAATTCCCTTCCTCTGTCTGCAGATGGTCGAAACTCTTTCCATTCCCTGTCTCTGTCTGTTCATGGTCTAAATCTCTCCACTCCCTGTCCATTTCTGCATGTGGTCAAAATAAGTCTTAGATATCGCTCTTGCATTTGCTTCCTCCAACTTCCCTCCTGGTGCATTCTAAACATTTGCCATGGTCAATGTAAAACAGTTTGTTTGTAAACATTGCTAACCTTTCTACCCCCATAATCTATTCCTCAGTGACAGCCCAGAGAGACGGCAACCAGGGCAGAACGGGCTGGCAACCCAATCTGTGTCCTCTGAGAGGAGGATCCCCACAAAAGCTACAAAGAATCTAAGGAAAAGATACCCCCAGGGGTGCCCGAGAGGGGAGGAGGATGAGCACCCCAGTCAGATGGACACAACGGCATCAGACCCAGGCAATGAACAAACGATGATGAGGAAGCAGTGTGCATGTGGCAAAATCTGCAAGGACGATCGCGGCTTGAAGATCCACCAAGCGAGGATGAAGTGCTTGGTGGGAGCAGGAGCAGCACAACGCGCAGGTGTCCAACCTGGTGAGACGAAGGAGGGGCCAGGCCAGGAGTCACCCCATAGTGCCCGGAACCTCCAAGTGTTGCAAACTAATCCCTTGAACATGAAGTCTAACAGGAGGCGGATCAAATGGCCTGCAGCTAACATGACTTCACTGTGGAAACAGTTTGATGAAGATGTTCAGCAACTGTCAGCAGGCGGGATGGAGAGCGAGGTGTCTCCCAGTGGAGGTTGGTTGTAGGGGATTCATAGCCCATTCTTTAGTTAGAACCTTCAGCATTTTGGGCATCGAGGGAGAGAGGACGAGGAGAGCCATCCGCAGTACCACCGATGCGGCAGAGAGGGCCTCAAGATGGCTGTGGCTCAAGAGAGGGGAGCCATGGAGTCATAAGTAGCTAGCCATCTGGACACAAGCTGGGGTCTGATCAGCCCTGGCTGGGGCACCTGGAGGAGGTTGTATGATGTTGAAAGACCTGAAACACCCAATGATTCCAGGAACATCACTGAGGATGTGTCCGGAAGCATCAGTAGATGTATGTACACAGCTGGTGTCTGAGAGTTTCACCTTGGTGTAAAGTCTCTATCTATCCTGTCTATTTTATATACTTGATCACACTGTCAATCAACTTCTGATTCCTCAGAGAAAGCAACTCTCCTTGTAGCTAATACTCCCTACTCCAGGCCTTACCTGAACCCCCTCCAAACCCCCTCATCCTTCGTCTCATGTGGTGACCATAACAGCACCCAATACTCTAAATTTTACTTTAAATTATTTTGTATGCAGCTGCAAATGAACTGATTAGATTTTATACCCAATGTCCTGAATAATCAAGGCAATAATTTTGTCTGCTTTCTTTCCCACCCAACCTACTTACGTTGCCAATTTCAGGAAGATAATGATTTGCACCCCCAACTTTTCTCTGTATATCAATGGTCCTAAGGGTCCTGCCAACAAAAACATATTAAAAACACAAGGAACAAAAACTTGGGCTTGTCTAATCCCTCAATTCCCAGCCTACGACCGCACATAGTCTAAATCTCTCCATTCCCCGTCTATATTATATTTGCCTTGTCAAAGTGCAACATTTCACACTTAAAAGTTGCTGGTGAACGCAGAAGGCCAGGCAGCATCTCTAGGAAGAGGTACAGTCGACGTTTCAGGCCGAGACCCGTCGTCAGGACTAACTGAAAGAAGAGCTAGTAAGAGATTTGAAAGTGGGAGGGGGAGGGAGAGATCCAAAATGATACGAGAAGACTGGGGGGGGGGGCGGGGGGTAATAGATGGTGCCTGGCCTGCTGCGTTCACCAGCAACTTTCATGTGTGTTGCTTGAAATTCCAGCATCTGCAGAATTCCTCCTGTTTACATTTCACACTTGCCTGTACTAAACTCTGCCTGCTCCACATCCCTGCTTTCTGTCTTTCTGTTCCCTTTGACAAACTCTTGCGTTATCGTCAAATCCACCTAACATATTGTGTCAGCTGCTAATTCACCAATCAGCCCATCTGCATTTCTGTCCAACTAAATGATAAATAAGAGAGGTCCCAGCAATGGCCCTTGTGGAGTACCACTGGTTACAGATGTCTAGTTACAGGTGTCCAATAGGAAACATCCCAGCAATGAGCCTTGTGGAACATCACTGGTTACAGGTGTCCACCAGGAGTGGTCCCAGCAATGAGCCTTGTGGAACATCACTGGTTACAGGTGTCCACCAGGAGTGGTCCCAGCAATGAGCCTTGTGGAACATCACTCGTAACAGATATTTAGATGCAGATGTCCAATAGGAGAGGTCCCAACTATGACCCTAGTAGAACATAACTGTTTACAGATGTTTAGATGCAGATGTCCAATAGGAGAGGTCCCAGCAATGACCCCTAGTAGAACATAACTGTTTACAGATGTCCAGATGCAGATGTCCAATAGGAGAGGTCCCAGCAATGACCCTAGTAGAACATAACTGGTTACAGATGTCCAGATGCAGATGTCCAATAGGAGTGGTCCCAACTATGACCCTAGTAGAACATAACTGTTTACAGATGTCCAGATGCAGATGTCCAATAGGAGAGGTCCCAGCAATGACCTCTAGTAGAACATAACTGGTTACAGATGTCCAGATGCAGATGTCCAATAGGAGAGGTCCCAGCAATGACCCCTAGTAGAACATAACTGTTTACAGATGTCCAGATGCAGATGTCCAATAGGAGAGGTCCCAGCAATGACCCCTAGTAGAACATAACTGTTTACAGATGTCCAGATGCAGATGTCCAATAGGAGAGGTCCCAGCAATGACCCCTAGTAGAACGTAACTGTTTACAGATGTCCAGATGCAGATGTCCAATAGGAGAGGTCCCAGCAATGACCCCTAGTAGAACATAACTGTTTACAGATGTCCAGATGCAGATGTCCAATAGGAGAGGTCCCAGCAATGACTCTAGTGGACCATCACTGGTTACAGATGTCCAGATGCAGATGTCCAATAGGAGAGGTCCCAGCAATGACCCTAATGGATCATAACTGGCTACAGATGTCTAGTTAGAATGGAACTCCTCCTCTGCTACTTTTTGCCTTCTGTGACCTAGCCAATTTTGAACCAAATCTACAATGTCGCGGAGGATTTCCGTGCATCTTCATCTCGTGGATCAGCTTACCACAAGGGACGATGCCAAATGCTTCGGTAAACTCCAGGGATAAATCATCCACCGTCCTCGCCTTATCAATCATCTTCGTCACCGTCTCAGAAAAAAAACATCGACTCGTAAGGCGTGACCTCCCCTGCTGATCATCCCAAATAAGTGTTATAAATAAATCCTTACCTTTACAATTTTCTTCAATGATTTCCCTACCACTGATATAAGATTCACGTGACTAATTCTTTGGATAATCCCTCTGACTGTTCTTCAACAAAGAATGACGTTGGCCATTGTCCACTCCCCTGGGACCTCGCCTGTGGCTAAAGAGGATAGAAAGGTCTCTGACAAAGCCCCAGCAATCTTCTCTCTTGCCTCGTTCAATAATCTGAGGTAGATCCCGAGATCCCTTGGCTTGTTCACCTTCAATGGACCCAGCACCTCCTCCTTGATAACATCATGCCCTAGAAAAACAGCATACCCTCCTTTATCTTGTTGTCCATTCAGCCCTTCTCCTTCCTGAATACCAATATGAATTACTCATTTATTACCTGGCCTACGTCCTCAGATCCAGGCATACGTTCTTTCCCTTGTCCTTTAGAGGTCCTTCCCTCTCTGTTGTTACCCTCTTGTTTTTAATGTATGCCTTGAAGATTTTCTTAATCTTATGCAGCAAAGTCATTTCATGGCCCCTTGCAGCCCATCCTTGATACTCTGTTTAAGTTCTTTCAAAGACTCAAAGATTCAAGACTCAAAGTACATTTATTATCAAAGTATGCATGCAGTGTACACCCCTGAAATTCGTCTCCCCCCACAGACAGCCACGAAACAAAGAGGGACCGTGGAACCAAAGACAGACCCCAAACATCAAACCCCACCCCCCCACATGCAAAAAATTATCATGCAAGTTGCAACAAAAAATAAAAACAAGAACACAGAATATAAGGCGCAGAATCAAAAGGCATATTTCAGTGCAGTTCAGCTCGGTATTCATTATCTGCGGGCTGTCCCGATTCCAAAGTCGCCCAAAAGTAGCCCAAAAAAGTGACCAAAACTGGAACGAGAAACGAGAACACATCATAAACCTGAATTGGAGTCCAAATCTACAATGTGTGTCGACTGAACTTTGCTCCAGTACCATCCGAGGGAGAGAGAGAGAGAGATTCACTCAAACTCAAGGGCTTTCCCCTCAGGTTCGATGAGCGAGGGAGCGAGAGGCTGCCACAAGCAGACGCCTCCTCTGGCAGCAGTGGGCGCGAGGCTGGAAGCCGGCACTGAACCCTCCCTCGTCCTCCACTTCCTGTCTATTCCGGGATCCCAACCAATTCCAGTTTCCTGGCACTAGTTTATGTTCCACTTTCCTTTTCGACCATGCTTGCAACGTCCCAGCGTTGCCCAAGGTTCCTGAAGCTTGGCATCCTCATCCTTCTTCCTCACAGCAACTTGTCAGTCCCAAGTTCAGAATCAGAATGATGTTTGTTGCCGCTGTTTTACATGATGTGACATGATGTGTTGTTATCACTGATCTGTACTGACTGGGGTGTCCTGATGAAGAGGTTCAGGATCCAGTTGCGTGGGGGAGGCGGGGGGTTTACAGACCAACGTCATAGAAGCAGGCCCATCAGCCCCTCTACTCCATGCCGAACCAATTAAATTGCCTAGTCCTATTGACCTGCACCTGGACCATACCCCTCCCATCCACGTCCAAACTTCTCCTGAACGTTGAAGTGGAGCTCATGTGCACCACTCTCACTGGCAGCTCGTTCGACACCCTCACTGCCCTCCGAGTGAAGAAGTTTCCCCTCGTGTCCCCCTGGAGCATTTCACCTTTAACCCCATGACCTCCAGCCCAGGTTCAGAGTCCGATACGTCCTAACGAAGAGTCTCGGCTCCAAAGCGTCGACTGATTTACTCATTTTCAGAGATGCTGCCTGACCTGCTGAGCTCCCCCAGCATTTTGTGTGTGTGTGTGTGTGTGTGTGTGTGTGTGTGTGTGTGTGTGTGTGTGTGTTGCTCTGGATTTCCAGCATCTGCAGAATCTCTTTGTGTTTATTCATTTCCACCGATGCTGCCTGACCTGCTGAGTTCCTGGTGGTAGCCCCAGGAAAGGCAAGTGTCCTGAATAGTGAGGGTCCTTAATGATGGATTCTGCCTTCTAGAAGCACCTCTCCTGAAGATTTATTTCATTTCGGGATGCAGGACCACCCAGCAATCCCCATTTAACCCCAACCAAATCATAGGACAATGTACAACGATCGATTATCTGATTTGGCACATTTTTGGATTGGAGGGGGAGGCCTATGCATTGCACGGGACTGCTGAGACTGAACGCCGAATTCCAAGGCGCCCTGAGCCGTAATGGCCTCACGCTACCATGGCCGCCCAGGGTCAAAGTTCAGAAGCTCAAAGCCCGTTTGTTATCAAGGTGCGTACACGCCGTCTAACCTTGACGTGCGTCTCCTTGCAGGCGGCCACAACACCGAGCAGCCCCGCGAGGACCCGCCGACAGAAGACCGCCGAACGCCCAGTGCGCAGCTGGGCAGAAGAGCGAGGGGACGAATCGCGCAAGCAACGAAAGTAAGCAAGTCGCCTTCGGGAAGCGCGGTTTTTTCCCAAAAGACACGAAGCCGGAGGTCATTGCAGCCTGAGCAGGCCGAAGCCCCAGTTTAAGGTAGAGCCGAGTAAACGCTGTGCGAACACAGGCACGAAGCCGGGCATCGCAGCACGGTGGTGAGGCCTGCAGCCCTGATGGAGCTGGCTGCTTGAGAGCCCTGTGAATTGGAGCCCCCATCCCAGTCTTGTGCTGCTGTAAATGGATGCTGTCCAGTATACATCCACAGACATTTGCGGAGGTCTTGGTGTCACACCAAATCTCAGAACACTGCAGAGCCGCTAACCTCCCATCCCCACGGCTGCATTGACGCGCTGGGCCCAGGATAGGGCCTCTGGGATGCTGGTGCTCAGCGGCCTAAAGTTGCTCACCTTTCCCACTGCCGTCTCCCTCGGAGAGGACTGGTTGGTGCTCCCCCAACCTCTCCTTCCCGAGGTCTACGATCAAATTATTGACCCTACCAGTGGAGTCAAAGAGCACAGAAACAAACCTTTCGGCCCAGTTAGATAGATAGATAGATATACTTTATTAATCCCGAGGGAAATTTGGTTTCGTTACAGCCGCACCAACCAAGAATAGAGCGTAAATATAGCAATACAAAACCCCCCAACAATCAAACAACAAAATGCAAACTATGCCAGATGGAAAATAAGTCCAGGACCAGTCTATTGGCTCAGGGTGTCTGACCCTCCACGGGAGGAGCTGCACGTTCGATGGCCACAGGCAGGAACGATCTCCCGCGTCGCCCAGTGTTGTATCACGGTGGAATGTGGCAAAAGTCCAACAGTAAAAAGTTCAATATCCAGTCTACAAACACGTTCCTCGATCGTAATATGCCCCGGATTGCACCATCCGTTGTTAACCAGATCAGTAAGCACTCAACTCCTTCACGCTTACCGCTCTCAGTGCACTTCTGGTTAGTCGGAACGGTATTACCCACCGAACTCCTCTTCTCCAAAAGTCTCTGTTGTCTCGACCCGGTCCTCTTTCCTCGGTATTGTGATCCCCCTCTGTGTGTTTTCCTCCAGATTTCAGCAGGGGTGTCCGCCGCTCTGTTCGCTAAGCCGGCCAGGATTTTCTGGTCCCTGGAATACACAATGCAACCTTGCTTCTGTCCCGCGTGTTGGGACGTAACCATTTCCAGCGCTGAAGAAAACCCAAATAAAACTCTCTCTACCAGCATGTTAGAGAGGGTGCAGCTTCGACGTGTTACTGTGAGGAAAAAAAAAATACAAAAAATAACATAAATTAAAAAGTAAGAAGAAGAAAGTAAAAGAATAGATCGGAACGGCTGTACCAGGCTGCGCACTAGTGTAGTCGATGATACACTGTTATTCTGCCTAGTCCCATTGGCCGTCACCTGGACCACGGACCTCTGTGTCCTCCCATCCACATACCTATGCAAATTTCTCTGGAAGAAGACCATAAGGTATAGGGGCAGAATTAGGCCATTCGGCCCATCGAGTCTGCTCCACCATTTTATCATGGCTGATCCAATTTTCCCCTCTCAGCCCCAGTCTCCTACCTTCTCCCCGTACCCCTTCACGCCCTGACCGATCAAGAATCTATCCAGCTCTGCCTTGAGTGTACATAAGGACGTGGCCTCCACAGCTGCCCGTGGCAACGAATTCCGCAGATTCACCACTCTCCGGCCAAGGAAATTCCTCCTCATCCCCGTTCTAAAAGGAAGCCCTTCTATTCTGAGACTGTGCCCTCTGGTCTCAGGCTCTCCCAGCATAGGAAACATCCTCTCCGCATCCACTCTATCGAGGCCTTCCACCATTCGATAGGTTTCAATTAGGTCACCCCCTCATTCTCTGAATTCCAGTGAGTACAGGCCCAGAGCCCTATGCTCTTCATGTAACAAACTGTTCAAGCCTGGATTCATTTTTTGTGAACTTCCTTTGAACCCTCTCCTGTTTCAGCACATCCTTTCTAAGATAAGAGGCCCAAAACAGCTCACAATACTCCAAGCGAGGCCTCACCAGCACTTTATAAAGTCTCAACATTATATCCTTGTTTTTATATTCTAGTCCTCTCGAAATGAATGTGCTAACACAGCATTTGTCTTCCGCTCCACAGACTCAATCTACAAATTAACCTTCAGGGGATCCTGCACAAGCACTCCCAAGTTCCTTTGCATCTCAGTTTTTTTGTATTTTCTCACCATTTAGAAAATAGTCAACCCTTTCATTTCTCGTACCAAAGTGCATGACCATGCACTTCCCGACATTGTATTCCATCTGCCACCTCTTTGCCCACCCCCCTAATCTGTCTAATTCCTTCTGTAGCTTCTCTGCTTCCTCAGAACTACCTGCCCCTTCATCTATCTTCTTATCATCTGCAAACTTTGCAACAAAGGCATCTATTCCGTCACTCAAATCATTAACGTACAATGTAAAAAGAATCGGTCCCAAAACAGACCCCTGTGGAGCACCACTGGTCACTGGTAGCCAACCAGAAAAGGCTCCCTTTATTCCTACTCTTTGCCTCCTGCCAATCAGTCACTACCTTACCCATGCTAGAATATTCCCTCTTTAATAACATGGGCTCTTAGCTCGTCAAACAGCCTCATGCATGGCTCCTTGTCAAAGGCCTTCTGAAAATCAAAATACACATCAACCAATCTATTTGCTTGTTATTTCTTTAAAGAATTCCAAAAGATTTGTCACACAAGACTTTTCCTTGAGGAAACCATGCTGATTAGAGCCTATTTTATCATTTGCATTCAAGTACCCTGAAACCACTTCCTTACTATTCGACTCCAACATCTTCCCAACCACTGGGGTCAGACTAACTGGCCTATAATTTCCTTTCTTCTGCCTCTCTCCCTGCTTGCAATTTTCCAGTCTTCCGGAACCAATCCAGAATCCAGAGATTCTTGAAAGATCATTACTAATGCCTCCACGATCACTTCAGCCAACTCTTTCAGAACTCTGGTGTGTACACCATCTGGTCCAGGTGACTTCAGACCTTTCAGTTTCCCAAGAACCTTCTCCCTAGTAATGGCAACTTCACGACCGCTGACACCTGGAACTCCTACTATACTGCTCGTGTCTTCCACAGCGAAGACTGATGCAAAATACTTTCACAATTTGTCCGCCATTTCCTTGCCTCCATTATGGCCTCTCCAGCATCGCTTTCCAGCGGTCCAATATCCACTCTTGTCTCTCTTTTACACTTCATGTATCTGAAAAAACTTCTGGTATCCTCTTTAATATTATTGGCTAGCTTACTTTCATTTTCCATCTTTAACTTCTTCATGACTTTTTTCAGTGCCTTCTGTTGGTATTTGAAAGCTTCCTTATCCTCTAACTTCCCAATAATTTTTGTTCTATTTTATGCCCTCTCTTTGGCTTTTATGTTGTTTTTACCTTCTCTTGTTAGCCACATTGTGTCATCTTGCCTTCTTCCTCTTTGGAATGTATATATCCTGTGTCTTCCAAACTGTTTCCAGAAATTCCAGCCGTTGCTGCTCTGCTGTCATCCCTGCCAGTGTTCTTTTCCAGTCAATTCTAGCCAACTCCTCTCTCATGCCTCTGTAATTCCCTTTACTCCACTGTAATACTGATACATCTGACTTCAGCTTCCCTTTCTCAAAAGTCATGGTGAATTCAATCATATCATGATCACTTTCCCCAAGGGTTATATTACCTGAAGCACTCTAATCAATTCCAGTTCATTGCACAACACCCAATCCAGAATAACTGATCCCCTAGTGAGCTCAACCAGGAGTTGCTCTAAAAAGCCATCTCGAAGGCATTCTAGAAATTCGCCCTCTTGGAATTCAGTACCAACCTGATTTTAGATAGATATACTTTATTAACTCCGAGGGAAATTTGGTAAAGTTTTCCCAGTCTATCTGCATACTGAAATCCCCCGTGTCTCTTGTAACGTTGCCCTTTTGGCATGCATTTTCTACCTTCCATTGTAATTGTAGACCATATCCTTACTACTGTTTAGGGGTCTGTATACAACTGCCATCAGGATCTCTTTACCCTTGCAGTTCTATAACTCTATCCACAATGATTCAACACCTTCAACCCTATGTCACCTCTTCCTAATGTTAAAATCAACTCTCTATCCACAACGTCCATTGGCAAGTCATCGCACCACCCTCTGAGTAAAGAAGGTCCTCCTCAGGATCTCCTTAAATATTTCACATTTCATCCTTATCCCATGACCCCTAGTTCTAGTCTCATCCAACAGTGGAACATTTACACTACCTACACCCCTCATAATCTTGTATACATAATTTTGATGTTGAACACGAGATTGTTGATGTGACACAACTTAACTAGCTGATCCATCTCAGTCTTGTACACCCCCTCATCACTGTCTGCAATTTTACCAACAGCAATGGTGCCATCTGAAAATGTATAGTTGGCATTTGAGTTGTGCTTAGCTACACAGTCATGAGCATAGAGTATGTAGAGCAGTGGGCTAAGAACATAACCTTCGAGATGCATTTGTGTCGATTGTCAGTGAGGAGGAGATGTTATCACCGAACTCTACTGACTATGCACTCCTGATGAAGACTTTGAGGACCCAAATGTAAAGGGAGGTACAGAGGTCCAGGTTTGGAATCTGACGTGTCTGTCTTTAAACAACTCCCACTTGTTAGATGTAGATCTACCTAATAACAACTGCTCTCAATCTATTCTCTTCAGTGCTTAGCTGTTGTCATTAGCTCTTCCCCAGCTAACAATTTCCCACAAGGTCCAATCTTAACCTTATCCATAACTATTCTTAAAACTTGCAAAATTATGATCACTGTTCCCCAAATGCTCCCCTACTGGAAATTTGATAGCCTAGTCTACCAACAGATGGTCTGTTATGGCCCTTCTCCTAGTTGGACTATCTACATATTGTGCCAAGAAACTCTGAGCTCCGAGTACTGGGGGGATTAGATTCACGGACTACATCTACCCTATGGCTTTGAAGTTGTTCAAATAGCTGCCTACATCTCTGTTCCTCTGTCTCTGTCCGGCCTTGGTTTTCTTATTTAAGGAGGAACATTCTAGCATCCAGTAACATGCACAACATCCACTGTACTCATTTCCTAGATGCCCCCTGGCCTGCAGAGTTCCTTCAGCATTTTGTGTTTGTTGCCCAGATTTCCAGCATCTGCAGATTTTCTCTTGTTTGTCATTGCGTCCACTAAATTGATTCCTTGCATGCAGGGGCATTTTTTTTTTTTAAAAAAGGGTTAAAAGGATGAGCAGGTTGGACCTGTATTCAGTGGAGTTTGGAATAACAAGAGATTATCGGCTTAAAGATAAAATATTTATTGATGGCTTGCCAGGTTAAATGCTGAAGGATTTTTTTTTAACCACTTGGAGAAATCTAGAATTAGATTCAGAATAAGAGATTAAGGATGTTGTAGATGCTGGAAATGATATTCCCGGAATAACGGGAATGTGAGTGAGGTACTTAATAGGTACTTTGCTTCAGTAGTTACCAAGGAAAAGGATATGGAGGACCAGGAGATCAGTGCTGAGTGTATAAGTATGTTAGGGTGTTTAGAACTCAAAAAGGAGGAAATATTGGGCCTCCTAATGAGCATTAAGGTGGATAACTTCCCAACGCTTGATGGAATTTACCCTAGGTTAGTGACGGAGGCCAGGACTGGGTCCTTGACCAGTATCTTTATGTCCTCTCTAGCCACAGGTGAAGTCCCAGAGGACTAGCCAGTAGCTAACCTTGTACATCTATTTCAGAAGGGGACATGGCAACCATAGACCGGTGAGTCTCACGTAGGGAACTTGCTGGCGAGAAATCTTAGGAATAGGATATATGAGCATTTGGAAACCCACGGCCTAATCAGGGAGAGTCAGCGTGGCTTAAGCAAGGTATTTTTGTGTCTTAACAACTTGAGTGAATTTTTTTAGACACGGCAATGAGAGAGATCGATGAGGGTAGGATGCAGCTTTCGTGGATGTTAGCAAAGTGGAGACTAACCCAGAAGATTGAGATGCACGGGATCTGCGATGAATTGGCTGTTTGGATTCAGAACTGGTTTGCACACAGAAGACAGAGGGTCGTGGTTGAGGGGACTTATTTGAGGTCTGTACTTAGAGGAGTTCTGCAGGGATCTATGCTGTTTGTGATGTATATAAATGACCTGGATGAAAATGTAGATGGGCGGGTTAGTAAGTTTGTAGATGATACCAAGATTGGTGGAGTTCTGGGGAGTCTAGAAGACTGGCAAAGAATACAGCATGATACAGACCAGTTGCAGATATGGGCAGAGAAATGACAGATGGAGTTTAATCCAGATAAATGTGAGGTGTTGCACCTTGCTAGGGCAAAAGAAAGGAGACTGTATACTGTTAAGGGCATGTTGCTGAGCAGAGAGATCTTGGGATCCAAGATTATAGCTCCTTGAATGTGGTCGATAAGGTGGTTAAGAAGGCTTATGGAACGCTTGTTTTTATTAGTCAAGGCATTGAGTTCAAAAGTCAAGAAGTTATGTTGCAACTTTCTGAAGCTCTGGTTAGGCCACATCTGGAGAACTGCATACACTTCTGGTTGCCCCACTATAGGAAGGATGTCAAGAGGGTGCGGAAGAGGTTCACCAGGATGCTACCTGGTTTAGAGGGCATGTGCTATCACGAGAGGACGGGCAAACTTAGGTTGTTTCTTCTGGGAGTGGTGGAAGCCGAGGGGAGATCTGATTGAGGTTTACAAGATTATGAGAGGCCTAGGTAAAGACGACAGGGAGTGCCTGTTTCACAGAGTTAATAGACAATAGACAATAGGTGTAGGTGGAGGCCATTCGGCCCTTCGAGCCAGCACCGCCATTCACTGTGATCATCCACTATCAGTATCCGGTTCCTGCCTTATCCCCATAACCTTTGATTCCACTATCTTTAAGAGCTCTATCCATCTCTTTCTTGAAAGCATCCAGAGACTTGGCCTCCACAGCCTTCTGAGGCGGAGCATTCCATATATCCACCACTCTCTGGGTGAAAAAGTTTTTCCTCAACTCCGTTCTAAATGACCTACCCCTAATTCTTAAACTGTGGCCTCTGGTTCTGGACTCACCCATCAGCGGGAACATGCTTCCTGCCTCCAGCGTGTCCAATCCCTTAATAATCTTATATGTTTCAATAAGATCCCCTCTCAGCCTTCTAAATTCCAGAGTATACAAGCCCAGTCGCTCCAATCTTTTGACATATAACAGTCCTGCCATCCCGGGAATTAACCTTGTGAACCTACTCTGCACTCCTTCAATAGCAAGAATGTCCTTCCTCAAATTTGGAGACCAAAACTGCACACAGTACTCCAGGTGTGGTCTCACCAGGGGCCTGTACAGCTGCAGAAGGACCTCTTTGCTCTTATACTCAATTCCCCTTGTTATGAAGGCCAGCATGCCATTAGCTTTCTTCACTGCCTGCTGTACTTGCATGCTTGTTTTCAGTGACTGATGTGCAAGAACACCTAGATCTCGTTGTGTCTACTACCAGAGGGCCTGCATTGAAGGTGAGAGGGGGTAGGTTCAAAGGGGATGTGAGAGGCAAGTTTTTTTTTACTTGGAGTGGTGGATATCTGGAATGCACTGCCTGGTATGGTGGTAGAGACAAATACATCAGAGGCTTTTAAAGGAAGTTTGGATCGACACATGAATGTAAGGAAGATGGAGGGATATGGACATTGTTTATGTAGGTAGGAGGGATTAGTGTCTGGGTGTTTTTGATTTGCTTTTTTAGCTGGTTCTGCACAACATTGTGCTGTACTGTTCTATGTTCTATATCCTCAGCTGTATCCTAGAACAATCCAGGACGTGGCCATTTCTTGACTGTACTCTCGAATGGCTCTGGATGTGCCTGGTTCTCAGTTGCAGTCTAGAACCGATCCGGAACGTGGCCGATTACCTGCTGCGTTTTAGAACGGCCCTGGAACATAGTTGATTCTCATCTGTATTCTCGAATGGCGCTGGAAACCACTCCATATCAGAGCAATCTGCAGCGGGCATTAATGACTGGCAAAATAGAAACCAATGGAGAACAATGCCCCTTTTTAAAAAATATCCACTTGACAAGCGCGGACAACCGAAACGCATTGCAGGCTGTTCATGGAATATATCTGGTTGTGAATGCAAACATGTGTCAGAGGGAGGGTGGAAGAGGGGGGAGAGAGTAAAAGAAATTGGAGAGAGAGGGAGAGGAGGAGGTGATGGGGGAGAGGAAGAGGGAAGGGGTGAGAAGGTGGTGAGAAGGGTATGGAAGGGGGTGAGGGAGGAAAGAGGGGGGTGAGGGGAGGAGAGAGGAGAGGGGAGAGGGGGTGGGAGGGGAGGGGGTTTGTGAGAGGGAGAGAGAAGAGAGAGTGAAGGGGAGAATGGAGAGATAGAGAGAGGGAGAGTGGGGAGAGAGAAAGAGACAGAGAGAGAGAGTCTGACTACACTGGGGTTATTTTGTTGTAAATCATTAAAACATCTGATTTACAGCCACAAGATGCATCAGGAGGACTTTGTAACCAGTAAATTGCTTCAAAATATGAGATGAAAACATCTCTGTCTGTTTTGCGGAGTGAAGGTGCGTGCCTCCTTGCATTCTCTTCAAAATAGTTATGCGCTGAAGAGGAAGAGGCTGAAGGTCTTTTTTAAAAAACTGAAGCCGCCTTTAATCCTCCCTCAACTGCCCACCATTCATTCTCCTCCCATTCCTTCCCCCTTCCCTTCGCTAGCCTTCTCCCACCTGTCTCCTCTTCCTCGTACACCCTCTCCCCAATTCTCCCTTCGCCTCCCTCCCTTGGGTGAATGGAGGGGTTTGTGAAGGTCACTGGGACCCTCACTTTGTCCCTTTAAACCCAACAGTTTCCTCAGGACCTTCACGGTCCTCACCATTCAACCCCCCCCCCCCCAATATCTCTCACCTTACTCCTCCCTTACAGCCTTCTGTCCCGCTCCACCCTCCGCCTGGCTCTGGAATCCCTTCTTGCCACCACCCCACCCCCCAAACATCCTCTCTCATGTCCACTCCTTTTCCTGCTCCTCTCCATACCGGGCATACCATGCACCCCCATCTGCTCCCCTAACCCAATTACAAATACCTGGGGATACGAATTGACAATAAACTGGACTGGTCAAAGAACACTGAGGCTGTCTACAAGAAGGGTCAGAGCCCTCTCTATTTCCTGAGGAGACTGAGGTCCTTTAACATCTACCGGACGATGCTGAGGATGTTCTATGAGTCTGTGGAGGCCAGTGCTATCATGTTTGCTGTTGTGTGCTGGGGCAGCAGGCTGAGGGTAGCAGACACCAACAGAATCAACAAACTCATTCGTAAGGCCAGTGATGTTGTGGGGTTGGAACTGGACTCTCTCACGGTGGTGTCTGAAAAGAGGATGCTGTCCAAGCTACATGCCATCTTGGTCAATGTCTCCCATCCACTACATAATGTACTGGGTGGGCACAGGAGTACATTCAGCCAGAGACTCATTCCACTGAGATGCAGCACAGAGCGTCATAGGAAGTCATTCCTGCCTGTGGCCATCAAACTTTACAACTCCTCCCTTGGAGGGTCAGACACCCTGAGCCAATAGGCTGGTCCTGGACTTATTTCCTGGCATAATTTACATATTACTATTTAATTATTTATGGTATTATTACTATTTATTATTTATGGTGCAACTGTAACGAAAACCAATTTCCCCCGGGATCAGTAAAGTATAACTATGACTAACACCAGCTAGGCTCACCCCCACCCCAGATCTCCTCTCTGATCTATTTCCTACCACCCCCCCACCCCCTCCCCACCTGCATACGCTACTCCCTTCCCCATTACAGTGTTCAGCCCTCCCACCCCCGGGATTTCCTCAGGGACATGAGCAACCCCCCACCTCGCGTTATCACACCCGGAACTCGCCACGCACCCCCCCCCCTTTCCCCGTCTCAATTCCCTTCCCCATCACAGTCTTCAACCCTCCCACCCCCGGGATTTCCTCAGGGACATGAGCAACCCCCCACCCCGCGTTATCACACCCGGAACTCGCCACGCACCCCTCCCCCCTTTCCCCGTCTCAATTCCCTTCCCCATCACAGTCTTCAACCCTCCCACCCCCGGGATTTCCTCAGGGACATGAGCAACCCCCCACCCCGCGTTATCACACCCGGAACTCGCCACGCACCCCTCCCCCCCTTTCCCCGTCTCAATTCCCTTCCCCATCACAGTCTTCAACCCTCCCACCCCCGGGATTTCCTCAGGGACATGAGCAACCCCCCACCCCGCGTTATCACACCCAGAACTCGCCACGCACCCCCCCCCTTTCCCCGTCTCAATTCCCTTCCCCATCACAGTCTTCAACCCTCCCACCCCCGGGATTTCCTCAGGGACATGAGCAACCCCCCACCCCGCGTTATCACACCCGGAACTCGCCACGCACCCCTCCCCCCTTTCCCCGTCTCAATTCCCTTCCCCATCACAGTCTTCAACCCTCCCACCCCCGGGATTTCCTCAGGGACATGAGCAACCCCCCACCCCGCGTTATCACACCCGGAACTCGCCACGCACCCCTCCCTCCTTTCACCGTCTCAATTCCCTTCCCCATCACAGTCTTCAACCCCCTCCCTCCCTCGATCTATCCCCCCCTCGGGATTTCTCCAGGGTCGGACCCACTCCCCCCAATAACTGGCTGTCCCGGACCAACCCCTCCCCGTCCCAATCGTTCCACGACCCGGCGGGACCTCTCCGTCCCCGGCCGCCCTGCCCCCGGGTCCAGTCTCGGATCGGCCCGCGGAGCCCCGGCCTGCCGGTGCCGGAGAGGCGGCAGCTTTGAGACTGACAAGCGGCTGCCTCTGACGCAGGCGGTGGATAGGGTTGCCATGGAGAGCAGTTGGCAGGGTTAGCGAGGAGCTTCACAGCCCGCCTTCTGCACACATTAGCCGGGAGTTCGTACGTCAGCCTGCGTCAGCCAGGATAACATGATGCCTCCCGCAACGGCCGGGACCTTGTAGCCTTTATTTCTCTTTTGTTCCGGAGGCCGGGGGTTATCTGCTCGAGCCGCCTCCACCACCCCCCTCCCTCCCTCCCTCCCCTCCAGCACAGGGGCAGCTCCCCCCTCCCCTCTCCCACCGCTTTCACACAGGACTACTGCTTTCTACCCGGCCCAGAGGCTTTTTGTGGGTGTGAGTGTATGGTGTGTATGCGTTTTCACCCCTCTTTCTCCTAGGCGAGGCGGAATGAAGTTGTTTCCGAGCGTGTAGTTCCCTCTTTGCCCGGCCCCCAGCATGGTCATGGCGGATTGCCCGGGCAAACTACACCGGGGTCCCGTCCGGGTCGGCTTCTACGACATCGAGCTCACTCTGGGGAAGGGCAATTTCGCCGTCGTGAAGCTGGGCAGACATCGCATCACCAAGAGCGAGGTGAGTGGAAAGAGGGAGGACACCCCCTCCCCCTCCTTCGGGGGGCAAATGCCGAGAGGAACTACTGTTCCTGAATACCTCGACACCCGCGACCGCTGTCCCCTCCCCGCGCTCTCCCGAGAGAGAGAAAAATACATTAACTTGAAGCTGATTGTTGGTCGGTGTTTCACCGTCTTGCTGGCGAGTCGGAGGGAAGAGCGGCGGGGTGTACAGACGGTGCTCTTCCTCGCCTCTTGTGTCAGTTCAGTGTTGCTGGGTTCTGTGCGCACAAGAGCCGGGGTGGTGGGGGTGAGAACACACCCTGATCATTTACACGTGTAAAATGGGGGGAAAAAATAATCTATTTATTTTTAACCGATCCGCCACACTGTAACAGGGGCGCAGTTTTGTTCTACCTGTAAACACCTTTTGTGATTGTTTACATTGTTTCACTCCAGATGTGCAGGCAGTAGAGGGTATCTTTACCAAAAAAAGAGAGATACTCTCAATAATGAACGCGACAATTCCATTTAGAAATGGACATTTGCTTTTGAAGGACAATGGGTAACTGCAAGAAAAAATACCTTGTGGAAGATTTCTTGACTGCAAATAATATTTGTTGCGGTTTATTCTGAGTGGAAACCATCACTTTTTGAATATAATTTGAGAACACTGCTAAAATTAGGTGCAATGTATCCACGGGTTGTATATTTTTATAGGAAGGCTACAATATAGGTGTCTACGAGCAACTGGTTCCTTTTTCTGTAACAAGGCTTTGGATACAATGTATCGGGGGGTACTTTAAAGGCAACATTGTTTCAGATTTTGCACCTTGCACATCTAGATACAATGTATCCAATAAGTGGCTATTGTTCCATTCAGTTCGGAGAGAAGGAAGGTGCACTCCGGGCAGGTTTCACATTTGAAAATGTCTCTGAGGCAAAGCACAGCTCGAGGTTTCTTTGTGACAATTAGTTTCTCGTAGAAATGAATCGGCTTCTCTCACGTTGGGAATAAGAGAGTTTACCATTTTGTGAAAGGCGTCTTAATACTCTGGAATATTACACAAATGGACTTTGGAATGACTACACCGCAGGTTCGCGTTTTCATTAATCGTTGGATTAATGAAGACGCGACACCGGTGAAATAAATTTTACGGGCCGGGTTGAAACAAAAATCAAGTCCCTTTTTGGAAGTAAAACTGTTTTTTTTACAAACCAAAATTTGTTTTACCTGGCTGTTTCCCACCTGGCCTTCGTATTGAATGGAGCAGAGATTTGAAATGTATAAATGTTTTTTTTTTCCCTGGGCATTATTGAATAGAGGTTTTATTGCTGAGCTGTTCTTGGGGAGGATAACAAATCAAAGAAGAGGATAAGCCCCAATATAGTTGACCAGGTCACTCGGTGCATTGTTTTATCTGAGTTTCGCGTTTGTTTACGGGTGGCAATGACGCCGGGGGCGGGGGGGGGGTATGTGTCCCAATCCATTGGCGAGAAGACCCTTCACTCGCCGAGTTTCAGATGATCTGGTTTGAATAATTAGTGGGGGGGGGGTGGGATTCGGGAGCAAAGTAGTGGCGTGACGCTGTTCAAAGGGAAGAGGGGAGCTTTCCGTCTCGGGGATTGTTACAAGAACTCTTGGTTAACTTTGTGACCCGACCCCCCCCCCCCCACCACCACCACTGATTAAAGAACCCGGGCAAGGTTATGTTATATTTTCATTTCGATCTTTAGTATGTGGAGCCAGAGGAATTGTCTCGGCAGATCTGTTTTCGAGACACAAAATGCTGGAGGAACTCGGCAAGACTGGGAGAACCTACGGCGAGCAGTCGGGTGTTTCGGGCTGACAATCTTGGTGAGGACTGAAACGTCGACTGTTCGCTCTTTCCCCACGGACGCTGCCAGATCTGCAGAGCTGCCCTCGCGTTTTTGTGCGCAGCAGCCGGAACAGTTTTCATTTCTGATCTGCGGAGATATTGACAGCTGGAATGGGATTTGCCTTTCTGTGCGAGGGGTGACATTGGAATGGGCTGGCCTGGGGTTAGTGGACAGAACGCCGGAGAGAGAGCGGCGGCATAAGCTCGGTGCAGAAATAACACCCCATGGTGGCTAATATGCTGGTTGGGACTGTCGTTATTGGATTAATTTTAAAATCAGAACTGGAGCCGCTTGCCTGGATGAAATAAAATCCAGAAAGCACATCCCCGCTGGTCAAGGAGGATTTATGAAAAGTGGTAAACGACTCTCATAAATTTTAGGAGAATTCTGTGGAAGCGGCAGCGTTACGGCACTTTCCACAGATGCTGTTTGATTTTTTTTAAAAAAGTAGTATTTTCCTGCATTTCTAATTGAAATGGATGGCGTCATTATTCAGCCAGACCCTGTGGAATCAAAGGGCTCTGGATGATGTGTCACCAACCGAGGAGATGAGAATCAGGTTTAATATCAACAGCATATGTCGTGAAATTCGTTGTCATGCAATGCCTAACAACTGAAACAAACCATGAATTACAGTAAGCATAAATATTTACTGTAATTCACGGTTTTTTTCCCCTATTGCAATGATTAAATAAGTAGTGCAAAATTATTTTTTATTGTGGTGAGGCAGTGTTCATGGGTTCAATGTTCATTCAGAAATTGGATGGCAGAGGGGAAGAAGCTGTTCCTGAATCACTTGAGTGTGCGCCTCCTGTACCTCCTCCCTGATGGTAGCAA
Source organism: Mobula birostris (assembly GCF_030028105.1). Taxonomy (NCBI): domain Eukaryota; kingdom Metazoa; phylum Chordata; class Chondrichthyes; order Myliobatiformes; family Myliobatidae; genus Mobula; species Mobula birostris. The sequence goes on along the minus strand of NC_092389.1, from coordinate 53,706,462 downwards.
TGAGAACAAACTGTAACTAGAATCTTACAAGTGTCTTTGGTGATGTACCAGATCTCCTCAAACTCCTAATGAAATATAGCCACTGTCATGCCTTCGTTGCAGCTGCATCGATATGTTGGGTCCAGGTTAGATCCTCAGAGATCTTGACACATAGGAACTTGAAATTGCTCACTCTCTCCACTTCTGATCCCTCTATGAAGACTGGTGTGTGTTCCCTCCATCTTACCCTTTCTGAAATCCATAATCAGTTGTTTGGTCTTGCTGACGTTTAGTGCCAGGTTGTTACTCCACTAGCTGGTATGTCTCGCTCCTGTATGCCCTCTCGTCACCGACTGAAATTCTGCCAACAATAAGCAGGTGCTGAGAATTCAGAGCAACACACACAAAATGCTGGAGGAGCTCGGCAGGTCAGGCTGCATATATGGAGAGGACTACATAGTCAACATTGCAGGGAACTTTCATACGTTGATGTGTCACTCCCTTGTATGGCAGTTTCATGTCAATGTGAAGCTTGCAATTATCAGCGGACTTCAAAGAACAGTTTCATCCCTAAACCTCCCACCATTACTTATACGCCCTCGTCATTACCCATCGTTACTCTCCTTTCTATCATTATTCTCATTATGAACAATCATTACTCTCATCATGTATTGTTACTCTCATCATTGCCCATTACTACCCATTGTTACTCTCTGCATTACCAATTGCTACCCGTTGTTACTCCCTGCATTACCAATTACTACCCATTATTATTTTCACCATTACCTATCATTGCTCTCTGTTCTATCATTACTCACACGACTACTCATCATTGTTGTCCTTTCTATCATTATTCACACCATTACCCATTAGACCACAAGACATAGGAGCAGAATTAGGCCATTTGACCCATTGGGGGTGTGTATGTGTATATGTGTATGTATGTGTGTGTATTATATATATATATATATATATATATATATATGTGTGTGTGTGTGGTGTGTATATATATATATATATGTGTGTATGTATGAGTATTGTGTGTGTATATATATATATATATATATACACACACACACACCGCCTCCACAGCTGCCTATGGTAATACACTCCACAAATTCACCCTCTGGCTAAAGAAATTTCTCCACAGCTCTGTTTTAAATGGATGCTCCTCTGTCCTGAGGCTGTGCCCTCTTGTCCTAGACTCCCCCACCATGGGAAACATCCTTTCCACATCTACTCTGTCTAGGTCTTTTAACATTCAAAAGGTTTCAATGAGATCATCCTTCTAAATTCCGCTGAGTACAGACCCAGAGCCATCAAATGTTCCTCATATGATAACCCTTTCATTCCCGGATTCACCCTTGTGAACCTTCTCTGGACCCTCTCCAATGCTGGCACATCTTCTAGATGAGGGGCCCAAAACTGTTCACAATACTCAAGGTGCGGCCTCTTGAAATGAATGCTTACATTGCAGTTGCCTTCCTCACTACTGACTCAACCTTCAAGTGAACCTTCAGGGTGTTCTGCATAAGGACTCCCAAGTCGCTCTGCATCTCAGATTTTTGGATTTTCTCCCCGTTTACTCTTTGTTCCTCTCACCATTACTCTTCCCTGACACTATGACAGTAGGACTTGGGGAGCGTCCATTAACTCCTCAGTGCTACAAAAGTGTGTGCAGAACACAGGGAAGATCAGGACATTGCACACTTGTGTAAAAGCTGTCTTTTTATACACGGTCCCTTATTTCTCTTTATTGATTTCTGTATTTTCCCAACAAAATTTGCATGTGACGCCTTCCTTCCTGACATTCTGGATTAAACACTGCCTGAGGGGGGGAGCCCCCTTGGTGAGAAGTTGTTGGGGGGGGGAGTGGGAAGACGTTTTTTTAAATTTTTGCTTTCCCTTTGATTTTGGTGCCCAGTTTAGATCAACCCAGGCGTTGTGCATCTGGGCAAAACTCCAACTGGCCCCAGGGTCCTATCACCTGCTCGTTATACAAATAAGCAACTGCAGAAGCATCTGTAGGGTTAAATGTGAAGTAATTGTTTTTTTTTTATTGGGTACTGCCCTAAACCCCACATACGTAATTTGATGACAAATTTGGAAAAAGGTGCTTCCGAATCTTCGAGGGAGAAATGACCTGCTGGGGAGCTCAACAGGTCAGGCAGCATCTGTGGGGGGATGAGGCGTCAACTGTCAGATTCTTTTCAGGGTAGAAGTATCAAATGGTAGACGCCAGGCATTAAAGCAGAGAAGACAGAAGTTTAGAGGAGATGTGTGGAGGAACTATTGTACACAGAGGGCTGGCAGGGATAGTGGTGGAAGCAGAGATGGTTGTGGCATTTTTTTTTCCCGAGGCTGTCAGGTAGACACGTGGTTGTGGACCGCGTGCAGGCGGGGGAGAGCATGAAGTTCACGCAGCTGGCTCACGACCCCACCGCCAAACCCAGCTCGGAGCGCGTCATCGAGTTGGCCGATGATACAACAGCGGTCAGCCCCGCCAGCAAGAGCGGTGAGCCGGCGTGCAGAGAGGGGGGACGGGGGGAGGGGTGGCGCTCGTCAGACGGTGCAAAAGCGTGGACAAATCCAAAGTGATGATCGCGGGCCTCAGGCAGGCTCAGGCTGGCCACTCTCCATTGCACCTCGCTGGCTCCGCCGTGGAGAGAGTGAAGAGCTCCTTGGTGTGCTCACGGTGGATGACAACAGCTCCTCATTTGTCAAGAAGGCGCGGCAGCGAACGTAAAGCGCTGGAGGAACTCAGCAGGCCAGGCAGCATCTGTGGGGGGGGGCGGAGAGTGCATTCGATATTTCAGGCCGAAACCCTTGTCTACACTTTCTGAAGAGACTGAGGCATACCATTCTAGTAACTTCCTGTGGAGCACCATCGAAGTTGTGTTGTTTGGTGGCATTATCGTGTGGTATGGATGCTGCAAGGCCCTACAAAAATTGCTGAAAGGATTACCAGCGTCTGCCTCCCCACTTGTGATATGTACCAGGAGCGTTCCGTACAAAGCGTTGTTGAAGATCCCCACCACAAATCTCTTTGACCCATGACCGTCATGAAGGAGGTCCAGGAGCATCGGGACTAGGACTTCCAGACTGGGGAACAGCTTCTTCCCTCAAGCTGTGAGACTAACGAACCACCGAGGTGTCGTCACCGGGACACCGAGCTGTTCTACTGTTTACCTGAGCTGTGCACCACATGCACTTTGAATTATATTTTAATAAGTTATTTTATGATATTATGTTTTGTGTGTGTGTGTGTGTGTGTTGTATGTATTGTGGGTGCACCGTGGTCTGGAGGAAAATTGTTTCATAGAACATAGAATAGTACAACACAGTACAGGCCCTTCAGCCCACAATGTTGCGCTGACCCTCAAACCCTGCCTCCCATACAACCCCCTCCTTAAATTCCTCCATATACCTGTCTAGCAGTCTCTTAAACTTCACTAGTGTATCTGCCTCCACCACTGACTCAGGCAGTGCATTCCACGCACCAACCACTCTCTGAGTAAAAAACCTTCCTCTAATATCCCCCTCGAACTTCCCACCCCTTACCTTAAAGCCATGTCCTCTTGTATTGAGCAGTGGTGCCCTGGGGAAGAGGCGCTGGCTGTCCACTCTATCTATTCCTCTTATTATCTTGTATGCCTCTATCATGTCTCCTCTCAGTTTCGTTTGACTGTATATACGTACAGTCAGACGACAATAAACTTTTTTTTTAAGATTAGTTTATGAGGACACGCAGTCCTCATTTATTGTCATTTAGTAATGCATGCATTAAGAAATGATACAACGTTCCTCCGGTATGATATCACAGAAACACAAGACAGACCAAGACTAAAACTGACAAAAACCACATAATTATAACACATAGTTACAACAGTGCAAAGCAATACCATAATTTGATAAAAGTGGATCATGGGCACAGGCACTTTATTTCAGGAGACTATTTAGCACAGATGTAAAGGCACAGTTCTGAGAGCGCCAATTGCAATATCTATAAGACCATAACATGTAGGAGTGAGATTAGGCCACTCGGCCCACCCAGTCTGCTCTGCCATTTCATCATGTCTGATCCGGTTTTCCCTCTCCTGCCTCCTCCCCGTATCCCTTTGTGCCCTGACCAATCAAGAATCTATCAACCTCTGCCTTAATTATACCCAAAGGCTTGGCCTACACAGCCTCCTACGGCAGCAGATTCACCATCCTCTGGCGAAAGAAATTCCTCCTTGCCCCGTTATATAAAAGAAAATCTCAGCTGCGTGGCAATGAAGGCTATGTGCTCAGGAGCGTTGCGGTCACAGTGCGACCTCGCACCATTGCAGCTCAAAGGGAACAGTGTTTGCCATTCTCTGCCATGAGCGCACCATGTGATTGAACCAACTCTCTTTTTTTCTTGAACTTTTAACCCAATGCAAATGTGAAGTGAAGAAAAACACTTCTCTCTTCTACCCACAGGACACGGAACTTAAACCGGGCATTAAAAAAATGTTCAGTTGTGCTGTTTCATTCATATATGTCAATATAACATTATATAATGTTAATATATTACACACGCGCACACACACATAATGTGTGAGTGTAATATATATTAAATCTATGTGTCACTGACACACACAGATGTACAAAAACACAGCCAAAATCCTAGCAAACCTGCACATTCCAATGCATATATGAAATTCCCAATGTGCTGCTGGAAGACGGGGGTTAGAAGTGGAAGCGTGCAAGACTAAATCAGAGTTGCAAGGGGGCTTGGGAGTCCTTGTGCAGGACTCCCTGAAGGTTAATTTGCAGGTTGAGTCTGTGGTGAGGAAGGCGAATGCAATGTTAGCATTCACTGTGAGGGGACTAGAATATAAGAGCAAGGATGTGATGCTGAGGGTTTATGAGGCACTGGTGAGGCCTCACTTGGAGTACGGTGAGCAGTTCTGGGCCCCTTTATCTCAGGAAGGATGTGCTGAAACTGGAGAGGGTTCAATGGAGGTTCACAAAAATGATTCCAAGGTTGAACAGCTTGTCATAGTGAGGAGCGTGTGATGGCTCTGGGCCTGTATTCACTGGAATTCAGAAGAATGAGGGGTGACCTAATTGAAACCTATCGAATGTTGAAAGGCCTCCATAGAGTGGATGTGGAGAGGATGTTTCCTGTGGTGGGAGAGTGCAAGACCAGAGGACACAGCCTCAGAGTAGAGGGGTGTCCTTTGAGAATGGAGGTGAGGAGGAATTTCTTTAGCCAGAGGGTGGTGGATCTGTGGAATTCGTTGCCTCAGCAGGCCTTGGAGGCCGAGTCATTTGGTATATTTAAGGCAGAGGTTGATAGATTCTTGATTGCTCAGGGCATGACGGGATACGGGGGGAAGGCAGGAGATTGGGGCTGAGAGAGAAAATGGATCCGCCATGACGAAATGGCGGTGCAGACTCGATGGGCCGGGGTGGCCGAATTCTGCTCCCGTACATCTTATGGTCTAATTTAAAGTGCCGAGCAGTTTTCAGGCCATGTAAAAATTCCCTGTTCAGAGCAATGGTTGGTTTGCACAGCTATTTTTATATTTAAAAAAAAATGAGACGGAACACTGGTGAAAAATTGTTTTAAATGTCTCACATAACCACTCTAACTTGTACTGTGTCAGGGTCAAGTACAAAAATAAATGGCGGAACATAATTTGAAAGAATGTTATGTATTAACAGCCAGTTTGAAAACTAACCACAGGGAATGCATGACGGAGTTAAATGCATCTCTCAGTTCCAAGTACAGTACTCCTGTGCCTAGATTGTGTCCAGTATGATCACTTTCAGAAGTTAGAAAGTTTTTTCATCATTCACTACCTTTGCTTGGCTTGGGCTTGATGTGAATTGAAATGTACAGATGCAGTATGACCTTTTTTTTAACGTCAACCTGGTTAAGAGTGACTGGATTTGCCAGGAGCCATTTTCTCTATTATTATTTTGACCGGATTGTAATTTCTTTTCGACAGTTTGTTGAGTTGGAGCTATTCCCGAGATCTTGAACACTTCGTATTTCTTGCCCCGAGACTCAGTGACTGTAGATAAACTTCAGGACACGTTCAGAGATTTTAGCAACTTGTTCCCGTGAAATATTCTAGGATTGTCAGGGTCAAAAGCGAAGGTGAAATTGAAACTGTTGTGGTCAATTAACACTGGGCAACAAAGATTTTTGCTTCCTGAATACTCTTGGGTGTATCTTCTGGATTTGAAGATCAAGAAAATCAGCATGAAATTTCCATATGATCCACCATTTTTTTTTTGGAAATCACCTATATTGGTCATTTCAATTCATAATTCAAGTCAGAGTAACTGATACCAAGGTTCAGGAAGGTATTTTTGTTGGTCCATAAATCAATCAGGCCATCAAAGACACGCAATTGCGAGAACCTCTAGCTTGACAAGAGAAAATCGCATGGAAGGCATTCAGAGATGTTGCTGGCACCTACAGAGTGCCACACTACGTGCATCTGGTCGACCACACAGTTCAAGCATACGAAACCATGAAGTGCAATGCGTCACTAAAGATACATTTTCCGCATTCCCGTCTAGACTTCTTCCCTGCCAGTCTTAACGCTGTCAGTGGTGAGCACGGTGAGAGGTTTCACCAGGACGTCATAGTCACGGAGAAACTGCATCAGGGCAACGGGAATCCATCAATGCTGGCTGATTATTGTTGGACACTTAAGTGAAAAGTCTCAGACACTGAGCACAAATGAAAATCATCAGTAAAACAATTTTAGCTTAGTTGAGCTATTGCGAAATGTCAGCACCATTACGCAGTTAAGCACACTAGAGTCAATAAAAGTAAAGTTCTTGTTTCTCCAAACTCCTACGTGATACGAGTAGTGTGGAATCACGTTTGTGTTCAGCTTCAATCAGTCCATCACAACCACAGGAAGTTTCTGAGGAAGCAACACTGTCAAGAAAACTTGTTTTCTGGTATTATGGAAGCAAAGCCCTGCTCAAACAAAATGCTTCATCCTGGAGACGGGGAACACACAGAAGGAAATATAGGGGTGTGGAAATTACAGTACAGATGGAGGCGTCATCTGGTCACGTACAGACAGTATTCCATCGCTGCTATTCTCAGCTCTTCTTTCTACTTACTTTGTACTAACAGGGGTTTCTAATAGTTTTAGAAGTAGCCAAATGAGTTGTTCTTCCATACATTCAAAATAACTTGGCCCAACTGCTCCAAGAAGATCATATTTTGGTTACCAACAGTACTCTGCAGACTTGAAGAATAGACCGAGCAGTCTACAAAATCCAACTGCAGGCAATATTGCGTCGACCAAATTGGGAGAAAACTATCGGGAAGGATTCCATGAGCGTCAGCTGAGGGTGAAGCGACATGACCGACTCTCCCTAGTTTCTACCCGTGAAGATCAAGAGAGGCACTAATTCGCCTGGGCATCAGTGAAAGTTATAACGCAAGCGAACACGCGGCGTGCAAGGGAACTCCGAGAAGGGTGGTTTTCCGCAAACAGTTCTGTAGACAGACATGTAGACCTCGATCCCATTTATCAGCCAACGCGGGCAAGATTCCAGACAAAACGCACAGAGTTCGCCATGCAACCAATCAGTGACGAGTTCCCCCCCCTCCCTACATCACAATTGAGTTTCCGTGGTGATGACTAATCAGCTGATTGATAAGTGTATGAAGGCCAAGCACTCGGAGGACACAGCACAAGTGAACTGCCACTGATGATGTCTCCTCGTTTGGTGACGAGATGTTTACAAATAGATTGCCAAGATGGGAGAACAGCTCAAGCCAGCCGTACTCTTGAGTATTTTCAAGTCAATGCAGAGTTGAGTTTTTTTTTTCCATTATGGAAGATGTTGGATACTTACTGGGTCCAACGAAACAAGTTGCAAAGGATTGAGCTTCTTGACTATGAGTGAGTGAAGCACCCATTGCCCGGTGGTAAACCATGGCAATTCCTCTTTATGATCTCCCTCCCCACTTTAGCACACCTTAATAACAGGGTCAGCTACACCATCCTACCTTTGCCACGCCCAAGATCAGCTCCATCGTTACAAACCAGAAATCAGACCTGGTCTATACTGAGTCGAATGCTGCATTCACGTGCTGGAACTGATCCTTCTGGTAACTTAATCTAGTACCAGCTGTGTGACTATACTAAATTATAGCAATGGTTCGGGTCACAATGCCCGCTGAACGGGCAGGAAGGCTTTACAAACGTTGGTCTGGAAGGTAACCCGATCCTGTTCTGAAATCTGATGATATGATTTGTACTGCGGAATACAGGCTTTCCAATAATGTGTCGCTTATAAGCTCAGAGAAAATGACTATATCGCTGACCTAAAGTTAACAGTGCTCAGATATCTGCTTTTGACGCATGTCAGTGTGTCTCCAGGGTTCAAACTTTAAAGTAAATTTATTATCAGAGTACATGTATGTCACCATATACAACCCTGAGGTTAATTTTCTTGTGGGCAGACTCTGCAAGTCTATAGAATCGTTACTGTAAACAATGTTAATGACTGATCAACCACAGTGCACAAGACAACAAACCATACAAGTGCAGATATAAATAAATAGCAATAAATAATGAGAAGTTGCACTGTAGAGTCCTTCAAAGTGAGGTCATTGGCTGTGGGAGCATTTCAACAGTGGGGCAGGTGAAGTTGAGTGAAGTTATCCCTTCTGGTTTGAGAGCCTGATGGCTGAACCTGGTGGTGTGGGTCCTGAGGCTCCTGTACCTCCTTCCTGATGGTTGAGGGGGTAATAACTGTTCCTGAACCTGGTGGTGTGGGTCCTGAGGCTCCTGTACCTCCTTCCTGATGGTTGCGGGGTAATAACTGTTCCTGAACCTGGTGGTGTGGGTCCTGAGGCTCCTGTACCTCCTTCCTGATGGCTGAGGGGTAATAACTGTTCCTGAACCTGGTGGTGTGGGTCCTGAGGCTCCTGTACCTCCTCCCTGATGGCAGCAGCGAGAAGAGAGCATGTCCTGGGTGGTGGGGGGTGCGGGGGTTCCCTGTTGATGGCTGCTGCTTTCCTGTGGAAAAAAAACACACATTCCACCATGTATTTAGAATACAAATCATCGTTCTGATTTTTTTTTCTCTAATCCTGGCTGAATTTGACCTCTGTGTGTGTCCCTGTTTCCCGTGTGGTGGTGCAAGTTTAACCCCTGCATTTTGCTCCTGAGACTAGAGTTTAGGATTCAACATAGAACATAGTACAGCACAGGGACAGGCTATTCGGCCCATAATGCTGTGCTGAACCAGCTAAAAAGGAAATCAAAAACACCCAAACACTAATCCCTCCTACCTACATAAACAATGTCCATATCCCTCCATCTTCCTTACGTCGACGTGCCTATCCAAACTTCTCTTAAAAGCCTCTAATGTATTTGCCTCTACCATCACACCAGGCATCCACCACTCCTTACCTCTCACTTCCCCCTTGAACCTACCCCCTCTCACCTTCAATGCCTGCCCTCTGGTGTAAGCTATTTCAACCCTGGGAAACAGATACCCCCTGTCTACTCTTTCTCTGCCTCCTATGATCTTACAGGCCTCGATCAGATCCTCCCCTTCAGCCCCTGGTGCCCCAGAGAAAATGATCCGAGTTTATCCAGCCTCTCGTGATAACACCCACTCTCTAGACCAGGCAGCATCCAGGTGAACCTCTTCTGCACCCTCCCCAAAGCCCCAACATCCTTCCTGTAGTGGGGTGAGTAGAACTGTATGCAGTACTCCAGATGTGGCCCAACCAGAGTTTTATAAAGTTGCAGTGTAACCTCTTGACTTTTGAACTCAGTGCCATGACCAGCAAGGGCAACCATTCCATAAACCTTCTCAGCCACCCTATCGACCTGTACGGGCACGTTAGTCATAGTCATACTTTATTGATCCCGGGGGAAATTGGTTTTTGTTACAGTTGCACCATAAATAATAAATAGTAATAAAACCATAAATAGTTAAATAATAATATGTAAATTATGCCAGGAAATAAGTCCAGGACCAGCCTATTGGCTCAGGGTGTCTGACCCTCCAAGGGAGGAGTTGTAAAGTTTGATGGCCACAGGCAGGAATGACTTCCTATGACGCTCTGTGTTGCATCTCGGTGGAATGAGTCTCTGGCTGAATGTACTCCTGTGCCCACCCAGTACATTATGCAGTGGATGGGAGACATTGTCCAAGATGGTATGCAACTTGGACAGCATCCTCTTTTCAGACACCACCGTCAGAGAGTCCAGTTCCGTCCCCACAACATCACTGGCCTTACGAATGAGTTTGTTGATTCTGTTGGTGTCAGTTACCCTCAGCCTGCTGCCCCAGCACACAACAGCAAACATGATAGCACTGGCCACCACAGACTCGTAGAACATCCTCAGCATCGTCCGGCCGATGTTAAAGGACCTCGGTCTCCTCAGGAAATAGAGACGGCTCTGACCCTTCTTGTAGGCAGCCTCAGTGTTCTTTAACCAGTCCAGTTTATTGTCAATTCGTATCCCCAGGTATTTGTAATCCTCCACCATGTCCACACTGACCCCCTGGATGGAAACAGGCGTCGCCGGTACCTTAGCTCTCCTCAGGTCTACCACCAGCTCCTTACTCTTTTTCACATTAAGCTGCAGATAATTCTGCTCACACCATGAGACAAAGTTTCCTATCGTAGCCCTGTACTCAGCCTCATCTCCCTTGCTGATGCTTCGAACTATGGCAGAGTCATCCAAAAACTTCTGAAGATGACAAGGCTCTGTGCAGTAGTTGAAGTCCGAGGTGTAAATGGTGAAGAGAAGGGGAGACAAGACAGTCCCCTGTGGAACCCCAGTGCTGCTGATCACTCTGTTCAAGGAGCTGTGAACTCCTACGGGGCAACCAGAACCGTGTGCAATACTCTAGATACGGCCTAACCCGAGTCTTCCTAATCTCCACAAGGGGGGGAGAAAGAAATGTAGATTTAATTCCCCTTTTCATTGGTTTTCACAAACTACGTTGTGTTTAAATTTGGAAAAAATTAGAAGTGTTGTTTATGACCCCTCCATTATATTCAAAAAGACTTGGAGGCCATTTACTCAGCATTTTCATACGATGTAATTTGACCATTTCCAAACTTATTTTACTTCTCTGTAATGTTGGATGAGAGGAACGGAGTCGTCAACACTAAGGTTTTCTTCTCTCTCATTTTTTCACGATGTTAAAAAAACAGCCCAGGTCTTTTTTTTTAAATTTAGTTGATTAATTCTGTTTAGATCAGTTTTTTTTGAGGGGGTTATTATTATTTTTTTTTCCTTTTTCATGATTGTTGTTTAGATATTTTTCTTTGTTTTATATTATTAGTATTCTATATGATTGGGAGTTTATCATTTAAGTATTATTTGGGTTTATTATCACTCATGTTAATTATAACGATGTGTTCCCAATAACTTTGTACTACTGCTGTGTCATGTTTACATCTTTATGAAACTAATAAAAAGATTGAAAAAGAAAGAAAGATTTAGTTCCCCTCGAGAAGATGGTGGTGAGGCAACTTAAAGCACTGTAGGCCAGCAAGTGAAGAGAGTGTAGCCTGGCGTAAAATCTTTGTATAAATGCACCACGGAGAAAGCTGCTCTTTATTGATCTGAATGAAAGTGGAATTCATGAGTACTGAGGCATTTAGAATATACTCATACATTAATGTCTATTTTTGCGCACCCTTCACTGACTCCAAAGACCCACGTTCAGTGATTCAGAAACAGCTTATTCCCCTCGGCCATCAGATTTCTGAATGGACGACCAGCACTACCTTATCATGCCTTTAAGTTGGACTGGTTATTTCGTAATTGGTAATAACTTTATGACTTGCTGCTGCAAAGAAACATGTTTCACATCATATAGATGACTTCGGGACATCACGTCATCCCAGAGAAGAAGCAGGATGCTAAAGGCAGGGTGGCGCACCAACGCTGATAAGGGAAGTCAAAGACAGCAGAAACCGAAAGGGAGGCTTGTAAAATATTGTAAAGGCCAGCAGAAGTAAACTTTTAAAAAGAAACGTAAGGAGAGAAAAGATGAAATATAAAGGTAAGCTAGCACATAATATAAAGGAGGATATAAAAGATATTTTCAGGTATATGAAGAGTAAAAGAGAGGCGAGAGTGTATATTGGAATGCTGAAAGATGATGCTGGAGAGGTGGTAATGGGGGACAAGGAAGTGGCGGGTGAACTGAAGAATTTTTGTGTCAGTCTTCAATGTGGAAGACGTTAGCACTGTGCCAGGAATTCAGGAGTGTCAGGGGGCTGAAGTGAGTGTAGTTGTTATAACCATATAACAATTAAAGCACGGAAACAGGCCACGTTGGCCCTTCTAGTCCGTGCCGAACTCTTACTCTCACCTAGTCCCACTGACCTGCACTCAGCCCATAACCCTCCATTCCTTTCCTGTCCATATATCTATCCAATTTAACTTTAAATGACAACATCGAACCTGCCTCAACCATTTCTGCAGGAAGCTCGTTCCACACAGCTACCACTCTCTGAGTAAAGAAGTTCCCCCTCATGTTACCCCTAAACTTTTGCCCTTTAACTCTCAACTCATGTCCTCTTGTATGAATCTCCCCCACTCTCAATGGAAAAAGCCTATCCACGTCAACTCTATCAATCCCCCTCACAATTTTAAACACCTCTATCAAGTCCCCTCTCAACCTTCTACGCTCCAAAGAATAAAGACCTAACTTGTTCAATCGTTCTCTGTAACTTAGGAGATGAAACCCAGGCAACATTTTAGTAAACCTCCTCTGTACTCTCTCAATTTTATTGACACCTTTCCTATAATTTGAACTGTACACAATACTCCAAATTTGGCCTTACCAGTGCCTGATACAATTTCAACTTTACATCCCAACTCCTATATTCAATGCTCTGATTTATAAAGGCCAGCATACCAAAAGCTTTCTTCACCACCCTATCCACATGAGATTCCACCTTCAGGGAACTCTGCTAAGGAGAAGGTGCTTGGGAAGCTGAAAGGTCCAAACGTAGATAAGTCGACTGGACCAGATGGATGGAATTCACCCTAGGGTTCGGAAAGGGGCACCTCAAGGGATCGTGGAGGCATTATCCCTTCAAGAATCACTAGATTCGGCCATTGTTCCAGAGGACTGGAAAATTGCTAATGTCGCTCCAATCTTTTAAGAAGGGAGGGAGGCTGAAGAGAGAAAATTATAGGTCAGTTAGCCTGACTTCAGTGGTTGGGAAGATGTTGGAGTCCACTATTAGAGATGAGGTTTCGGGGCGCTTGGGGGCACGTGATAAAATAGGCCAAAGTCAGCATGGTTTCCTCCAGGGGAAATCTTCCCTGACAAGTCTGTTGGAACTCTTTGAGGAAATAACTGGCAGGAGGGACAAAGGAGAGTTGGTGGATGTTGTTTACTTGGATTTTCAGAAGGCCCTTCGCAAGGTACAGCACATGAGGTTGCTTAACAAGATGAGGAGCCCATGGTGTTGGCAGGGAAGGTACTTGCACGGATGGAAGATTGGCTGGCAGGAGGCAAAGAGTGGGAATAAAGTGGGCCTTTTCTGGGTTGGCTGCCGGTGACTAGTGGCGTCCTGCAGGGGTTTCGGGGGGGGGGGGGGGCGGGGTTGATGTTGGGACCGCCTCTTTTTACATTTTATGTCAGTGACCTATATGATAGAGTTGATGGTTTGTGGCCAAGTTTGCAGATGATATGATGGTAGGTGGAGGGGTCATCAGTGTGGAGGGAGCAGGGAGGCCTGCAGAGAATTTGGACAGATCAGGAGGATGGGCAAAGAAGTGGCAGATGGAAAACTGTGTCGGGAAGTGTATGGCCATGCAGTTTGGTAGAAGGAGTAAAAGCATGGACTATTTTCTAAATGGGGAGAAAGTTCAGAAGTCAGAGGTGCAAGGGGACTTGGGAGTCCTTGTGCAGGACTCCCTGAAGGTTAACTTGCAGGTTGAGTCTGTGGTGAGGAAGGCAAATGCAGTGTTAGCATTCATTTTGCGAGGACTAGAATCTAAAAGCAGGGATATAGTGCTGAGGATCTATAAGGCACTGGTCAAATCTCATTTGGAGTATTGAGAGCTGAATTGGGCCCCCCATCTCAGAAAGGAGGTTCTGGCATAACAGCAGGTCCAGAGAAGGTTCACGAGAAAGAAAGAGTTAATGTATGAGGTGCGTTTCATGGCTCTGGGCCTGTACTCGTTGGATTTTAGAAGCATGAGGGGGGTTTACATTGAAACCGATCGAATATTGAAAGGCCTTGATAGAGTGGACGTGAAGAGGATGTTTCCTATAGTGGGAGTGGAGGGGGGTGGTTGTCTGGGACCAGAGAGCAGAATAGAGGAATATCCATTTGGAACAGGGATGAGGAGAGATTTCATAGACATAGAATAGTACAACACAGTACAGGCCCTTCAGCCCACAATGTTGTGCCGACCCTCAAACCCTGCCTCCCATATAACCCCCCACCTTAACTTCCTCCATATACCTGTCTAGTAGTCTCTTAAACTTCACTAGTGTATCTGCCTCCACCACTGACTCAGGCAGTGCATTCCACGCACCAACCACTCTCTGAGTAAAAAACCTTCCTCTAATATCCCCCTTGAACTTCCCACCCCTTACCTTAAAGCTATGTCCTCTTGTATTGAGCAGTGGTGCCCTGGGGAAGAGGCGTTGGCTATCCACTCTATCTATTCCTCTTATTATCTTGCACACCTCTATCATGTCTCCTCTCATCCTCCTTCTCTCCAAAGAGTAAAGCCCTAGCTCCCATAATCTCTGATCATAATGCATACTCTCTAAACCAGGCAGCATCCTGGTAAATCTCCTCTGTACCCTTTCCAATGCTTCCACATCCTTCCTATAGTGATGCGACCAGAACTGGACACAGTACTCCAAGTGTGGCCTAACCAGAGTTTTATAGAGCTGCATCATTACATCGCGACTCTTAAACTCTATCCCTCGACTTATGAAAGCTAACACCCCATAATCTTTCTTAACTACCCTATCCACCTGTGAGGCAACTTTCAGTGATCTGTGGACATGTACCCAGATCCCTCTGCTCCTCCACACTACCAAGTATCCTGCCATTTACTTTGTACTCTGCCTTGGAGTTTGTCCTTCCAAAGTTTACCACCTCACACTTCTCCGGGTTGAAGGTGGTGAATCTGTGGAATTGGTTGCCACTTACGGCTGTGGAGGCCAAGCTATTGAGTATATTTAAAGCGGAGATTGGTAGGTTCTTGATCAGCCAGGGCATCAAAGGTTACGGGGAGAAGGCAGGAGAGTGGGGAGAGAGAGGGATAATAGATCAACCATGATGGAATGCTTAGCAGACCCGATGGGCTGAATGAACAGGATTAGGCCATATGTCTTGTAAGTGATAATCAGCCTGATTTCTGTGTTGATGGATCTAACCCCTCTATTCTCAACTTGTGAGGAAATGTTCAAAATGGTGATTGGTGAAATGCTTCTCGTGGAGATAGTGAGGGGAAGAGATCATTTCTGCCCTGACAACCTTGTGACTGTGTGACTCTGGTTGGCCCGCGATACTTGTGTTTGCATTTGAATCTGCTCTGGCTTCCTGCGGCTGGTTGCTGATGTTTGCAGTTGAGTTTGACGGCTCTGTGGCCAGGTTTGCTGGCGGTATGAAGGTGGGTGGGGGGGGCCATCAGGAAATGCGTTGAGGAAGCAGGGAGGCTGCAGAAGGACTTGGACAGATTAGGAGAATAGGCGAAGAAGTGGCGGGTGGAAAACTGCCGGGAAATGTATGGTCATGCAGTTCGGTAGAAGAAATAAAAGCAAGGACTATTTTCTAAATGGGGGGGAAAATTCAGAAATCAGAGGTGCAAGGGGACGTGAGAAGCATCCACTTTAGGAAACACCCTCTCCACATCCACTCTATCAAGGCCTTTCAATATTTGATCGGTTGCAATGTAAACTCCCCCTCATTCTTCTCAACTCCAATGAGTACAGGCCCAGAGCCATCGAACACTCCTTGTACACTAACTCTTTCATTCCCGTGAACCTCCTCTGGACCCGCCCAGCACACATTTTCCAATAGATAAGGGGCCCAAATCAGCTCTCAATACTCCAAGTGTAATTTGACCATTGCCTTATAGATCCTCAGTATTATTATCCTGGCATTTACGTTCTGGTCCCCTTGAAATGAATGCTAACATTGCATCTGAGTTTGCTGCAGTTGACGGTCTTCAGATGGTCTCCGATATTTGCCTTTGCTCTGGTTTTCTGGAGTTGACAACCTTCAGTTGGTCTCCAATAATTTGCATTTGAGTTTGCTGCAGTTGGCAATCTTCGGTTGGTCCCCGATATTTGCCTTTGCGTTTGGGTTTGCTCTGGTTCCCTGCAGTTGGCAATCTTTGGTTGGTCCCCAATATTTGCCTTTGTGTTTGCTCTGGTTTTCAGCAGTTGTCAGTCTTCGGCTGGTTTCCAATATTTGGAATGACACGGAACGACGTGGAATGGGCTGCTGCTGATGGTGGTGGAGGCGGATACGATAGGACCTTTTAAGAGACTCCTGGATAGGTACATGGAGCTTAGAAAAATAGAGGGCTGTGGGTAACCCTAGGTAATTTCTAAAGTAAGTACATGTTCAGCACAGCGTTGTGGGCCGAAGGGCCTGTGTTGTGCTGTAGGTTTTCTATGTTTCTGTTTGCATTTACGTTTGGGTTTGCTCTAGTTTGCTGCAGTTGACAAGCTTCAGTTGGTCTACGATATTTGGCTTTGCATTTGCTCTGGGTTTCTGTAGTTAACAATCTTTTGGTTGGTCTCCAATAATTTGCATTTACGTTTGCTCCGGCTTCCTACAGTTGGCAACCTTCGGTTGGTCTGCGATATTTGCATTTGCGTTTGCTCTGGTTTGCTGCAGTTGACAATGTTTACTGTAACACACACATAAAAGTTGCTGGTGAACGCAGCAGGCCAGGCAGCATCTGTGGGAAGAGGTACAGTCGACGTTTCAGGCCGAGACCCTTCGTCAGGACTAACTGAAGGAAGAGCTAGTAAGAGATTTGAAGGGGGGAGGGGGAGATCCGAAATGATAGGAGAAGACAGGAGGGGGAGGGATGGAGCCAAGATCTGGATAGGTGATTGGCAAAAGGGATATGAGAGGATCACGGGACAGGAGGCCCAGGGAGAAAGACAAGGGGGAGGGGGGGAGAAAGCCCAGAGGATGGGCAAGGGGTATAGTGAGAGGGACAGAGGGAGTAAAAGGAGAGAGAAAAAAAGAGTGTGTGTATATAAATAAATAACGGATGGGGTTCTTCCTATCTCCTTGCAAGAGCAGCAATTAAGCATAGTGTTTCTGAGCTGCCGGGGTGGGGAGAGAACCCGGTTTCAATACAATTTACACATTTCACTTTTTTTTTTATTATTTACATGGATTCTGCACGTATCATACTGACGGATCTTTTTGAGGTCTCCATTTCGTCATACCCTCTCAGACTATCTTTCTGTTATCTTAAGTAGAGCTTAGGAAAGGGTCATAAAGTACTGAAATTTGTGCAGTTGGTGTGCGTTCAAGAAAATAGTCTTGGGTCTTTTATAACAAACTTATTTAAAGACTTGGATGAGGACGTGGAAGGGGGTTGCCGAGTTTGCAGATGACACCATGGTCGGTGATAGTGTGGAAGAGAGTCGCAGGTTACAACAGGAGATCGATTAGGTTTGCGGAGCTGGGCTGAGAAGTGGCAGGTGGAGTTCAACCCAACGAGCCAGAAGTGATTCCCTTTTGGAAATTCGAACTTGAAGCTCGGGCTGCAAGGCTGGTGGCAGGATTCTCAGCAGGGTAGAAGACTAGACGGATCTTAGGGTGCAAGTGCACAGATCCCTCAGAGCTGCCACACAAATGACGGAAGGGTTAAGCGGGCGTGCGGAGGGTTGGCCTTCATTCGTCAGGACTCTGAATTCGAGCTGCGAGGTAACGTTGCAGCTCTGCAAAACTCTGACTAGGTGACACTTGGAGAACCGTGTTCAGGTCTGGGTGCCTGAGTAGGAGGAGGATGTGGAAGTGCAGAGGAGTTTAGCAGGATGCGTCGACTGTTTGTTCCTCTCCATGAATCCTGCATGGGGACCTGCCAAGTTCCTCCTGCATTTTGTGGGTGTTGCTCTGGATCAGAGAGGGTGTCTTGAGAGAGAGAGAGAGAGAGAGAGAGAAAAACGTAAATTGAGCAAAATGGGGTTCTTGCTTTGGAGTGAACGAGGGTGAGAGGAGAACTGATAGAGGCGTGTAGGATGAGAAGAGGCAGAGACAGCGAGGACGGCCAGAGCAGTCTTCAATGGCTAATACGAGGGACAGGCTTTTAAGGTGATTGGAGTAAAGTATGGGGGGGGGGGCGGATCTCAGATGTCTTACACGGAGAGTGACGGGTGCGTGTACCCACTGGCGAGTGTGGCGGTAGAGACAGATACATTAGGGGACATTTAGGGGACTCTTGGACATGGATAAAAGCAAATGGGGGGCCGCTGTGAGGTGGGGTGAAAGAGTTTGGGTGATCTCGGAGTAGGTTAAAAGTTCGGCATGTTGCCAAGGGCCTGAGGGCCTGTGTTCAGTGTTGTAGGTTACGCTTGGCAGCTGAAGGTCACTTCACCGTGTGAGCCACTATCTGGATTTCTGTTGATAGTTCGTTACTGATGTTTGCTCTAGTGACGTAGCTGCATTAACAAACTTCAGCTGAAGAAGTTAGTAACCGTCCTTGGTGCCACGAAATCCAACTAATCGGCTTCCTCGAAACAGAAGAAATCATATACTTAGTTTGATTACTATACCCAGCATTGGAAAATAGTGCATTTCTCTTTGTTTAGTTAAAAAAAAGCATATTATTTTATCATTTCCAATGTGGAACAGAGCCAGTGTGTGAGTCGAGCATCCATGATATTTTGGACTAGACGGCTGAGAAAAGCATCTTTTGTGAATTAGAAAACAGAGATTTTATACTTGAACTGATTTGGGCTAGGATTTTCAAAAAGAACTGTCAAACTTGCACGTTATAATTTCACATTTTATCGATCCCAGTTGCCTGCTGTGCTAAATACGACTATGCGACGCAGGAGCAGAATTAGGTCACTTGGTCCTTTGCGTCTGCTCTGCCAATCCATCACGACTGATTTATTAACCCTCTCAGCCCCCATTCTCCTGCCCTCTTCCTCCTAACCTTTGACACCCTGAACAATCAACAGCCTATCAACCTCTGCTTTAAATGCTTGGCCCCTAGAAATGAATTCTACAGATGGCTGAAGAGATTCCTCCCCGTCTCTGTTCTAAACGGGCGTCACTCTATCCTGAGACCCCCTAGTCCAGGCCTATGGGAAACATCCTCTCCACATCCACTCTATCTAAGCCTTTTTCAGAATTCAGTCGTCCTTCTAAACTCCATTGAGTACAGACCCAGAGCCATCCACCGCTCCTCGTAGGTTAGCTCTTCCGTTCCCGGGATCATTCTAGTCGTGGTGGTGGCTATCCCTCGAGGTCGAGGATGATGGGTCTTCGTCCTGAAGAAGTGGCCCACAGAGCGAAGACGCCTGTGCGTGTATTTGTTTAACGTGTGCTTGGTGTTGCACTCCAAGAAGCACGCGATACTTCACAAATCAACCGACTGATTCCAACAGCATGGACACCACGACGATTGGAGCTGATGGATTTGTTGCGGCTTCATCCGCCTTCACAGCCCTTGAGTTCGAAGTCACTGCGTCCGCCTGTTTCCACCGTTGAGGTCTTGGTTGGATTGTTCTCTGTCAGGGACCTCACCTCGACCTTACCGCCATGGGTGACCTACCAGGAGCATAGCTCCAGACAGCAACGCTCTCGGGACCACAGGACCACACAAGCTTCTCCACCACGACAAGGTGACAATCCACGGAGAAGACATTCTAGTGATATCCTCTGGACCTTCTCCAATGCCAGCGCGTTGGGTGAGGGCCCAAAACTGCTCACAACCTCCCAGTGCCTTGGAAGCCTCAGATTACATCCTTGCTTTTGTATTCCAGACCGCTGGAAGTGGACTGGAGTACGGTGAGTAAGGGGGTTCCTGAGTGCGTTGGTCTCATCTTGACAGAGGGCTGGATGGCGGCGTTGGCAACCGTACGGGAACTAGCAGGCGGTAAGAGCTTGGGTGCGCCACCTGGTTGGAAAACTGCCCTCTGCCGTGGGCAGGCCGTGACGATGAAACACAGGCAACCCTCCAACCCCAACCTCGCACCATTTCCAAAGTCTTGCCCCAGCCTTGAAGCCGAGGAATTTCAATTACACTGTTGTCATGGACTTGTTCGTCCTGAAGCTATGCTGAAGGCTTCAGAAACCACAGGTCTTCCACTTTCGAGATTACTCAGGATGACTTTCTCTGGTTACTTCCCTCAAGGGCACAACTGTAGCTCCTTGATGGGGTCATGAAGGGAGTCTTTGCCACCTAGACTCTCAGGGTACTGAATCCAGGAGTTGAAGTTGTACGAGCTGTTGGTGAGGCCAAATCTGGCGTCCCGTGCGCAGTTCTGGTTCCCCTGCCTACAGGAAGACGTCATAAGGTTGAAAGAGTGCAGAGAAAATTTACAGGACTTCAGGGCCTGAGTTATGGGGAAAGGTTGACTAGGTTGGGACTTCCTCCCCTGGAATGTAGAA
>NC_092389.1:53559922-53685363 GCF_030028105.1 Mobula birostris | reverse complement strand
GACTAGGTTGGGGACTTCCTCCCCTGGAATGTAGAAGGCTGAGGAGAGATTTGATAGGAGTATACAAAGTTTTCAGGGGTTTGTAAACAGGCTCCCCGCCCCCCCCCCCCCCCCCCACTGAGGATTGGGTAAGAATGGTGAGAGGTAAAATATTTAAGGGGACCTTCCTCACTCGGAGGGCGGTGTGGTCCAGTGGACGGGGACTGAGATGGAAAGCTGGGTTTTTACCGAAGAGCGCCGGCCAAGAGCCAGGTTGAGGGGTCTTGCCTTCTCCCAATTGGTGAGCAATTTTACAGTGGCTGGCTCGTTTTCAAATGAACGCAGAGAATCCAATACTTAGTGCCCAGTGCAATTACTTGAGAAAAGGGTGAACCCCTCATCTGACTGAATAGCTGTCTTTTTTTTATACAAGCAACACACACAAAATGCTGGAGGAACTCAGCAGGCCTGGCAGCGCCTATGGGCTGATGGTCTCGGCCCAAAATGCCGACCGTTTACTCTGTTCCATAGATGCTGCCTGGCCTGCTGAGTTCCTCCAGCGTTTGTGCGTGCGTAGCTTTGGGTTTCCAGCATCTGCAGGCTTTTCAGAATCACTGGCATATGTTGTGAAATTTGTTAACTTAGTGGCAGCTGTACCTACTTCCAACAGGGCTTGGAAGTAGGTACAGAGGGGATGTCAGGGGTAAGTTTTTTTTTAACGCAGTGAGTGGGAGTGCGTGGAATGGGCTGCCGGCGAAGATGGTGGAGACGAATGCGATAGGGTCTTTTAAGAGACTCCTGGATAGGTACATGGAGCTTAGAAAAATGGAGTCTATGGGTAACCCTGGGTAATTTCTAAAGTAAGAACATGTTTGGCACAGCATTGTGGGCCGAAGGGCCTGTATTGTGCTGTAGTTTTTCCATGTTTCTAATACATGACAATACAGAGGAAAAAGTAAGTAATTCAGTTATATGTATATTAAAAAGTTAAATTAAAAATGGTGCATAAACAGAAATAATTTTTAAAAAGTGAGGTAGTATTCACGGGTTCAATGTCCATTCAGGAATCAGATGGCAGAGGGGAAGAAGCTGTTCCCGATTATGGGTGTGTGCCTTCAGGCTCCTGTACCTCCTTCCTAACAGTAACAATGAGAAGAGGGCATGCCCTGGGTGATGGGGGAATCTTGGTAAACGTCACCGCCTTTCTGAGACACCGATCCTTGAAGAGATCTTGGATACTCCAGAGGCTCGTAACAAAGTGGAGATGATTAATTTTATAGAGACTTCATAGTCTTTCCATTGACCATGTAAAAATTGCTGGTGATTTGGGGCCAAGACCCTTCGTCAGGACTAACTGAAAGAAGAGCTAGTAAGAGATTTGAAAGTAGGAGGGGGAGGAGGAGATCCAAAATGAGAAGACATGGGAGAAGACAGGAGGGGGAAGGGATAGAGCTAAGAGCTGGGAAGTTCGTACCCCATCCATTATTTATTTATTTATTTCCCCCTTTTTTTTCTCTCTCTCTCTCTCTTTCCTTTTTCTCCCTCTGTCCCTCTCACTGTACCCCTTGCCCATCCTCTGGGCTCCCCCCCTCCCCCTTGTCTTTCTTCCCGGACCTCCTGTCCCATGATCCTCTCATATCCCCTTTTGCCAATCACCTGTCCAGCTCTTGGCTCCATCCCTCCCACTCCTGTCTTCTCCTATCATTTTGGATCTCCCCCTCCCCCTCCCACTTTCAAATCTCTCATTATCTCTTCTTTCAGTTAGTCCTGACGAAGGGTCCCGGCCTGAAACGTCGACTGTACCTCTTCCTAGAGATGCTGCCTGGCCTGCTGCGTTCCACCAGCAGTTCTTCGTGTGTGTTGATTGAAATTCCAGCATCTGCAGGTTTCCTCGTGTTTGGGCTTTCCGTGACCATGACTGCCCTTGGCAAGTGTCTCTACAGAAGTGGTTTGCCCTTGCTGTCTTTACAAGGCAGGTGACCCTAGCCATTATCAATACCCTTCAGAAACTGCCTGGAGTCAGTAATCATATCACCAGCATATCTCGTTGAACTTTGTTAACTTTGCAGCAGCAATACATTGTAACGCATAACTCTGGAGAAAACTGAAATACAACAATGTGAATGTATATATTAAATAATTATATTAAATAAGCAGTACAAAAAAAATAGTGAGGTAGTGTTTATGGGTTCAATGTCCATTCGGAAATCGGATGGCAGAGGGGAAGAAGCTGTTCCTGAATCACTGAGTGTGTGCCTTCAGGCTCTTATACCTCCTCCCTGATGGTAACAGTGAGAAGAGGGCATGTCCTGGGTGATGGGGGTCCTTAATGATTGTTGCCACCTTTTTGAGGCACTGCTCCTTGAAGCTATCTTCGAGTACAGGAGCAGGGAGGTACTACTGCAGTTGTACAAGGCCTTGGTGAGACCACACCTGGAGTATTGTGTGCAGTTTTGGTCCCCTAATCTGAGGAAAGACATCCTTGCCATAGAGGGAGTACAAAGAAGGTTCACCAGATTGATTCCTGGGATGGCAGGACTTTCATATGATGAAAGACTGGATGAACTGGGCTTGTACTCGTTGGAATTTAGAAGATTGAGGGGGGATCTTATTGAAACATATAAAATTCTAAAGGGATTGGACAGGCTAGATGCAGGAAGATTGTTCCCGATGTTGGGGAAGTCCAGAACGAGGGGTCACAGTTTGAGGATAAAGGGGAAGCCTTTTAGGACGGAGATGAGGAAAAACTTCTTCACACAGAGAGTGGTGAATCTGTGGAATCCTCTGCCACAGGAAACAGTGGAGGCCAGTTCGTTGGCTATATTTAAGAGGGAGTTAGATATGGCCCTTGTGGCTAAAGGGATCAGGGGGTATGGAGAGAAGGCAGGTACAGGGTTCTGAGTTGGATGATCAGCCATGATCATACTGACTGGCGGTGTAGGCTCGAAGGGCCGAATGGCCTACTCCTGCACCTATTTTCTATGTTTCTATCTTGGATATTCTATGGAGGCTGATAGCCAAGATGGAGCTGACTAATTTTACAACTTCCTCGGGCAGGTTTCAAATATGATCATTCTTTTCTTTTTGTCAGTTGCTGAGATCATTATGAGCATTGTCGTTCCAAGCTGGTATCTTGCCCAGCAAGACCATCAGCCAAGTATTACTCTGGTCCAGCCAAAGGGCTTGCAGCCAACACCAGTATCCAGACCTGCATCAAAACAAGTATTTGCCTATATAGAGGCTAATGAAAGCAAAGCACGTAGTCGGGCTAATGAACTAGCACTGTCTCCTTGGTAGCAAATTAAACCTCGTACTGTATGTATGTGACACACACACAAAATACTGGAGGAACTCAGCAGGTTGGGCAGCAAAGTCTCTTCCAGCAATGCCTACCCGGAAGAAGTTTAAATCTTCCCTTTGACGTCTCCACAGATGCGGCCTCTGGCGTTTTGAGTGTGTTGCTGGGATTTCCAGCATCTGCAGAACTCTTGTTCGTGGTTGGACTAGTGTGTATGCACATGACAGGGTGGTGATACGACCTTACCAAAGGAGGTGCAAGGTACTCCTTCCCTCCTTGGGCAAGGTGTAGCACCTGTGTACCCAAACCCCCCCCTCCCCCCATTGATCAGGGTCACGTACAGCCATGGGAGCAGGTGGTGGACGGTCACAAGAGCAGTCGGTGCAGATCACAAGTCCTGATTATGCGAACCCTGACGGCAGGCAGACAATCTCTGAAGAGTATCAACACAAGACCCCAGACATTAAAGACGCACTGCCCAGAATAAGGCAATGGCACAAACCTCTTCTGTTGAAAAGTTTGGCAAGAACAATCGTGGCCATGAGACCATGATCGCCTATGTCATACAAAGTTTTCTGATGACTCTGACATAGTTGGATGCTTCAGCAAGGGAGATGAGGCTGAGTACAGGGCTACGGTAGGAAACTTTGTCACATGGTGTGAGCAGAATTACCTGCAGCTTAATGTGAAAAAGACTAAGCAGCTGGTGCTAGACCTGAGGAGAGCTAAGGTACTGGTGACCCCTGTTTTCACCCAGGGGGTCAGTGTGGACATGGTGGAGGATTACAAACACCTGCGGATACGAATTGACAATAAACTGGACTGGTCAAAGAACACTGAGGCTGTCTACAAGAAGGGTCAGAGCTGTCTCTATTTCCTGAGGAGACTGAGATCCTTTAACATCTGCCGGACGATGCTGAGGATGTTCTACGAGTCTATGGTGGCCAGTGCTATCATGTTTGCTGTTGTGTGCTGGGGCAGCAGGCTGAGGGTAGCAGACACCAACAGAATCAACAAACTCATTCGTAAGGCCAGTGATGTTGTGGGGATGGAACTGGACTCTCTGACGGTGGTGTCTGAAAAGAGGATGCTGTCCAAGTTGCATGCCATCTTGGTCAATATCTCCCATCCACTACATAATGTACTGGTTGGGCACAGGAGTACATTCAGCCAGAGACTCATTCCACCGAGATGCAGCACAGAGCGTCATAGGAAGTCATTCCTGCCTGTGGCCATCAAACTTTACAACTCCTCCCTTGGAGGGTCAGATACCCTGAGCCAATAGGCTGGTCCTGGACTTATTTCCTGGCATAATTTACATATTACTATTTAACTATTTATGGTTTTATTACTATTTATGGAGCAACTGTAACGAAAATCCAATTTCCCCCAGGATCAATAAAGTATGATTATGACTTGACACATGATGATGATGATGATGTCATATGACACAGCACATAATGATGATTATGCAGTGGACTGAATTGTTGCGTCATCTTTTGGTGTGGTAAATGGAAAGATTTTGAATGGTAAGATATCAGAACCTCTCAGCCGGTTAGTCAACTCTAAAGGCAGGAGAAGGAGAGTCAGTATCCTGGGCCATTGACTCTAGCGATCTCTCTACACAGATACTGCTTGACCTCCTGAGTATTCACGGTTTCAAAGGTACATTTGATGTCAGAGTAATGGATACAATATACATCCTGAAATTCTTTTTCTTTGCAAACATTCACCAAAACAGAAGAGTGCCCCAAAGAATGAATGACAGTTAAACGTTATAAACCCAACCCCCCCCACCCCAGCTCCCCCCTCCCACGCACAAGCAGTAGCAAGGCAACGACTCCCCCAACCCCCACCAGCAAAAACGCATCAGCCCCACCTCACCGAGCACTCAAGCGTGCAGCAAAGCATCAATAAAGACCCAGACTTGCAGTACCCCAAAGACTACTCGTTCACTCGGTAATTCGACACACCACAGGCTCTCTCTCTCTCCCTGATAAGGGAAAAAGAGGTGTCCCCATTTCACAGCGAGAGGGGAGACATAACAAAGCAATTGGCCGATTTACGATGTTAAAAGTCAATTGCATCGCTTTTTCCGAGATCTGTGCCCAAAGATGTCGGGTCTCTGGGCACACAGCCAGAGATCTTCTGTCCCCCGCGACACACTAATTTCCTGCCGGGACACCGACTTTCGCACCCCGCCCCCCATCCCCCGTCTCCAGAGCCATGAGATCCCAGCCCTCCGAAGGTGAGATACGCTCGTAGGCTGCGCCCTTGGCCTGTCGAATAACGGCCAGTCGTGAAAATCCGAGAGCGGGTCCCGCTCCCGCAAAGAACCGAATTCAGCGTGTGACTCCAGGCCAGGGTCTCCAAAAGAACCCTGAGAGGGGAAAAATAGGGATATTAAAGATGGAAACAGAGCTGTTCCCGAAGATGCGAGCAAAGGAGTCGCCGTTAGGCGCCATGATCCCTCCTGAGCTCCCGCCATTTTCTATTTTTAAATCAGGAAGATGGTTACCAAGTACCTTCAGGAACTGTAACTATATTTTAAAGTGCAATGTGAACTTCCCAGTAACTTGCATGCCCCTGAACTGCTGTCCAGCTACGGAAGGCGACTGGCACTCTCTGGTACGTAGAGAGGGGTGTTGGTGAGTTTCCATGGGTACTATCACGGAGCACTTGATAATTTATCGAAGTTTACCCAATCGTTTAACATCCACAAGACGGATTTGCGGATACAATAGGGGCTTTTTTTTTTAAGAGACTCTTCGAGAGGTACACGGAGCTTAGGAACGTAGCGGGCCATGCGGTAGGGAAATGCTAGGCAGTTTCTGCAGTAGGTTCCATTGTGGGCTGAAGGGCCTGTAATGTGCTGTAGGTCTCGCTGTCCTACGTTCTAAGCCCATAAGACATAGGAGCAGAATCAGGCTCATTGAGTTGTGCCCTCTTCTCATTGTTACTGTCAGGGAGGAGGTACAGGAGCCTGAAGACACACACTCAGCCATTCAGAAACAGCTTCTTCCCCTCCACCATCCGATTCCTGAATGGACACCGACCCCGTGAACATCGCCTGACTATTTTTAAAGTTTCTGTTTTCGCATGACTACTTTCAATTTAACTCTTTAGCATACGGATACGCACTTACAGTAATTAATTTATTTATTCCTCTGCATTTATCATGTGTTGCCGCTAAGTCAACAGATTTCAAACCTGATCTTGATTCCGAGCCCGCTCTGCCGCCCCGTCGTGGCTGATTTGTTATTCCCCTCAAACCCATTCTCCTGCCTTCTCCCTTTGGCGCCCTCGCTATCCACCCTCTGCTGTAAATTACCCCAATGGCTTGGTCTTCACAGCCAATGAATTCCAGAGGTTTACCGGCCTCTTCTGAAGAAGTTGCTCCTCCCCGTCCGTCCAAAAGGGTTGCCCCTCTATTCTGAGGCCGTGGCCGCCGAGCCGTACGACTCTGCTGTGCAGCTGAGCTGATCGTTGACTCAGTAACGAGCATTCGGATTGGTGCGTTACTCAGTCAGCTGATTCCTGGACTTGGCATTGTGTGACCCACCCTTCTGTTTTCAGGACCTCTAGTTTATCTAAAGCAGTGCCTTTCTTTGTCAAAAAGAAGGCCAGCACAGGATGATTGTGGTTTTCTGAAGATGAATCTGATTCAAGAAGAAAACCATCAGTAGCAAGTGTCACTTCTAAACCACGTGCTTTGAGTGGGTACCTTTGGATGTCTTCGAGTGCATAATCCAACAGAAGGCAGTCCATCACGGGTAAAGCCCTCCCTACCACCTAGCACGTCTACACGAAACGCCATCGTTGGAAAGCAGCATCCGCCATCAAAGCTCCCTCACCACTCAGCGCACGCTCTCTTCTCGCTGCTGCCATCAGGAAGGAGGTACAGGAGCCTCAGGGCCCACACCACCAGGTTCAGGGACAGTTATTACCCCTCAACCATCAGGAAGAAGGTACAGGAGCCTCAGGACCCACACCACCAGGTTCAGGGACAGTTATTACCCCTCAACCATCAGGAAGGAGGTACAGGAGCCTCAGGACCCACACCACCAGGTTCAGGGACAGTTATTACCCCTCAACCATCAGGGAGGAGATACAGGAGCCTCAGGACCCACACCACCAGGTTCAGGGACAGTTATTACCCCTCAACCATCAGGAAGCAGGTACAGGAGCCTCAGGACCCACACCACCAGGTTCAGGGACAGTTATTACCCCTCAACCAGCAGGAAGGAGGTACAGGAGCCTCAGGACCCACACCACCAGGTTCAGGAACAGTTATTACCCCCTCAACCATCAGGAAGGAGGTACAGGAGCCTCAGGACCCACGCCACCAGGTTCAGGAACAGTTATTACCCCCTCAACCATCAGGAAGGAGGTACAGGAGCCTCAGGACCCACACCACCAGGTTCAGGGACAGTTATTACCCCCTCAACCATCAGGAAGGAGGTACAGGAGCCTCAGGACCCACACCACCAGGTTCAGGGACAGTTATTACCCCTCAACCATCAGGGAGGAGATACAGGAGCCTCAGGACCCACACCACCAGGTTCAGGAACAGTTATTACCCCTCAACCATCGGCTCTTGAATAAAGGAGGATAAACTACACTCATATCTTGAGATGCTCGCACAGCCAATAATCTAACTTTAATGACTCTTTATCTCGTTATCTCCTGCACTCCTTATTTATTGCTACTGATTCAGATTTGCATTTGCAGAGAGCTTGCTGTCTTGCACACTGCGCCTGACCTTTCACTGATCTTGTTTACAGTTAGCATCCTATACATCTGCTGAGCATGCCGGCAGGAAACAGAACCTCGGGTTTGACAGCGGTGACGTGTACCTACTCTGATAACAAATTTTTACCTTGAACTTTGAACCCTGGTGTGCATTGTTCCTAGAAGATTTGAACTCGGCAGTAAACAAAACTTGCTCTTTGTCCCACTTCCTTTCTGCAATCAAGTACTACCCAAGAACAAGATAAAGCAGGGTGGGGCGGGGGTTGGGTGTTTTTGTTGAAATAAAGAGTCCAGTACGGTTAGGAGAGAATTTAGAGAGAGGGAGATGCTAGGAGTGCAGAAACCTGGTGGACAAAAAAGTACTGAGGATCTGGCGAAGGGAAAGGTGGAGATCTTCGCTGGGCACATACAGCTGCAATTAAGTGAATCCCTTGAGGAGGAGAGGGAGAGGTAGATCACGCTGTAGGCGTGACTGCTTTCCCAGCGCTGAAAGTCACTGATTAAAATTCACCGGCGAACTGGCCACCCCCTGTTTATATAAAATAAAGGGTTATTGCCCATGCCGACACTGTCCAGCAACGATCTGAGACGCCTGGGCGTGACACCAGTGATCGCTTGAGAGTTTCCAAAAGTCGGTGGCAAGGGGAGTTTTAAAATTTATCTCCGGACCAATCCCCAGGCTGGGCCGGCAGCTCGGTGTGTCCGTGGCAAGCCCCTCAGAGAGTGTGTGTGTGTGAGTGAATGAGAGAGATATGGAGCGCTGAACTTTGCCTCCGTGGGCAGGCTCAATCTAGTCTGGGGATGCGCCACCTCCTTCAAACCCGATCGTCTTCAGGCAAACGGTCTGGGCTGGCGGGTGCTGTCCGCAAGCGTGTTCCGCTGACCTCTGGCGTGCCCAGCTATTTACAGTCAATGGTTCCTCCTCCCCGTCCGGCGTTCCTGGTAACGCTGCCCGTCCCATTCAGACCGTCGTCACTAGAAGGGCCCCCCCCAGACTGACCTATCCAATCATCCGCCACCCTGTGCTTTACGAGGTACTGGTGGGTGTACCGTGAGCAGTTTTGGCCCCTGGTGCGCCGACATTGAAGGCAATTCAGGGACAGAAAGGCTGGTCATATGAGGAGCGTTTGATGTCCTGTGCTCACTGGAAATCAGGAGAATGAGATGGTGGTATCGGGGTGGGGGGGGGTCTCATTGAAACTTACCGAATGTTGAAAGGCCTCGACAGGGTGGGTGTGGAGTGGATGTCTTCCGTGGTGGGAGAGTCCACAACTGGGAGAGCGCACAACCTCAGAACAGAGGGGCGCTCATTTAGAACAGAGACGAGGAGGAATTTCTTTCACCAGAGGGTGGTGGAGTTTGTTGCCACAGGCAGCTGGGGAGGCCGAGTCATCAGGGCAGAGGTCGATGGGTTCTTGACTGGTCAGGGCGTGAAGGGATTCGGTGGGCTGGGGGGGGGGGTGCCGAGAGAGAAATAGATCAGCCTTGACGAAACGGTGGAAGGGGCTCGATGGGCCGAACGGCCTGACTCTGTTAGACATTAAGGCCACAAGGGACAAGAGCGATCTCCCTTCCCTGTTACACCGCCCCACCCTACGCCTGTTTGTGCCAGCTCTTCAGAGTGTGGGGTCATTTTCAAATGATACTTCTTATCTGAAGTGATTTTATTACCTCTATAGACTTTGATTTTATGCTCTTAACTGAGACCTTGTTAAAACCGAAAGAATGCAGCCAGTTAACTGAACCGTGTCTCCCCCCCCTCCATCCCGTCTATCACAGTTTCAGCGTATCAAGGCCTACTGGACCAGGTGGTGGGCTTGCCTGTGGGTTCTGAAAGTGCTTTAGACGCAACCTCCTGCCCGCCAACACTTTTTTTCCCCCCGGAGTTGTGATGTACATCTGTTCGAGATTTATGGTGCACACCCTGTCCCCTCTGCACCATCTTTTATTGCCCTCTTAAATCCAACGCCTGCTTGAATTCTCAGAACTGCGCAGAGAACAGTCGGGCTGCAGTGGAACAAAAGGGACCCGGGGATACAGGGCCCACAATTCGCTGGAGTTTGCATCACAGGCGGAGAGAGGGTCATAAAGGAAGCCTTTGACCCACTGGCCTTCATAAACCAAAGTTCTGAGTGCAGGAGATAGGGTGTCATGTTGAAATTGTATATAGATGACGTTGGTGAGGCCTGATTTGGGAAGATGTAAACAAGGTTGAAAGAGTGCAGGGAAAATTTACGAGGATGTTGCCGGGACTGGAGGACTTGAGTTACGGGGAAAGGTTGGACAGGGTTAGGACTTTTGTTTCCTAGGACGTAGAAGATGGAGGGGAGATTTGATGGGGGTTTACAGAAATCATGAGGGGTGCAGATAGGGTGAATGCAAGCAGGCTTTCTCTACGTGGGCGCGTGGCCAAATGGTTAAGGCGCTCGTCTAGTGATCTGAAGGTCGCTCGTTCGAGCCTCAGCTGTTTGTGTCCTTGAGTGAGGCACTTAACCACACATCGCTCTGGCATCTGTGCGAGGAGTGGCGCCCCACACAGACTTCCAAACTGTGTAAGTGCCCGACGCAGGCCTCTTGTGGTCTGAGTCGACGTTCCCTCCCTTCCCTACTGAGGCTGGGTGGGACTTCCAACCAGAGGTCATGGGTTAAGGGTGAAAGGTGAAAAGTTTAAGGGGAAGGTGAGGGGGGAACCTTCACTCAGAGGGCAGTGAGAGTGTGGAACGAGCTGCCAGCCCAAGTGGTGCGCACCAGCCCGATTCCAACGTTGAAGAGAAGTTTGGACCGGTACGCGGGTGGGAGGGGTGCGGTCCGGGTGCAGATCGATGGGAGTAGGCAGTTTAAATGGGATTGGCATGGACTAGATGGGCTGAAGGGCCAGTTCCTCTGCTGTAGTTTTCCATGACTCTATCACCCTAATTCTTTTCCTCTGTTATATTGAACTCTGACAGGGTTCTCATCTCGGGCCAGTTCAATATTCGCGTTCGTGATCTCTCAACTTGCCATCTCCATGGCAGCTGAGTTCGTGAGCTTACTAGACAGTCCAGACCTTCCCCAGCCCATCACTGGGCCCAGCCCTCGACTTGACTTTGCAATGACAAAAGGGTTAAGTGCTATTCATGTCTCGCACGCAGATTGCTGGAGGAATGCAGCAGGCCAGGTGGTATCTGTGGAAAACAGTGAGCAGGCCACGGTTCGGGCCTAGACCCTTCATCAGGACTGGGAAGGAAGGGGAGAAATCGGAGGGGAGGTTCGATTAAAATCAATGCTCATGCCATCAGGTCGGGGGCTACCCAGACGGAAGATAAGGTGTCGCTCCTTCAACCTGAGCGTGGCTTCATCGCCGCGGTAGAGGAGGCTGTGGCCACCGGGAGATCCCGCGTTTAGTGGCGGGCGGAGCGAAGGCGCTCGGCGAAGCGGTCTCCCAATCTACGCCAGGTCTCACCGGCATGCGGGAGGCCGGGCCTGCCTCTGGTGTTCCTTCCCCCTTCCTCCTCTTCACTGTCTCCCTGTCCGATACCACCATCTCTCGATAGCTTCTGTGTACTTTCCTCCTGCTTGGAGCCAAGACCACAGGCGGAATTACAGTGGTTTCTTGATGCTGAATCGTAACTTAAGCTCTCTGAGCTGGCTCATTTATCTGGCCCATGATAAATACGTTAAACACGGTGGCTCCACTTTGGGTTAAAATGAAATCTTTTCACCGTGGTGGAGCAGTTCCGTCCGCAAACTCGAGAGATCATGCAGAGCGGCTGAGAGAAAATGAAGGAAAGCTAGGCAAGAAGTCCACCGGAATATTTTCAAGGAAATCTAAGCTCCTACAGTGCTGTTCTACCCTCTGCAAAAAGAGCCCATTTTCCCAAGATTATTCCAGGGGGGACAGTGGTGATTAAGAATATTGTTCCCACCTATAAACCGACTGTTGAATCCTGCCCCAACCTACAATGCCCTCGGTCAAGCAAAATGAGGAACTTGCAACACATTTTGTCAGCAAAATTACTTCCATTAGGCAAAGTGCAGCTGTAAATTCTCATAACCTCTGCAGTCAAGTCGTAAAAGACGGCAACTATGTCAAAACTCACAAGTATTTCCGATTCAGAATTCTGTGAGATTGTTACAAAGAGTAAACCGTCTACCTGCTGTCTCGACCCTGTACTGACCACACTTTTTAAGGACTCTCTTAATAGTCTCTTTGAAAACTCTTGCAATTCTGTTAGACAAATTATTAACAGGTCCCTCGAGACTGGAGTTTTTCCAGATGCCTTCAAAACTGCGGCTGTCAAACCCCCCCCCACCCACTTAAAAAGCCAAGCAATAGACAGGTACAAGCTAACTACAGGCCTGTATCAAATCTTCCCTTCCTGGGCAAGATTCTTGAGAAAGTTATTTTCAACCAACTCAACAACTTTCTGAATGAGAACAATATTCTTGAAAAGTTTCAGTCAGCTTTTAGAGCAAACCACAGCATGGAGACGGCCCCTACCACAACTGTTGGTGACCGCTCTGATCCCAGCTGAGTCTCAGTTCTAATTCTTCCAGATCCAAGGGCTGCCTTCGACACAATGGACCACAACCTTCTCACCGACCACTTCGAGAGCTGGACAGGCCTCCGTGGGCTGTGGTCTTAATTGGTTTTGTTCATATATCGTAGAGAGAGTTTTTTTTGACTGTCTTGGAGACCAATTTTGTCAGTGATATGTGATGTACCTTTTTGGTGTTGCTCAGGGACGCTGTCTTGGTCCCCTGCTCTTATACATGCTCCTCTTAGGAGACTTTAGAGAAGAAACTTGATTTCCACAGTTATACAGATGACATGTAATTGTATAGCAACACACATAAAAAGTGCTGGGAAACGCAGCAGGCCAGGCAGCATCTCTAGGAAGAGGTACAGTCGACGTTTCAGGCCAAGACCCTTCGTCAGGACTAACTGAAAGAAGAGTGAGTAAGGGATTTGAAAGTTGGAGGGGGAGGGGGAGATCCGAAATGATAGGAGAAGACAGGAGGGGGAGGGATGGAGCCAAGAGCTGGACAGGTGATTGGCAAAAGGGATATGAGAGGATCATGGGACAGGAGGCCAAGGGAGAAAGAAAAGGGGGAGGGGGGAAAAACCCAGAGAATGGGCAAGGGGTATAGCGAGAGGGACAGAGGGAGAAAAAGGAGAGAGAGAAAAAGAACGTGTGTATAAAAATAAATAAATAACGGATGGGGTACAAGGGGGAGGTGGGGCATTAGCGGAAGTTTGAGAAGTTGATGTTCATGCCATCAGGTTGGAGGCTACCCAGACGGAATATAAGGTGTTGTTCCTCCAACCTGAGTGTGGCTTCATCTTTACAGTAGAGGAGGCCGTGGATAGACATATCAGAATGGGAATGGGACGTGGAATTAAAATGTATGGCCACTGGGAGATCCTGCTTTCTCTGGTTGAGCACGATGATAACACCTTATCTCCTCTGACCTCTGGTCTGGCTGGAAAAAACAGACGGATGAGTAATAATTTCCTAAAACTAAATGAGAGTAAAACTGAAGTACTTTTGGCTGGTCCCAAAGCCGAAAGAGATAAGCTTCTTGATTAAGCTTGGGAACTTGCCCCCCACCCCCCCCTCCCCTTGTAAGATCAGAAGTAATAAGCCTGGGTGTCGTCCTTGACTCAGATTTGAATTTTAAATCCCACGCAAGAGAGCAAGTGACCAGAGCAATGTTTTGCACACTGAGGAAGTATTGCAAAAGTACATCTGTTGCTGTCAATTGTGAATGCTGGAAAACAAATTCTTGCCTCTTTATCAACTAGGCAGGATTTTTTTTAACTGGCCTCCCAAAGCAACCTATTGACAGACTCCAACTTATTCAGAACACCACTGTCGGACTTCCAACAAGATCCCGGCCGAGGGGAGCATATCACTTCCATCCTAGTCACTCTGCAATGGCTTCCTGTATCTCTCAGAACTGCATTTAAAGTTCTCCCTTACATGTTTTTTTTTTAAGCTCTTACTGCTCCGGGACCGGAGTACGTCACAGAATCATTTTCGTTTTACGATCCCGCTCGAGCTCTCGGCTCTTCCTCCGCTGGTCTCTGAAATTGAAATCACCTCCCTCGAGATGATTGGCAGGTCATGCGCTCCTAAGCGGTGGACCTGAACACCTGAGGCCACAGGGGAGTGCGGACTCAGTTGACACTTTTAACCACCAGCACAAAACCTATTTCTAACTTTACTTTTAACTGACATCTCTTTGTCTTCGGTTTCCATGTTTTGTTTTCATATTTTAACTCTTATCCCATGGTGAAGAGCTTTGAACTACTCTATGAAAAGTCCTCTGTAAATTGATTATTGATTATACTACCATTCATTTCAAGAAGTCGAGAGCACAAGAGCAGGGATGTGATGCTGAGGCCTTATAAGGCACTGGTGCGACCTCGCCTTGAATATTGTGAACAGTTTTGGGCCCCTCATCTTAGAAAAGATGTGCTGGTCCAGAGGAGGTTCACAAGGATGATTCCTGGAATGAAAGGGTTATCATACGGGGAGCGTTTGATGGCTCCGTGTCTGTACTCACTGGAATTTAGAAGGATGATCCCATTGAAACCTTTCGAATCTTGAAAGGCCTAGACAGACTGGATGTGGAAAGGATGCTTCCCATGGTGGGGGAGTCTAGGACAAGAGGGCACAGCCTCAGGATAGAGGGGCGCCCGTTCAAAACAGAGATGCAAAGAAATTTCTTTAGCCGGAGGGTGGTGAATTTGTGGAATTCGTTGCCACGTGCAACTGTGGAGGTATGTATTTAAGGCAGAGAGTGATAGGTTCTTGATTGGACAGGGCATCAAAGGATACGGGGAGAAGGCCGGGAACTGGTGTTGAGGAGGAGATAGAAAAAAAGGGTCAGCCATGATTGAATGGCACAGCAGGTTCGATGGGCCAGATGGCCTAATTCTGCTCCTATGTCTTATGGTCTTGTACTGTGAACACAAAGCCCATGCCCTGAAATTTCCCTATTGCCGTTTTTTATGGCTGGGTGACCATGACTGCAGCAGAGTAGCTGCAGAACTTTTAGTACTAAATGTTGATAAGTATTTGTACTCCCACCAGAAGCAGAAGGGAGCCACTAAATAGCTTTGTGCTTCCGTGAACATATGCTGTAAAGTCTACATGCACTGATTATGACTCTGGAATGTATTATTGAACTGGGTTTCTTGTGTGCTCATTCTTAACGTTCTGTTTACCGTTGGGGAGGGATGCTTCTGGGTGGATTATTGTTGTCCACTTTGTGGCCCGGCAGGATTGCTCGTCGGTTACCTGTATTCCCCACGGCGCTCTGTTCCGCGGTGGAACCTGTTACCACGCCTCTCCATCTGGTGTTTAGGGTCTATCAAGTCAAATTGCTGCATTTTCCAATGGAAGGAAGGGCGTTTAAAGCGACACCATCCAGGGACTCTTTTGGACAGGGAACCTGGCAACAACCTCTTAGAAACATAGAAAACCTACAGCACAATACAGGCCCTTCGGCCCACAAAGCTGTGCCGAACATGTATTTACTTTAGAAATGACCTGGGGTTACCCATAGCCCTCTATTTTTCTGAGCTCCATGAACCTATCCAGGAGTCTCTTAAAAGACCCTGTGGTATCCACCTCCACCACCGTCACCGGCAGCCCATTCCACGCACTCACCACTCTCTGCGTGGGAAAACTTACCCCGACATCTCCTCAGTACCAGCTTCCGAGCGCCTCAAAACTGTGCCCTCTCGTGTTAGCCATTTCAGCCCTGGGGAAAAAGCCTCTGACTGTCCACACGATCAATGCCTCTCATCATCTTATACACCTCTATCAGGTCACCTCTCATCCTCCATCCCTCCAAGGAGAAAAGGCCAAGTTCGCTCTCGGTGGGGACGTGCCTTGAGAAATTAAAGAAATGTTAATTGCCAAGGTCGTGCGTAGAATACATTCTAAAATCCTGGGGAGTTTACCAGCATTTCTCTTTGCTTTCGGACTCCTGGAATTCCGGGTTGGGAGAAGTAATCCTTGACAAACACGAGAAAGTCAGCGGATGCTGGAAATCACAAAGCACCTCCCACAAATTGCTGGAGGAACTGAGCAGCTCAGTAGGGGGAGGGAAAAAAAAAGTCGACGTTTCAGGCCAAGCAGAAGGGTCTCGGCCTGAAAGATTGACTGTTTGCTCTTTTCCATAGATAAACCTATCCTGGCCTGCCGAGTTCCTCCATCGCCACTAGATTCAGGGGAGTAGATTGAGGACGGAGATGAGGAGGAACTGCTTTTCCTAGAGGGTGGTGAATCTGTGGAATTCTCTGCCCAAGGAAGCAGTGGAGGCTACCTCAGTAAATATACTTAAGACAAGGTTGGATAAATTTTTGCATAGTAGGGGAATTGAGGGGTATGGGGGGAAAAGGCTGGTAGGTGGAGATGAGTCGATGGTCAGATCAGCCAAGATCTTACTGAGTGGTGGAGCAGGCTCGACGGGCCAGGGGGCCGACTCCTGCTCCTATTTCTTACGTTAATGTCCCAGCATTTTGTGTGTTGTGTGTACGTGTTGCAAAGTAAATATTGATATTTGATTCTGATGGCTCGTGTTCAAATGCGTTGTGACCTTATCAACTCGAACACATTCTACTCGGGCGGTTTTAGACCAGGAGGTCTAATTGTTGGAATACAGGCCGGGTGGGTCTGAATTGCTGAAATACGACAAAAAGAACCCAACAAGCCACAGTTTTTCTTTCTGTGTTGAAATAATCTTGATGCTTTGAAGTGGTTTATTTGGAGTTCGGCATTTCAACTGACCGTTCCGTAAGCGAGCTTGTGTGTGCCTCCCGATCTTTCACAGATGGAGTTGGTTGTGGGCAACTTTTTTTTTAAAGGCAGGGATCAAAAAGCGAGTGTGTGAAAATATCAGGGGGTAAGGGACCATTAAATTGTTAAAGTACAGAGGCCCTTCCATTCAACTGTAGATCCTGTCAGCCCATTGACCTGTTTTTTTCAAGAACAGCTTCTTCCCCTCCGCTATCAGATTTCTGAACGGATAATGAACAGTTATTTTCCTCTCCTTTTGGACAACTGGCTTCAATTAATTTTATTTTTCTTATACACACTACTTACTATAATTTATAGTTTTTATTATTATGTATTGTACACACTACCTCACAACTTCTTTATTATTTCTTTTCTCTATTTTAGATTTAGCTATTTAATGTGCATTGTACTGTTGCCGCAAATCAAATCAAAATCAAGCCAAGGTTACTGATCCTTCAAGCCATACAAGGACACAGCTCAGAGAGACTGCGTTCCTCTGGGCCCAGGCTGCAAGACGTTCAAGGTAGCAGGCAAACATTAAAAAATGGCGAGTAACATAATTCAAGATATCAAGCAAACAGGCAGACTCACTCGAGGGAAAGAAAACATAAAGTTAACAAATCTCGTGGCGTGTACCGGAAATATTAAACCTAGTTCTGATTGTCTCTTCCTTTGAAGTTACTCTCCCTCTGCCTAATCAATTCCCTGTTGAAGATAGTGGTTGGTGCTGTTCCTAACACCCTCTTAGGCAGTTGGCTTAGAATGAAATCCCAAAAAATGTGCAAGACCCAATGGTTGGGTGCAGTGGGGGTGTTAAGGTTAGGATTAGAACATAGCAATATGGACCAGGTCACCTCCATTCACATCCAGATTGTTAATATGGATAATCCACATCTGATTCAGATTCAATATGGACCAGGTCACCTCCATTCACATCCAGATTGTTAATATGGATAATCCACATCCGATTCAGATTCAATATGGACCAGGTCACCTCTATTCATATCCAGATTGTTCATATAGATAATTCACATCTGATTCAGAGTCAATATGGACCAGGTCACCTCTATTCACATCCAGATTGTTAATATGGATAATCCACATCTGCTTCAGAGTCAATAATGGACCAGGTCACCTCTATTCACATCCAGATTGTTAATATGGATAATCCACATCTGATTCAGATTCATTATGGACCAGGTCACCTCTATTCACATCCAGATTGTTAATATGGATAATCCACATCTGATTCAGATTCAATATGGACCAGGTCACCTCTATTCACATCCAGATTGTTAATATGGATAATCCACATCTGATTCAGATTCAATATGGACCAGGTCACCGCCATTCACATCCAGATTGTTAATATGGATAATCCACATCTGATTCAGATTCAATATGGACCAGGTCACCGCCATTCACATCCAGATTGTTAATATGGATAATCCTGGGGATCTATCCAGCTTTGTGTGATTTAAGACTGGCCGCTTCTCCTTTTTTGTATTGTAGATAACATTCAAAGACATCCCTGAACTCCCTTGCTTCCACGATCTTCTCCACGGTAAATAGAGATGGGGAAATATCCATTGATCTCTCTGCCCGTCTCGCAGGGCTTCGCGCATAGGTGACCATGTTGGTGCACACGGGGCCCTAATCTCTCCCTAGTTACCCTTTGCCCTTCGGGGGGGGGTGTGGGAGAACAAACCGGGTTACAGTAGGATTGGTGGGGGTGTTTGTCACAGACTGGGTGCACTGGGGGTCCTAGTTCTGGGCTGGATCTTTCTATTTTTACTTTGCATTTGATGGCCTGACCTTCACAGCACTCGCGCCTTAGGAAGAGGGGACCTGCTCCCTTCATGTGACAAGCATTGATTTCAACAGAAGACGTTGTGTATTGGGAGATCACAAATTCAAAATTGTGATTGTCCCATCTAATCTGATGCGAAGTGGGCCACGGGTACCTGGAAGAGTTAGTCCTTCCTGTTTTCATTGGGCAAAGCAAGAATCAGGAAGATCTACAAAACAGGAGAGGGTCTGCAGACGCCGGATATCCAGGCAACGCACACACACAAAACGCTGGAGGAACTCAGCAGGCCAGGCAGCATCCATGGAAGAGAGTACACAGTCGATGTTTCGGGCCGAAACCCTTCGGCAGGACTGGAGGAGAAAAGCTTAGGAGTAGATTTAAAAGGTTGGGGGGGGGGTGGTGGGAAGAGAGAGAGAGGGGAGAGGAAAACAAGATGATAGGAGGAACCTGGAGGGGGAGGGGATGAAGTAAAGAGCTGGGAGGTTGACTGGTGACAGAAATAGGAGGCCGTGGGAGAAAGAAAAGGGGGGAGGAGCACCAGAGGGAGGCAAGCAGATAAGGTGAGAGAGGGACAAGGGGATGGGAAATGGAGAAGGGGGGTGTGATCATCACTGGAAGCTTGAGAAATCGATGTTCATGCCATCAGGTTGGAGGCTACCCAGACAGAACATAAGGTGTCGCTCCTCCAACCCCAGTGTGGCCTCACCGCGACGGCAGAGGAGTTCTCCAACCTGATGGCATGAGCACTGATTTCTCGCACTTCCAGTAATGCCCCAACCTCACCACCTTCACCATTTCCCATTCCCCTTTCTCCCCTCCTCTCGCGTCATCTCCTTGCCCACTCATCGCCTCCCTCTGGTGCTCCTCCTCCCCCCCAACTTTTCTTTCTTTCTTCCACGGCCTCCTGTCTGTTTCACCAATCTACTTCCCAGCTCTTTACTTCATCCCCCTCTCCCCTCCAGGTTTCACCCATCACCCTGTGTTTCTCTCTTCCCCTCAGCTGTTTTTTTTCCTCTCTCCTCCAGTACTGCCGAAGGGTCTCGGGCCGAAACGTCGACCGTACTCCTCCCATAGATGCTGCCTGGCCTGCTGAGTTCCCCCCCCCGGCACCCTGCGTCTCTCTACAAAACTTTCAGGGGCTGCGACTTGGGTCCGGGCTCATTTGGATGGCGTTTCGCTTTTCCGAACCCGCGCCAGCTCCCCAAACATGGGTGAGATCCGTTGTGGGGAGGGGGCGGAGGCTGCTTCGTCGAGCACCTCCACGCCATCCGCCGCAAGCGGGACTTCCCGGTGGCCAAGCGTTTTAATTCCCGTTCCCATGCGTCGATCCGTGGCTGCCTCTCGTGGCGAGGTGAGGCCACCCTCGGAGTGGAGGAGCGACACCTTGCCCCCTCCAAACTAATAGCAGGGATATCGATTTCTCCTTCTGGTGAACAAAAATTCCCCTCCTTCCCTCTTCCTTTGTACCTCACTCTGACAGTTTACTTCTTCACACCTGTCTATCACTTCCCCCCTGGGCCCCCTCCTTCCCTCTCTCCTGCTCTCCTCTCCTATCAAGTTCTTTCTTCTCCGGCCCTTGACCTTTCCCGCCCACCTGGCTTCACCTATCACCGTCCAGCTAGCCTCCTCCTCCTCGCCCCCACTGCTTAATTCAGGCATCTCCCACCACCCCCCCTCCCCCCACCTCTCCCACCTTCCCTCTCGGTCCCGAGGAGGGGGTCTCAGCCGGAAACGCCAA
Source organism: Mobula birostris (assembly GCF_030028105.1). Classification (NCBI taxonomy): domain Eukaryota; kingdom Metazoa; phylum Chordata; class Chondrichthyes; order Myliobatiformes; family Myliobatidae; genus Mobula; species Mobula birostris. The sequence goes on along the minus strand of NC_092389.1, from coordinate 53,664,994 downwards.
CCGCTTGTTCTTCGCCCGAGCTGCTGAGCCCCTCCAGCGTTTTGTGTGTGGTGCCTTGCGACAAGAGAAGGAAGTTTTATTTTTTCCCCCATCAGATGAGAGGCATTGATCGTGTGGGCAGTCAGAGGCTTTTCCCCAGGGCTGAAATGGCTAGCACGAGGGGGCACAGTTTTAAGGAGCTTAGAAGTAGGTTTAGAGGAGAGGTCAGGGGTAAGTTTTTTTTATGCAGAGAGTGGTGAGTGCGTGGGATGGCTGCCGACGGCGGTGGTGGAGGTGGATACGATAGGGTCTTTTAAGAGACTCCTGGATGGCTACATGGAGCTCTGAAAAATAGAGGGCTATGGGTAAGCCTAGGTAGTTCTAAGGTAGGGACATGTTCAGCACAGCTTTGTGGGCCGAAGGGCCTGTATTGTGCTGTATGTTTTCTATGTTTCTAAATCTCGATTGCTGCCACTTGAAGCTGGTGTAATATATGCCCGACAAAGCAAATCAGAGCTGAGAAAATTCACCCATTTATTTACAAGAAGCTTGAAAGAAACAATTGCGAGAACTTTTTTTTTTAAAAATGTCTCCCAGCGACCCTTAAACTAAAACAAAGTGAGTATTTCTTCTTGTTGGAACAGACCCTAGAAAGAGCTTACAGTTAGGCTATATTCTGCAGGAATGCGTTGCTGGTGTAATGAGATCTCTGGGGTGAAGGGGGACATGCCAAGTATCACTGATTACGAGCAATAGCTATTTCAGATCACAGTTAAAGAATGTGCCCAGTATCGCACATCACTGGAGAAAAAGTAATGGTTTGTATACGTAAGCTCACCCTTCCATCGTGCCTTCCTTACCCAGAAGAGCTCCAAAAGGTTTCTGTGTTCCGACAGCTCTGCGAAGTTCGGTCGTGTAAGTTACATTATTATTTGTCATGGAAATTGCAAGATGCAAAATCAAAATTTACTTTGCACACAGGCACGAAATGCTGGGCCATTAACAGAGGAAATAGGAGCAGGAGTTGGCCATCTGGCCCGTCGAGCCTGCTGTGCCATTCAACAAGATCATGGCTGATCTGACCATGGACTCATCTCCACCCTACCTGCCTTTTCCCCATAACCCTTAATTCCCCCACTGTGCAAAAATCTATCCAACCTTGTCTTAAATATATTTACTGAGGTAGCCTCCACTGCTTCCCTGGGCAGAGAATTCCACAAATTCACCACTCTCTGGGAAAAGCATTTCCTCCTCATCTTCATCCTAAATCTTCTCCCCTGAATCTTGAGGCTACATTCCCTAGTTCTAGTCTCACCTACCAGTGGAAACAACTTTCTTGCCTCTATCTTATCTATCCCTTTCATAATTTTATATGTTTCCATAAGATCTGCTTTCAATCTTCTGAATTCCAGCAAGTACAGTCCGAGGCGACTCAATCCCTTTTAACTTTTAGACTTTTAAAAAGAGTTTGAAGAGTTTGCAGTACAGCGAGCTGATGGGGTTAATAGACCGAAGGGAGTTGGGGGTGGGGGGATGGATCTGACTAGAATGGTTGATCAGATTAACTGTCATGGGAAAGAAACTTCGAAGATGATGTGAGGATTTTGCTTTAGTGGCCTGATAGCTCTTTCCAGAAGGGAACGTTTGGGAAAAAGCAGTTTGCAGGGAGGGTGGCAACTGCAATGACTTTTACTGACCACTTCTTTGTCCTGGACACATCCAGGTGACTGCAGTGATGCTAGACTGCAATCCTCTAGTCTGTGATATCTTCTGCTCTCTCTCTCTCTGCCTCCGTCAGAATTTTGCAAACCTCTATGTGGTCTCCCCTCCGTCTCCGATGCTCCGGAGAGAGCAACTGAAGTTTGTGCAGGCCCCTCTTGGGGCTCGTATCTGCCAATAGAACATAGAATAGTACAGCACAGTACAGGCCCTTCGGCCCACAATGTTGTGTCGACCCTCAAACCCTGCCTCCCATATAACCCCCCCACCTTAAATTCCTCCATATACCTGTCTAGTAGTTTCTTAAACTTCACTAGTGTATCTGCCTCCACCACTGACTCAGGCAGTGCATTCCATGCACCAACCACTCTCTGAGTAAAAAACCTTCCTCTAATATCCCCCTTGAACTTCCCACTCCTTACCTTAAAGCCATGTCCTCTTGTATTGAGCAGTGGTGCCCTGGGGAAGAGGCGCTGGCTATCCACTCTATCTATTCCTCTTATTATCTTGTACACCTCTACCATGTCTCCTCTCATCCTCCTTCTCTCCAAAGAGTAAAGCCCGAGCTCCCTTAATCTCTGGTCGTAATCCATACTCTCTAAACCAGGCAGCATCCTGGTAAGTCTCCTATGTACCCTTTCCAATGCTTCCACATCCTTCCTATAGTGAGGTGACCAGAACTGGACACAGTATTCCAAGTGTGGCCTAACCAGAGTTTTATAGAGCTGCATCATTACATCGTGACTCTTAAACTCTATCCCTCGACTTATGAAATCTAACACCCCACAAGCTTTCTTAACTACCCTATCCACCTGTGAGGCAACTTTCAGCGATCTGTGGACATGTACCCCCAGATCCCTCTGCTCCTCCACACTACCCAGTATCCTGCCATTTACTTTGTATTCCAGGCCACATCCCGGTGGGCCTTTTCCCAAAGCTTCCTCGTCCTTGTACATCTCCCCCCTCGTGCGCTGGAAACCGCTGAAGTCCTTGCGCGTCGGGTGCAGGCTGGGCAACACCAGCCACGACGGGGGCTGCCCCTCACAGCCTACAGAGGCCTGAAGAAAGGGCCTCGGCCTAAAGCGGCGGCTGCTTGCTCTGTTCCCCTGGCGTCTCGCGTGAGTCGCGTTGGATTTCCAGCACCCGCAGACTTTCTCACGGCTTCCCCGTTTATAAATCAAGGGGGGTGGATAGAGGCTCAACTCACAATTGAAGCATTCCCGAGGAAGACACACTTATTGAAAGGAATCGGGGGGAAAAGAATGGAAGGGTTGAAAACATAGCTCTGCAGTGGGCCATTCAGAGTAGTCATAGTCATACTTTATTGATCCCGGGGGAAATTGGTTTTCGTTACAGTTGCACCATAAATAATAAATAGTAGTAAAACCATAAATAGTTAAATAATAGTATGTGGGTTATGCCAGGAAATAAGTCCAGGACCAGCCTATTGGCTCAGGGTGTCTGACCCTCCGGGGAGGAGTTGTAAAGTTTGATGGCCACAGGCAGGAATGACTTCCTATGACGCTCTGTGTTGCATCTCAGTGGAATGAGTCTCTGGCTGAATGTACTCCTGTGCCCACCCAGTACATTATGTAGTGGATGGGAGACATTGTCCAAGATGGCATGCAACTTAGACAGCATCCTCTTTTCAGACACCACCATCAGAGAGTCCAGTTCCATCCCCACAACGTCACTGGCCTTACGAATGAGTTTGTTGATTCTGTTGGTGTCTGTTACCCTCAGCCTGCTGCCCCAGCACACAACAGCAAACATGATAGCACTGGCCACCACAGACTCGTAGAACATCCTCAGCATCGTCCGGCAGATGTTAAAGGACCTCAGACTCCTCAGGAAATAAAGACGGCTCTGACCCTTCTTATAGACAGCCTCAGTGTTCTTTGACCAGTCCAGTTTATTGTCAATTCGTATCCCCAGGTATTTGTAATCCTCCACCATGTCCACACTGACCCCCTGGATGGAAACAGGGATCACCGGTACCTTAGCTCTCCTCAGGTCTACCACCAGCTCCTTAGTCTTTTTCACATTAAGCTGCAGATAATTCTGCTCACACCGTGTGACAAAGCACTCAATCTACACCCTGGTGGCCCCTACTTAAATTCCAGTGTTCTAACTTTAGGATATGATATTTTTTCTCTGTCTCTCTTGAAAGCTTCAATTTTTGTATCATCCATGACCTGTTTGAAATGAGACTTTCCTATTTCTCTCCCTAAGAAACCCTATGTTGTTGAACCATCTGTGGCCTGTTTAGAACGAGTTTAATGTTTCTGTTCCCTTTGTTTATCCCCGATGTTTGAGCCCTTATATTCGAGCTGCTCTTTTTTTTCTCCCCCTCGCTTAAAGCTTTTCCTTTGGCAAGTCACGGTTTATCTGAAATTATCCATCTGGCACTTCCGTCATCTCAGGCAGCCCACCATTCAGTCTCCCGTGCTCAGTCACAACAGAAGGCAGGTGCTTGGGCCCCTTGGAAGGAATAGAAGTGCACAGGATATGTGGGCTGCAAAGAATGAGCAGGGTACGAAATCACCCCCGTGTACACAACACCTTTCCACTCCAAGGTGCTTCACAGAAGTATTACTAGTATTACTCCAAGGTGCTTCACAGAAATATTACTAATATTACTCTGAGGTGCTGCCCAGAAATGTTACTAATTGAAATATTGGTAATATTACTGACTGCTTCACAGGAGTATTACTAATATTACTCCAAGGCACTTCATTGCAATATTGCTAATGAAATATTACTAATATTACTCCCAGGTGCTGCTCAAAAATGTTACTGATGAAATAATACATTACTCTGAGTGCTTCACAGAAATATTACTAGTATTACTCTGTGGTACTACACAGTAATATTACTAATGAACCTTGAAGATGTACCCAGGCAAGATATCAGGGCAGACGACCTACAGGTGAGGGTTGTAAGTGTCTGGAAGGCGAGCTGGAACTTGTATAGCTCTTCCTTGGTTCTGCTGTCGGACCCGTACCTTGCTGCTCCAAGGATTGCAATCCATCCTGCGCAGAAGCTTCACTGTCGAGGCGAAAACAAAGGCTTTGATTTATGTTGCGCCCATCGTCTCCTCCTGGTGTCAGGAAGCGTTTTACAGTTGGTGGTGCTGAAATGCAGCCATTGCGATGTAGGGAGCAGGCAACCGATGTGGGACGGGTAAGCTCCTGCGGATAGCAGTGTGATACCAATCAGCTCGGCTGTTGGCTGTAGATCAATATTGGCTCTGAAAAGCCAGGCATAACTCCTCACGCGCACGGCGCAAAGAGGGGGTGTCACGGCTCCACAAAATCACTCTAGTGACAGTCCGGCAGCATCTTGGGGTCAAGCAGGAAACGGGATCGTCGGTGATTCAAGTTAGGGCCGTGCATCACGGCGACAGCCCCCCTCGGAGAGTCGACAGTCCTCTCCCCTTCCCGCGGATGCCGCCTGCCTGGCCCGCTGAGTTCCTCCTGCGTACCGTGGCCTGCCCCACGTTCCGCCAGCTCGCACGCCTGCTTGGGCCGGATGTCCGTGAGGGGGTTGATTCGGCCCCTCGGGCAAGAGCATCGCCAACCGCCAAGCGAAGAATGGGGGGAGGACCCAGCTGAACCGTGACCGAAGTTCACTCATCACCAAAGTATATAATATGCACTCTTGAGGTGTGTCTCGTTACGCAAAACCAAGACGCCCAGTGGAACCCATCTAGCAGAAAAGAAGATCGTTGAGCACCTGATGTGCGGGGCGAATCGTGCAAACGACGGAAAGTTCGGGGCTGGAGTGAGAGGAAAGCGAGCCTCTCCCCAGGGGGCAAGCACGCCCGCTGACTGGGGAGCCCCGACAGCTGCAGGCGATAGACCTCGCGGAGGAAAGACCTGAGCCTTCGCGAACCGCACCTCCGGACGCTACACCCTGACCTTTCCAATCTGGCCCGGCCTTTAAGGCCACACCGGGGACTTCTATGCTGCGGTGCACCATTATTATTTTAGCCACGGACGGGCTGGAGATCTTTTTTTTTCCTTCCATTGCGCTCGCTGCTTAACCGTTGAGTTGAGTAGGTCACTGGAAGTGGTTGCTGTCGGTGGTTAGCGTGACGCTGTCACAGCTCAGGGTGCCAGAGTTTTTGCAGATCAAAGCCTGGCGTCCCCCCTGCAAAGTCCTTCCTGCGACTGTGAGGGGTTCCCCCGCGAAGGTGCAAACAGGCACCGTGGTGAGCCCAGCGCCGAGGCGACAGCGAGCCGGGGAGGGACAGCCGGGTGGAGTGGTTTGCTGGGCCAGAAGGCCCTGTGGGTCATCGCTGTGTCTAAATAAGGTGAAATAAAGCCTGCAGAAGACAGACGGATGTATGAAGTCACCCACCCAGCGAGAACACCTTTCATATTTATCAACTGGGCTGTTTAAAAACAAAACCCGATGCGTAGAGAGCTGGGAAAGTGTGTTGTCCTCACGACTTGTGTACGGAGAAAAGCTCAGCAGCTCAGAATCGGTGTGGAGGGGTGATGTGAGTGTGGTGTTTACGGGGGGGGGGAATGAATGGACAATACCAGTGTGTGTGTGTGGGGGTGATGTGAGTGTGGTGTTTACGGGAGGAGGGTGAATGGACAATACCGGTGTGTGTGGGGTGGTGGTGATGTGTCTGTGTGTGTTTGGAGGGGTGATGTGAGTGTGGTGTTTACGGGGGGGGGGGGAAATGAATGGACAATACCGGTGTGTGTGTGTGGGGGGGGTGATGTCAGTGTGGTGTTTACGGGGGGGGGGGTGTGAATGGACAATACCGGTGTGTGTGGGGGGGTGGTGATGTGAGTGTGTGTGTGTGGGGGGGGGTTGGGGGGCGGGTGATGTGAGTGTCGTGATAAGGGGGGGTGTGAATGGGTATTTTTTTTAGACTTCTAGAAAGGTGTTTAGAAATATATATTGACTGGATATACATTTGTATATGCACCATATATATGTAAACATATACTGACTGTTTAAGTAACCTACGTATGCAGACTGGTGTAAGATTTTCCGCACTAGGAGGAAGTAGCATGAGATAACTTGCATGGTAAATGATCAATCATAGGGATGTGTGATCGAACTCTGGGAACACATTTCCATATTTCATTCGACGTGGTATCATCGGTCCATTGATTCAGGACAGGAGCTCTTGGCACTTCTACCTCTCCAGTCGGGATTTCACTGCCGGTTCTGTGACCTTCTGTTGATGTTGCTCGAGATGGTGCTGAGGCCCAATGTCGAGTGTCGTGTACTGTTAACAATCAGCATCTCCCGGAATAGTTATCAAAGAGTTTGAACGGGTTCTTAGAAAGTTTACAAGAATGTTGCTGGGAATTGAGGACCTGAATTGCTGGAACTTTATTCCCTGGAGGTGTAAGGAGTAAGGCAGTCCTCCCCTCTGCTGGCCTGCAGGTCTCCCTTGGGTAAGCTGCACCTCCTGCTCAGCCCCCTGTTCAGGGTCACGTGAGGCCCCGGGAGCAGGTGGTTGATGGTCTTACGAGCAGCCGGTGCAGATCACAAGTCCGGGTTGTACCACCACTGACAATCTCTGAAGAGTATTGACCATGGGCTAGGGGGTGGGGGGGGGGGGGTCGCCCATCTTGTAAAGACACACTCTGCCCAGACAAAGGCAAAAGCAAACCTTTTCTGTAGAAAAATTTGCCCAGAGCAATCATGGTGATGGAGAGACCATGATTGCTCTGGGCAAATTTTTCTACAGAAATGGTTTGCTTTTGCCTTTGTCTGGGCAGAGTGTGTCTTTACAAGACGGGTGACCCCCCCCCCCCCCGAGCTTGCTAGCTTTTCCCCCTTGGGTTGAGCGACATTGGAGCCGGAGGCCAAGGGTTAATTGTGAAAGGTGAAACACTTCAGGGGGTAAACCGTGTCGGATTGGTTGTGAGAATGAGGCAAGTGCGCATGTGGCCCATCGATCACACAGTGAATCTTTTTAGCCGCCTGACGCACTCGGCCTCCCAGTGGAATAAGCTGCCAGGGAGGTGGTAGATAGGAGCTCAGCTGTAGAAATAAAGAGTCACAATCAAGTTTAATATCACCAGCACATGTCGTGGGATTTGTTGCCGTTGGTGCGATCTATTAGTGATAAACGCAAGAGATTCTGCAGATGGAAATCAGACTCCCACAAAATTCTGGAGGAACTCAGCATCCAGGCAGCGTCCATGGAATTAAATAAAGCCCTGAGGAAGGGTCTCGGACGGAAACACGGACTGTTTGTTCCGTTCCCTGGGTGCTCCCTGATGTGCTGAGTGCCCCCAGCATTGTGTGTGAGCTGGGGAAAGAAACTTCTGTAAAGAGCAAAGTATTTCAAAGTGCATTACAATTGGGGAATAATAATGGTAAATAATACGGAACATTAGATCAAAGTAAATTTTATTATCAAAGCACAACCCTGAGTTTCATTTTCCCATGGGCATTCTCAGAAATCCTATACAATAGTTCCTGTATTCCCAGGGATCTGGGAATACGGGCCCATAATGCGTTGGAAGTGGCGTCACAGGTAGGTAGGGTCGTAAAGAAAGCTTTTGGCATGTTGGCCTTCATGAATCAAAAGTATTGAGCACAGGAGGTGGGATGTTACGTTGAAGTTTGTATAAGACGTTGGTGGGGCCTCGTTTGGAGTATCGTGTCTAGTTTTGGTCACTTACCTACAGGAAAGCTGTAAATAAGGTTGAAAGGGTGGAGGGAAATTTTACAAGGATGTTGCTGGGTCTCTGGAGAACCTGAGTTAAAAGGAAAGATTAAATATGTTATGGTTTTATTCCTTAGTGCATAGAAGCCTGAGAAGAGATTTGATAGAGATGAGGGGTATAGATTGGCAAGCAGCCATGTTGCACTGAGGCTGGGTGGGACAAGAGGTCGTGGGTTAAGGGTGAAAGGTGAAAAGTTCAAGGGGAACACGAGGGGAAACTTCTCTATTCAGAGGGTCAAGAGAGAGTGGAACGAACTGCCAGCAGCAAGCTCAGTTTCAAAGTTGGAGAGAAGAGGAGATGATCAGCAGGGGTATGGAAGGCTGTGGTCACGGTGAAGGTCGAAGGGAGTAGTTCTGGCAAGGACTAGATGGGCCGAAGGGCCTGTTCCTGGGCGGTACTCTGTAACATTACCAGTGAAAGATCAACCAGAGTGCAGAACAGCAAACTGTGCAAATGCAAATACATGTAGATATCAATAAATTATCAGAGCATGAAATAACATGGCGAAGAGTCCTTATAGTGAGATCTCTGGTTGTGGGAGCATCTCAATGGATGGTGAGTGAGTGCAGTTAATCCCCTTTTGTTCGAGAGCCTGAGGGGTGAGGGGCGGTGATTGTTCCTGACCCTGGCGGTGCGAGTCCAGAGGCTCCTGTACCTTCTACCTGACTGCAGCAGTGGGAGGAGAGCCTGGCCTGGGTGGTGAGCATCGCCGACGATGGATGTTGCTTTCCCTTAGCGACGTTGCCCGTAGATGTTGCTCGATGGTCTGGAGGGCTTATCAACCCGTGATATACTGGGCTAAATCCACTACCTTTTGTAGGATTTTCCTGAGGAAAAAAATACAGGTCGACCTTCACTGATCCGACCACCTGTGATCCGGTTCCTTCGATAATCCGGCACTGATTATGCTTAATGTGATCCTTCTGTAATCCGGCATTCCTCAGGTCCCAGTGGTGCCGGATTAACGGAGGTCGACCTGTAATAATGGGAGATCAGAGAACCGCGATTTTTTTTTAATCAGCTGAGCTGACTGTGGGACCGAAGGAGCGAGCGATGTGAAGAGCTGTTAGGGTCAGAGCCACGGGAAAGCCATCTGCGCGGACCTCACGCGTGCAAGAGGCAGGCCCTTCAGCCCTTCTAGTCTGTGCTGACCCGGTTAAACTGCTGGGTGACCAGTCGTTTCATTATCCACGTGAATACTGGCAGAAACCGCACTGGAAATTTGACCCCATGAATGGTACGTGGAGCTGGGAGTGGACATTTTTTTGGAACTGAAAGTACGGTAGGAATTCAATGATGAATTGTAGGGACGTGGGGGTGGGAGTGTTGTAGAACACAGGGACCACGGAATGGAGATGTTTGGAAGTGAAACTATGGTCGGAATTCAATGATGAATTGTAGGGCTGTGGGGGTGGGAGTGTTGTAGAACACAGGGACCATGCAGTGGACATTTTTGGAAGTGAAATCCGGCTAGGAATTCAGTGATCAATGGTAGGGCCATGGGGAGGGAATGTTGTAGAAATTGTGGACTTTGGAGTGGACACTTTTGGAAGTAAAACTACAGTAGGAATTCAACGATGAATGATAGGGCTATGAAGAGGGTTGTAGAACTTGTGACTTTGGAGTGGACACTTTTGGAAGTAAAACTACGGTAGGAATTCAACGATGAATGGTAGGGCTACGGAGAGTGTTGTAGAACACAGGGACCTTGGAGTGGACATCTTTGGAAGTAAAACTACGGTAGGATTTCAAGGATGAATTGCAGGACCAATGTGAGGGTTGCAGTACACAGGGAGCTGGGGGTGCAAGTGCAAAGTTCCCCACAAGTGACATTAGAGGTGGGCAGGGTGGTGAAGAAGGATTTTGGCGCGCTAGCCGTCGCTGGTCAGGGCACTAACTATAGAAGTTCGGGATATTATGTCGCAGATGTACAAGCCATGAATGAGACGGTGCCCGCCGAGTGCTGTGTAACAGTTTTCAAAGTTCAAAGTCAATTTGTTATCAAAGTATGCATATGTCACAGTACACTACCTTGAGATTCATTTTCTTGCTGGTATTCGCAGGGAAATAAAGAAATCATAGTCATAGTCATACTTTATTGATCCCGGGGGAAATTGGTTTTCGTTACAGTTGCACCATAAGTAATAAATAGTAATAAAACCATAAATAGTTAAATAGTAATATGTAAATTATGCCAGGAAATAAGTCCAGGACCAGCCTATTGGCTCAGGGTGTCTGACCCTCCAAGGGAGGAGTTGTAAAGTTTGATGGCCACAGGCAGGAATGACTTCCTATGACGCTCTGTGTTGCATCTCGGTGGAATGAGTCTCTGGCTGAATGTACTCCTGTGCCCACCCAGTACATTATGTAGTGGATGGGAGACATTGTCCAAGATGACATGCAACTTGGACAGCATCCTCTTTTCAGACACCACCGTCAGAGAGTCCAGTTCCATCCCCACAACATCGCTGGCCTTACGAATGAGTTTGTTGATTCTGTTGGTGTCTGCTACCCTCAGCCTGCTGCCCCAGCACACAACAGCAAACACAATAGCACTGGCCACCACAGACTCGTAGAACATCCTCAGCATCGTCCGGCCGATGTTAAAGGACCTCAGTCTCCTCAGGAAATAGAGACGGCTCTGACCCTTCTTGTAGACAGCCTCAGTGTTCTTTAACCAGTCCAGTTTATTGTCAATTCATATCTGCAGGTGTTTGTAATCCTCCACCATGTCCACACTGACCCCCTGGGTGAAAACAGGTCTTGCTCTCCTCAGGTCTACCACCAGCTCCTTAGTCTTTTTCACATTAAGCTGCAGATAATTCTGCTCACACCATGTGACAAAGTTTCCTACCGTAGCCCTGTACTCAGCCTCATCTCCCTTGCTGATGCATCCAACTATGGCAGAGTCATCAGAAAACTTCTGATGGCTCTGGGAAATACAGTAGAATTTCTGAAAAAAACTACATGTAAGCCAAGACTGACAATCAAACCAATGGGGAGTTTTGATGACTCGGTCACAGGAATGATAGCAAGGACGACTCATGAGAACGTTGCCAGGATCCCTGGGCGTGAGTCACAGAGGGAGGGGCGGGGCAGGCGATGACCTTCCCCGTTGGCAGGGAGGAGGCTGAGCAGTAACCTCGCAGAGGTGCACAGAATCGTGAGGGGCATTAGCAGGGCAAATGCACGCAATCGTTTGACCGGGTGGAGAGAACCAAAAGCCAGAGGTTTAAGAATCGGAATCGGGTTTACTATCACCGGTGTGTGTCGTGAAGTTTGTCAACTTAGCAGCAGTTCGGTGCAATACATGATCTAGAAGGGAAAAAGGTAAAAATAAATAAAGTATATGTACATTGATTAGATTAAAAATCGTGTAAAATTAGAAATGATATATTTTTTTAAAAAGTGAGGTGGTGTCCGTGGGTTCAAAGTCCATTTAGGAATCGGGTGGCAGAGGGGAAGAAGCTGTTCCTGAATCGCTGAGTGTGTGTCTTCAGCGTCTGTATCTCCTACCTGATGGTAACAGTGAGAAAAGGGCATGCCCTGGGTGCTGGAGGTCCTTAATAATGGACGCTGCCTTTCTGAGACACCGCTCCCTGAAGATGTCCTGGGTACTTTGTAGGCTGGTGCCCAAGATGGAGTTGACTAGATTTATAACCCTCTGCAGCTTCTTTCAGTCCTGTGCAGTAGCCCCTCCATACCAGACAGTGATGCAGCCTGTCTGAATGCTCTCCACGGTACATCTATAGAAGTTTTTGACTGTATTTGTTAACATACCAAATCTCTTCAGACTCTGAATGAAGTATAGTCACTGTCTTGCCTTCTTGACAACTGCATCGATATGTTGGGACCAGGTTAGACCCTCAGAGATCTTGACACCCAGGAAGATGAAAATGCTCGCTCTCTCTGGGTTGGGGGAAAGATTTGAGATGGATCTGTGGGGCAATTTCTTCACCCATCAGTTGTGTATTTGTGGAATGAAGATGTGGTTGAGTCAAGTCTAATAATATTTTAATGAAAAACATTAGTATGGGTACTATACAGGCAGACAAAAGGAAATCCAGGAAATTGTGACTAACTCAGATAGGCAACTTGGAAATCCTGGACGAGTGGGGTTGGAGAAATGGCAGTCGTGCCATCCCACTGTGTGACTCTGAGCTGTACTGGAGAGACGGGTGTCGTGCCATCCCACTGTGTGACTCTGAGTTGTGCTGGAGAGACGGGTGTCGTCCCATCCCACTGTGTGACTCTGAGTTGTACTGGAGAGACGGGTGTCGTGCCATCCCACTGTGTGACTGAGTTGGGCTGGAGAGACGGGTATCGTCCCATCCCACTGTGTGACTCTGAGTTGTACTGGAGAGACGGGTGTCGTGCCATCCCACTGTGTGACTGAGTTGGGCTGGAGAGACGGGTATCGTCCCATCCCAGTGTGTGACTCTGAGTTGTACTGGAGAGACAGGTGTCGTGCCATCCCACTGTGTGACTGAGTTGGGCTGGAGAGACGGGTATCGTCCCATCCCAGTGTGTGACTCTGAGTTGTACTGGAGAGACAGGTGTCGTGCCATCCCACTGTGTGACTCTGAGTTGTGCTGGAAAGATGGGTATCGTCCCATCCCACTGTGTGACTCTGAGTTGTGCTGAACTGAAGGCCAGATTGGGAAAAAGGGCTTTGGGTGTCAGAGATGAAAGGGCACAGCCTCTGGATAGAGGGGCGCCCTTTCAACACAGAAATGCGGAGAAATTTTTTAGCCAAAGGGTAGTGAATTTGTGGAATTCGTTGACACATGCACCTGCGGGGGCCAGAGGTCGTTGGGTGTATTTAAGGCAGAGATTGATAGATTCTTGATTGGACATGGCATCAAAGGTTACGGGGAGAAGGCCGGGAACTGGCGTTGAGGAGGAGACAGAGGGAAAAAAAGATCAGCTATGATTGAACAGCGGAACAGACTCGATGGGCCAGATGGCCTGATTCTGCTCCTATGTCTTATGGTCTTATGCAGACCAGGACTGGAGTGGGGCCCTGGGCAATCTGATCAAAATGGGGACAGCGGGTGCATCAGAGGAGACTTGTGTTTTCCGGCCTCTTTTGCTCATGCCCTTTCCAAGCACTGCCTTGTGTCTCCTGCAAGTGTCGAACCGTCTCTTTTGTAGTAGAAGGGATAAGTTTAGCCAGGCAGCAGACTAACGCCAGAGGAGAGATTCAGATGGGCCGCCTATCTCTGGATTACCCAGTTTATTTCTACGAGCCTTTCATCATTCTGTTGGAACACCACAGGAGAAGGTCGCTGACCCAGGATTAAAAGCCTAACAAATAAGTGCCTCCTATCTTTCTTATCATATTCACCTCCACTGCCGCCCTTGGCAGGATGTAGCAGGCACCCAGTACACTCTATAGTGGGGATCTTGCCCTCCACATCTCCTCTGAACCTACCCCGAGTGTCCTGCAGTACTGGCTCCAGGGATGTGCGTTAGCTGCTGGCCACCGACTCTATCCGTTCCTCCCCTGCCTTCTGTTGTGCCTCCCCCCCAGCCTCCGCCGTTCCAAACCTCTCCCCGTAGCTTCGAATCCTGGGGTAGACCTCTTCTGTGTCCTCCCTACCTCCTCCTCAAGACTGGATAACGGTTAGATAAATGCACGCAGCCAAACCTTAAAGCTCTTGGACTCCTTGCCAGGGCTAATGAGCACGCCATATGCCATTTTTGTCAATCCATCAACCTGTGCAGCTATTCTCAGCGAGCTACAGATTTGGCCCCCGACGTCCCTGCGTACGCCAGCGCTGTTCGGGGTTCTGCCATTAACTGTGCTCTGTTACCTTGCACTCGCTCCCCAATGCTCACACTTTGGCCGGGTGGAACTCCCGTCTGCCACCTACTACAACGGATCTACCGCACGCCCCAGGCACCCTCCACGCCGCCGCCAGCCGCCGTATCGCCTGCAAATTATTCGCTTCAGCCCCCTCGCCCGCGATCGGCGGCGTATCCGTCACCGTCAGCGGGGGGGGGGGGGGGTACTGGTACACTGGTACCACTGGGTGGCGGGGTGGAAAAGTTTGCGATGTGCTCCTTCCTTCCACTAAGCCTGCAGGTCACCCTTGGGTGAGGTGCCGCACCTGCTTGGCCCCAAACCCTGCACCCCCTGCCCCCGCTCAGGGTCACGTGAAGCCGCGGGAGCAGCTGGCGGACGGTCGTACGAGCAGCCGGTGCAGATCACCGAGACCTGGTTAAGCGACCCCTGACACCAGGCAGACAGTCTCTGAAAAGTATTGATAATGGCTGGGAGTGGGGGCGTCACCCAACTTGCAAAGTCACACTGCCCACAGAAGAAGGCCTTTAGTTTATGCCATGGACCAAAACCGTTAAGCTAGAGGGTCCGTGGACGCCACATTGGGAACACCCTGACGTAGACCATGTCCTACGACATGGCGCGTAATGATGATGGGAATTACCGATGTCCCCCCGGAGTACAGCTAGCTCAGTCAGGTTAAGTCCCGTCAACCACTACCCTCTGTCTTCTCTCAGTGACGTAACTTTGCATCTGAATGGCCAAGTGCTCGTGGATCTGACGTGCCCCTGGGTGAGCCGCCCCTGTGGGACCTTCTCAAATGCCCCCTTACGTTCGGCTTGCACGGGCGGAGAGGGTAGTATTGTGGCTTCCCTTTGGTACGGGTTTAGATTTGGAGTTGTTTATTAACGGTAATAGCTTGTGCCTCAACACCACGCCAGGGACGATTCAGTTTCTCCCCCATCCTTCCCCACTTCCATGGTTTGCCTAGGAAGGGTTTGATTATCTTTATCTTGGTGTGTACGGGGTAGCAAAAGAAAGGCAATGTGCTAATAAGCTCATAATATGGAAATGTCATTATAATATGCTAATAGCATGCTTATTTGCTTGAGCTGTTGGAATTAGTGCCAATTGGCATTACTAGCAGCTCAGGAATGTTGGACCAAAGAGCCATTTTTTCCCCCCCTGTGCATGCTTTATGTAACTTTGCAAATTTTAAGTTAAATTGGAAGCTCAGGCTGAGGGTGGCAGACACCAACAGAATCAACAAACTCATTCGTAAGGCCAGTGATGTTGTGGGGATGGAACTGGACTCTCTGACGGTGGTGTCTGAAAAGAGGATGCTGTCCAAGTTGCATGCCATCTTGGACAATGTCTCCCATCCACTACATAATGTACTGGGTGGGCACAGGAGTACATTCAGCCAGAGACTCATTCCACCGAGATGCAGCACAGAGCGTCATAGGAAGTCATTCCTGCCTGTGGCCATCAAACTTTACAACTCCTCCCTTGGAGAGTCAGACACCCTGAGCCGATAGGCTGGTCCTGGACTTATTTCCTGGCATAATTTATATATTATTATGGTTTTATATTGCTATATTTATACTCTATTCTTGGTTGCTGCAACTGTAACAAAACCCAATTGCCCTTGGGATCAATAACGTATAACTATGAACGTTTAGCTGAGCAATGTATGAATGGAAGGGATGATAAGTTTTGTCCAAAATATATTGTGAAACGCTGTGGTTCCGTCGGCCGCGTAAGTCTGGGGAGGTCGATCTCCGGCCCTGCCGACCGTGTGAGATTGGGGTGTGAGCCCACCCCAAAACCTCCTGTTTGTGTGGCTGCTGTGTGATTCTCCCCTTCATCCGGCCGTCCCTGTTGGATGGCGCACAATTCTCCTCTCTTTACCTTCAACAGAAACCCAAACAAAGCAGCTTGCGGAGAACAGCACAAAAAATCAAACACAGAACAGTAAAATAAAAATGCGAAGCAGGGCATTACAATTATTACGACGAGCTGACTGGATATGAGAAGATGCACTCTTGAACTCGGAATCTAACCCAATAAAGCCCTGTAGAATTGAACCGTCTGATAAGTGAAGAATTCTGTTCTTTATCATTTTAAAGAGAAGGCAGGAAATGCTGAAAGCACAGATAGTGTGGTGTTCACAGCTCTCCTGCCTGTGCTGCACTTTCCCTGTAACTGTCACACTTTTCTCTGCATTCTTTTTTTTCTTGCTCTTTTCTTCCCCTCCCCACCCCTTGTGCTACCTCGATGTAGTATTCAAATATAGAACATAGAAGAATACAGCTCAGGAACGGGCCGTTCGGACCATGATGTTGTGCCGAACCAGCTAAAAATCAAATTTAAAACGCTCAAACACTAATCACTCCGACCTACACTGTGTCCACTTCCCTCCATCTTCCTCATACTAAACACCTTTCTAAACGTCTCTTAAAAGCCTCCATTGCCTCTACCACCACACCAGGCAGACATTCCCGGCACCCACGACTCTCTGAGTTTAAAAAAAACTTACCCCCCACACCTCTCTTGACCCTACCCCCTCTCGACTTCAATGCCTGCCCTCTGGTATTAGACGTTTCAACTCTGGGGGAGAAAGATGCTCCCTGTCCACTCTATCTGTGCCTCTCAGAATTTTCCAAACCTCTGTCAGATCTCAGACACCCCACCCTGCAAAAACTCATTTCAGGGAGGTAGCACCATCAATTTGCGGGAGACTCCCGGAACTTCCAGGAGAGGTGGGATGTCTGCAATAGAGTAGCTCCTTAGCAGCTAGCCAGCTAGTTTAAATAACGTTAGCTATGCTAATGAACGAATAACACCTGTTAAACTCACCTCAACACGTCTTTTACATTTTAACCCACCATGGGCAATAGAAAAGTCACTGTTGCAAACAGAGCAGCGAGCAACACTGTCATTATTTTTGACCCCTATTAGGCAGGGGTAAACTTTAGTGTAGTCTGGGGTGAAGTAAGTTTTATATTTTCTTATTTTTTGGAACACTCTCCCATGTATGTATGTATGTCTGTCCCTCTCCCTCTCCCTCTCCCTCTCCCTCTCCCTCTCCCTCTCCCTCTCCCTCTCCCTCTCCCTCCCCCTCCCCCTCCCCCTCCCGCTCCCCCTCCCCCCCCTCTCCCCCTCCTCCTCCTCCCCCTCCTCCCCCTCCCCCTCCCCCTCCCCCTCCTCCCCTCCCCCTCCCCCTCCCCCTCCCCCCTCCCCCCTCCCCCCTCTCCCCCCTCCCCCTCTCCCCTCCACTCCATTGATTTCCGTGATATTATATATAATTTGCAGGCATCAGGGAGTTACTATTAATATGTGGGAGGCTCCCGGAAGTTCCAGGAGAGGTGGGATGTCTGAGATCCCCCCTCAGCCTCCGGCGCTCCAGAGAAAATCCAAGTGTGTCCTGCCTCTCCTGATAGCACGCGCCCTCTAAACCAGGCAGCACCCTGATAAACCTCTTCTGCACCCTCTCCAAAGCTTCAACATCCTTCCTGCAGAGGGGCGGCCGGAACTGTATGATTAGAGTTTTATAATGAATTGAACTCTCCGTAATGAACGGTGTTCAGGCCAAAAGCACTTCAGTGTACCTCAGTACATGTGACAATAATCAACCAATTTATCAATTTAAATCTGCCCTTCCTTCCACTGGGTGAATAACACGTCTCTGCTTCCAACATTTCCTGCCTTCTCTTAAACCAATAGAACAACAGAATTTAAAATAGCTCTACAAGTTCTCAAAGTTCGAAAGTGATAGCCACAGTTTGACGCCAAGGGAGAGGGAGTTTGGAATGGGCGGACTTTCTCAAAGTTTGAAGTAAAACAGGTTTGCAGAGTGCATACACCTGAGATTCTTTTTCCGCGGGCATACTTGGCAAATCTATAGAACGGTGACCGTAAACGGGATCACTAAACTGCAAGCGTCGGGAACTGTAAAGAAACCGTGCAAATGCAGATGACAAATAAGTAAATAGCAATCAATAATGAGCATGAAATAACAAGATAAAAGAGCACTTAAATTTTATTCGAGAACCTGATAGTTGAGGGGCAGAATCAGGTTTATTATCACCGGCATGTGATGTGAAATTTGTTAACTTAGCAGCAGCAGTTCACTGCAATACATAATCTAGCAGAGAAAGATAATTATAAATAAAATAAAAAATAATTATAAATGAACAAGAAAATCAATTATGTACATTTAATAGATTACAAAAAACCGTGCAAAGACAGAATTACTATATATTAAAAAAAGTGAGGTAGTGCCCAAAGATTCAATGTCCATTTAGAAAACAGATGGCAGAGAGGAAGAAGCTGTTCCTGAATCGCTGAGTGTGTGCCTTCAGGCTTCTGTACCTCCTACCTGACAGTAACAGTGAGAAAAGGACATGCCCTGGGTGCTGGGGGTCCTTAATAATGGACGCTGCCTTTCTGAGACACCGCTCCCTGAAGATGTCCTGGGTACTTTGTAGGCTAGTGCCCAAGATGGAGCTGACTAGATTTACAACCTTCAGCAACTTTTTTAGAGGCTGATGGTTGAGGGGTGGGAACTGTTCTAGAGCCCGATGGTTGAGGGGTGGGAACTGTTCTAGAACCCGATGGTTGAGGGGCAGTTAACTGTTCTAGGGCCTGATGGTCGAGGAGTGGGAACTGTTCTAGAGCCCGATGGTTGCGGGGTGGGAACTGTTCTAGAGCCCGATGGTTGAGGGGTGGGAACAGTTCTAGAGCCTGGTGGTGTGAGTCTGGAGGCTCCTTCGCCTTCTACCTGGTGGTAGCAGTGAGGTGTGGGGACGGCCAGGGTGGTGGGGATCTCTGACGATGGATGCTCTTCCCGTGTGCACGCTCCCTAACGCTCTTCTTTCCTCTGCGAAGGTCGCGATTAAAATCATCGACAAGTCTCAACTGGATGCTGTGAACTTGGAGAAGATTTACAGAGAAGTACAGATCATGAAACTGCTCGACCATCCACATATCATTAAACTGCACCAGGTAATGAACCTTACCCGGCCCCTGTTGTGGTTACTTCCTTGCCCTACCTAGGAAAGCTTCCAGGGCAACAGAATTTTGTGTGTTGTTTTTTGTTTTGCAAATGGGTTGTCAAACAGTGGTTGTGATGCTAACTGGAGAGGTCCAGTTAAGCGTGGTGCCTTCCCACCGTGCTTGTTCTGTCCCGCCGCTACAGGAGTCCTTTCTGCATCTCTGCCTGCCCCGGCCCTCACCCAGAAGAGGGCCGATTTGAGTCTTGCTCCCAACCCCCCCCCCCCCGCCCCGCCTTAGTTCCGTGCTTTTGACCGTTCTGGCGCAAGGCAAGTCAGCCGCCCTCGGTGCCTGTTTCTGAATTCCGTTTCACTGCGGTTTTTTGTGGGCGGGGGGGGAGGGAGTTGGGGCTTCCATGGCATTCTGTGATAAGAGGTACTTCTTAGCCGGCCCCGTTCTATCCCTTTGCAAGCCAACTCTCTTTCAGCGGGCTTTTTGCACTGGGTCCTCTCTTGTGTGTGCCCACCATGAGCGCTTCTGTCGGGTTGGCAAAACGGGGTGGGGCAGGGGTTCTGCTATTGTTAATTTATTTAGCCTTGGGCCTGTGAGGTATTACGATGCCCCGTGAACACACTACTCTTGTGACCATTGCTCCATTTTGTGGCTGCCACTCCTCCTGATGTTTGGTTTGCTGATGAGTATAAATATATATATCAAATACTTCTTGGCGGGATGAGGAAATGAGCAAAGTGTGGGCAGAAGTTTGCAAAAGGTCACTGACAGAATTTTCACTTCCCAATATTTGAAAGAGAGGTTAGAAAAAAAGCGCTACATTTGTTCCAAACAATTGTTGGGCACGTTTGAAATGGTTGCATTGTGGGTTTGTGCGACTCTGGGAAGCTGGTATGATGTGAATTTAGTTACTGGGCACCTTCATGTGTTCAAAGTTGAAAGTTCAAAGTGCACTCACGATCAACGTGTACGCTATGCAGCCTTGAGATTCTTCACCTCACAGGCAGCCCACAGAACAAAGAAACCCAAAAGAACTCATTGAAAACAAAACCCACTGTGGGGAGGGAGGGAGAGAGAGGGAAAACAACCAAATCGTGCAAATGATAAAAGCTAACAAACAGCATTCAGAACAGAAGTAGGCCCAGAGCCTCGGCCTCAGTTCATCACACAGGGAACAAAACGCCACAGATCCCGCAGCAGGTCCAGAGCCTCGGCCTCAGTTCATCACACAGTGAACAAAACGCCACAGATCCCACAGCAGGCCCACAGCCTCGGCCTCAGTTCATCACACAGTGAACAAAACGCCACAGATCCCACAGCAGGCCCACAGCCTCGGCCTCAGTTCATCACACAGTGAACAAAACGTCACAGATCCCGCAGCAGGTCCACAGCCTCGGCCTCAGTTCATCACACAGTGAACAAAATGTCACGGAGCAGGCCCAGAGCCTCGGCCTCAGTTCATCACACAATGAACAAAACGTCACAGATCCCACAGCAGGCCCAGAGCCTCGGCCTCAGTTCATCACACAGGGAACAAAACGTCATGGAGCCCAGAGCCTCAGCCTCAGTTCATCGTACAGGAAACAAAACATCACAGAGCCCAGAGCAGGCCCACAGCCTCGGCCTCAGTGCAGCAAAGCGTGGGGCGAGTGCCATGGAGCAGCAAGCAGAAGCCGAGAAGCCGTCTGACCCTCGCCTCTGGTCCTGACACCCTGTCTTTTCAATCCGTCCGGCCCGGCGTTTAAATTGTCCGAACCAGGTCATTGCTTGCTCAAAGGCCCCGGGCCATGCCGTGTTGATACCTTCTGGGCCTGTACCTGGACTTTCCCCAAATCGGCCCGGCCCTCAGATTGATGAAACCTCGCTCTCGGTTTACGACTGAGGGCTCCTTTTGAAATTGTGTGTGTGTAGGAATTTTGGCTGTTTAAACTCAGCCTCTGTTTGAGCAAAGCACAGAATTACAGGCCAGTGCGTGTTAAATCAGTGGTAGGTAAATGAAAGAGGGGGATTATTTGGAATAGAATCGACTTGCACCTGGGAAAGCACGGACTTGTTGAAAAGAGACTCGGGCAGTTTCACCATGGGCAGAGCCCTTGCCCACCATAGAGGGCATCTTCAAGATGCAGTGCCTAAGGAAGACGGTACCCATCATTGAAGACCCTCGCAGTCAGGGACACTACTAACAGTGAGGAGGTGCAGGAGCTTCAAGGCGCACACTCAGTGATTCAGAAAGCAGCTTCTTCCCTTCCGCTACTGGATTGCAGAGTGGTGAACGTGGCCTCATTGTCAACACACAGAAAACGCTGGAGGAGCTCAGCGTGTCAGGCAGCATCTGTGGAAACAAGTAGATAACTGACGCTCCGGGTCAAGACCCTTCTCCAGGACTGTCCATGTTTCGGGCCGAGACACTTCTTCAGGACTCAGGAGGATCTTGGCCCGAAATGTCAACTGTTCATTCTTTTCCACAGACATCGCCCGAGGTGCCGAGTTCCTCTTGCATTTTGTGTGAGTTTCCAGTGTCTGCCGACTTTCTCGTGTCTACAATTACCTCATTATTCCATAAGACCATAAGATACAGGAGCAGAATTAGGCCAGTTGGCCCTGAAAAAAAAAACCCACTTGCTTTTTGCAGTTATATTTATTTAGTAATTTATGGTATGTTTTACGTACTTGCATTGTACTCCTTGCCACAAGTCAATGAATTTCACCATGATAGTAACCCTGATGATATCCGATAATCCATCATGGGTTTGTGCTGGCCACGTCAAACTTGGCGGCATTCCTGAGGAGGTGCCGAAAATGATTAATGCGTTAAGTCAGCGTATGTTGTGTGCGTGGATTTCACTAGAGCTTTCGACAAGGTCCTTCACGGTAATCCGGGAGATTCAGGCACTGGGGACCTGAGGACACTTGGCAGGTTGGCTTCTGATCCGGCCTGGCGATAGGAGAGAGTGGAGAAAGGGTGCGGCTTTCCCTGGGGGTCTGTGGCCAGTGGGATGCCTGAACTTCGGTTCATTCTGATATATCCATGCACAAGCCAATCGCGTACGCGGAGGTGGGGGTGGTGGTGGTTGGTAAGTAACTTTACAAATGGCCAAAGAGTTTGGTAGAGTTGAGGAGAATAAGGAAGAGTGTTTGAAGATTCAGCAGGACATCAGCGTCAACTGCGTCAGAGAGAAGGATTCGGCAGCTAACTGTCGGACGCAGGAGCTGGCAGGAAACTGAGAGTGTCTGGATTACTCTGAGTGCTCTGCACCAGTGAAAGAGACGGGACGATATGAAGGTGGTTCTGCGCCATGACACAGCGAGCGGCTGCTCTAGAGTCTTTGGGCATGGAGGCCACTTCTCAGACACGGGACTGGGACCAATGAGCATGCGTGTAGGCTTGCCGGAGGGTTTGCTGCCTTTAGTAACATCCCGCGGTTTGTTTTGGAGACTTAACTCATTGACGGGTTCTTGATTGGTCAGGGCGTGAAGGGATACGGCGGTGGGGGGTGGATTGGGGCTGAGAGGGAAAATGGATCAGCCATGATGAATGAGATGCCGGAATGGACTCGATGGGCCAAATGGCCTGATTTTGCTCCCGATTCTTACGGCTTGAGTTGGTGGGAGGGTTGGCAACCAGCCGAGGGACGCAAAAAACGTGAATAAACTGCATTGGAGGATGAAACTATTCCAGTGATGAAGGTGCCTGACTCCACAACCCTCTTGTGATCCAGGCGGTGACGTGACCAGTCAGGCTGTGCTCCCCTCTACACCTGCGCAAACTTGCGAGGGTCCCCTCTGTCCTCCACTGAAGTTGAGCTGCTGACGTCCCTTCCTTGTGACGGACCCGGAATAAATCCTCTGAGATGTTGACGCCCAGGAACCTGAAAGCTCCCCACCCCCTTTTTCCACCGCTGGCCCCTCGCGGTGACTGCAGGTGTGCCCTCAACTCCCCCTCCCTGTAGTCCACAATCCATTCCCCCACCCCCGGGCCTTGCTGACGTTCTTTGTATCCGTCTCGTTCCTGCGTGCCGCCTGGGACACCGCCAGCAACAGTGGCGACGTTTCGAGGCGGTGTTCAGACACGCTGAGACCGAGCGGAGCGGTGGGCTAACCACACACGTCCCCGAGGTGCGCCAGAGCTGGCGGCCAGCGAGAGGGGGAGATGTTTTCGCAGGTTCACGCCCACTCCGAAGGATATGTTCGATCTCTCTCTAATTTCCGATCCGTAGGGTTCTTCCGAGGGTCGGGAGTAGCGAGCAGTCCTAACACCAGGATTTCACCAGGATCTCACCAGGATCCGTTAACACCTGCCGGACGATGCTGAGGATGTTCTACGAGTCTGTGGAGGCCAGTGCTATCATGTTTGCTGTTGTGTGCTGGGGCAGCAGGCTGAGGGTAGCAGACACCAACAGAATCAACAAACTCATTCGTAAGGCCAGTGATGTTGTGGGGATGGAACTGGACTCTCTGACGGTGGTGTCTGAAAAGAGGATGCTGTCCAAGTTGCATGCCATCTTGGACAATGTCTCCCAACCACTACATAATGTACTGGGTGGGCACAGGAGTACATTCAGCCAGAGACTCATTCCACCGAGATGCAGCACAGAGCGTCATAGGAAGTCATTCCTGCCTGTGGCCATCAAACTTTACAACTCCTCCCTTGGAGGGTCAGACACCCTGAGCCAATAGGCTGGTCCTGGACTTATTTCCTGGCATAATTTACATATTACTATTTAACTATTTATGGTTTTATTACTATTTAATTATTTATGGTGCAACTGTAATGAAAACCAATTTCCCCTGGGATCAATAAACATAGAAACAGAAAAGTTTGACTAAAAGCATGGCTATGACTATGACTATGACTAAACAAACATATAAACAATAAGCAGACAAAATAAACACAGAAACATGAAAACCTACAGCACATTACAGGCCCTTCAGCCCACAATGTCGTGCCGACCATGTAACCTACTCTAGAAATTGCCAACTTCCATATCGCGTAGCCCTCTGTTTGTCTAGGCTCCATGTACCTATCTAAGAGGCTCTTAAAAGACCCTATTGTATCTGCCTCTACGCCTCCACCACCATCACCGGCAGTGCATTCCACGCACTCACCACTCTCTCTGTGTGGAAAAACTTACCCCTGACGTCCCCTCTGTACCTACTTCCAAGCACCTTAAAACTATGCCTCCCTCGTGTTAGACAGTTCAGCTCTAGGGGGGAAAAAAAAGCCTCTGACTAGCCACACGATCAATGCCTCTCATCATCTTACACACCTCTATCAGGTCACCTCTCATCCTCCGTCGCTCCAAGGAAAAAAAGGCCGTGTTCACTCAACCGATTCTCATAATCCAGGCAACGTTTTTGTTAATCCCCTCTGCACTCCCTGTATGGTATTCACTGTATCCTCTTAAGAGCTGAGAATCGATGCTAAGAGGGGAGTTGAAGCTACGGTGTGTAAGACAAGGGAATAAAGATGGTGTTTCTGAAAATTCTATCACTTTTATAGATAAGATTTTTTTTAAAAACTCCTTAGGTAGGAATAAGCTAGTTGATAGGCTACAATGACATCACCTGGGTAATGTGCTAGCTCTTAGCCAATGAAAAATGAGAAAGGTGATAATCCAATCACAAACGAGGGAAAATTTGCAGATGCTGGAAACCCAGAGCAACGTGCGTGTGCACACACACACACACACACACACACACACACACACACACACACACCCACACACCCACCCTGGAGGGACTCAACAGGTCAGGCAGCATCAGTGGAGACCAATTACAGTCCTGAATGGTCTTGGTCCAAAATATTGACTGTTCATTCTTTTCCGTCGATACTGCCTGGTCTGCTGAGTATCTCCAACATTTTGTGTGTGTGTGTGTGTTGCTTGAAGGTGAAAAACCGTTAGTTTAGCTGCTATACCGCTTTCTGCCGTTGAGTGTGAAAAGTACTCGAGTTTGTTAAAAAAAAGTGCAACGCAAACACAAGGAAATCTGCAGATGCTGGAATTTCAAGCAACAGACATAAAAGTTGCTGGTGAACTCAGCAGGCCAAACAGCATCTCCAGGAATCTTGTAAAAAGTATTATTTTTTTAAAGAAACAGTGGTTTCCAACAGAAGTCGAGGATCCGGTTGCAGAGAGAGGGGCAAAGACCCAGGTTTTGGAGGATGTTGATTAGTACTGGGGATATGTTGGTGCTGAACACCAAGCTGATATTGATACACAGCAGCCTGGCATAGCTTCTGCTGTCGTCTGGCTCCTCCAAATCGGAGTGGCGAGGCAGTGAGATTGCCATCTGCTGTCGTGGCGGGAGGCAAACTGCAGTGGGTGCAGGGCCCTGCTCAGGCAGGAGTTAGCTCTAGCCAAGACTGACCTCTGGAAACGTGTCGCCGCAAGTAAGTGTGAATGCTGCCGGCTAGTAGTCATTCAGACAGCGCGCCCAGCTCTTCTTGCGATGGCGGGCCTTTCGAAGTAGGCAGGAGCCTCCCAGTACGGCAACAAGAGGTCGAAGACGTCCCTGAACGCTCCAGCCAGCTGGTTGGCACGGTGTCCTGCTGCGTGCACCGTCAGCGTCTGACCTCCTGCTAGGGTTCACCCTCCAGAAGGATGTTCTGGCCTCCGAGACAGCGGCCACCGGGTGCACGGTTGTAGTTTCATTCTCCCTGACAGAGGGTTCATAAAAGGTGCTGAGCTCAGACAACACATACAAGAACGAAAACAACAGGAATTCTGCAGACGCTGGAAATTCAAGCAACACACATCAAAGTTGCCGGTGAACGCAGCAGGCCAGGCAGCATCTGTGGAGAAGAGACCAGCCGAAGGGTCTCGGTCGGAAAGGTCGACTGTTTACTCTTTTCCATAGAGGCTGCCTGACCTGCTGAGTTCCTCCAGCGTTTTGTGTGTGTGTGTGTGTGTGTGTGTGTGTTGCTCTGGGTTTCCAGCATCTGCAGAATCTCTTGTGTTTATTCCTCTCCATAGATGCTGCCTGACCTGCTGAGTTCCTCCAGCATTTTGTGTGTGTGTGTGTGTGTGTGTGCGCGTGTGTGTGTGTGTGTGTGTGTGTGTGTGTGTTGCTCTGGATTTCCAGCATCTGCAGAATCTCTTGTGTTTATTCCTCTCCATAGAGGCTGCCTGACCTGCTGAGTTCCTCCAGCATTTTGTGTGTGTGTGTGTGTGTGTTGCTGTGGATTTCCAGCGTCTGCAGATTTTCTCTCGCAGGTATCGGGACCATCAAGGAGTGAAGCATCGCTGCCATTTTCATGCTGTTAAGTTCGCCTGAGAAACATAGAAACCCTACAGCACGATACAGGCCCTTCGGCCCACACAGCTGTACCTTGCTGTAGAAAATACCTCGGGTCACCCACAGCTCTCTGCTTTTCTTGTCGGAAGTATTGGAACGCAGGCCCCTGTAGCAGCGGTCGTGCATCTGACTGTGTCTGTAACTTCACGCAGAATTGCCTTTTTGTTTTGTTGTTGTTGCCTCTGCTGACGGCTTTCCATAGGTTGTACCTGGACTTCTTGTCGCGTTCTTGAATGCCACAGATCTGGCCCTCTCAGCAGACTCTGAATCTCCTGGTTCATGCGAGGCACTGGTTTGGGAAGACTTGCTTTGTTCTTGAAGGCGCGCGCTGGCCTACGCAGGTCTTGTTGATACTGGAGAAGTAGGTGTGCTTGTGTAATAATAACGACACGGCCAGTGTTTAGGACACAGCAGTAAAGGTCCCCCACCCCTGGAGGTGTTCGGGGTATCCTTCATCATGTCAGTCACTCCCTCTCGGATTTCGATACAGTTCAGCCATGCCAGTCCCGGGTGGAGACTCAGGAATAGCGTCGCACTCAGATGTAGAAGGAATTTTCATTGGTGTTTCCGTAACCGTTTTGTCTGACCAGTCGGGGTTGTTAGTCCAGAGCTGAACCTCCCCCCCCGCCCCCGACCCTGAAGGACCTGAGGACTACTCTTAGTCTGGCCTCTACCCTTTGACCCTACAAGAGCCAAAGCACAAGGCCCCGACTCTAGCCAGCAGAACCCTCTGGGTCATTAAAGCAGGCACGCCTCCAAGCCCAATGACGAGGTTGTGGTCCCCGTGGAGACGTGCTGCCTACATTAGTAGCAGCGTTCCTGGATCACTCCGATCAAAGGTAATGAACGGCTGTTGAAAGCCTCCCCAAAGTGGCTTTGACCTCCTCCTCATTTGACAGCCTTCGTGGTCTCTTGGCAGAACGTCCGGTTCGGGGGTCAGTGAACTGTGGGCGGAACTTTGCAGGCTGCCCAGCGTAATCCTACACGGTAACATAAGAGACGAAACCCCCTTACATATGTACGCAGTATGCAACTCCCAGATTTGTCTTCTCCAGACAGCCACGGAACAGGGAAAACCATGGAACCCTTTCAAAGAAAAACACCAACCCCTCCCCACCCCACGCACAAAAAAAAGCAAATTGTGTTAACAGCAACAAGAAAGAACAAGTGAAAACACGGAATATGTATTCTAAAAGAAACATAAAGCTGAAAGAGTTCAACCGAACTGTGGTACAATCCATAAATCACAGACCCAGAACTTCAGTACCATCCACAGCACTGAGAGAGAGAGAGAGAGAGAGAGAGTGACCATTCAAACACGGGGGCCTTCCCTCATGAGCAGCAGATGGGAGGGAGGGAGAGACCAGTCGAGCGCATTATTTGTGAATAACACTTCAATTCGGAGAGGAACACTGGATGATAGAGAGAGACGCCCCAGGATTAATTTCCCAGCAGCGCAGATTAAGAGAGCAAATTGCAGCCTTGCCCATGATTATTTATATCTCTCTGGCAGGGTCTAAAACACTTTCTTCTATGAAGTGCAGATGCATTTAATTAAGATGTAATTGTATACTTCATTTGTGGCGATGTGTAATTGGATCAAAGCAAATGTCATTGGGCTCTTGGGAACACCTGCTTCACTTTCTCCTCTACTTGTCGGTCGCCTCCAGCCGATATGTCACAACAGAGCAAGTTGTGGCCCGTTTCCCATCGATACGGTCCTGGAACAGATGCGGGTGCTCTGGAAGTGAGTGACGCCAAGGCTGGATGGAATTCCCCAGTCTGAGCCCAGCTATTACTCGTCGTCGAAAGAGAGAGAGAGAGAGGTGGGGAGGGAGGAAAAAAAATACACTGCAGATGCTGGAAATCTGAAATAAAAGCAGAAAATATCTGAAAGTGCAGCAGCTAATGTCAATGGAAAGAAAATATGTTCCAAGCTCAGGTTTACCAGTGCTGCCGGTTACCAGTGGTGTTCCACAGGGGTCCGTGCTGGGACCACTTCTTTTTACATTGTACATCAACGATTTGGATTATGGAATAGCTGGCTTTGTGGCTAAGTTTGCTGACGATACGAAGATAGGTGGAGGGGCCGGTAGTGCTGAGGAAACGGAGAGTCTGCAGAGAGACTTGGATAGATTGGAAGAATGGGCAAAGAAGTGGCAAATGAAGTACAATGTTGGAAAGTGTATGGTTATGCACTTTGGCAGAAAAAATAAACGGGCAGACTATTATTTAAATGGGGAAAGAATTCAAAGTTCTGAGATGCAACGGGAATTGGGAGTCCTCGTACAGGATACCCTTAAGGTTAACCTCCGGGTTGAGTCAGTAGTGAAGAAGGCGAATGCAATGTTGGCATTCATTTCTAGAGGAATAGAGTATAGGAGCAGGGATGTGATGTTGAGGCTCTATAAGGCGCTGGTGAGACCTCACTTGGAGTACTATGGGCAGTTTTGGTCTCCTTATTTAAGAAAGAATGTGCTGACGTTGGAGAGGGTACAGAGAAGATTCACTAGAATGATTCCGGGAATGAGAGGGTTAACATATGAGGAACGTTTGTCCGCTCTTGGACTGTATCCCTTGGAGTTTAGAAGAATGAGGGAAGACCTCATAGAAACATTTCGAATGTTGAAAGGCATGGACAGAGTGGATGTGGCAAAGTTGTTTCCCATGATGGGGGAGTCTAGTACGAGAGGGCATGACTTAAGGATTGAAGGGCGCCCTTTCAGAACAGAAATGCGAAGAAATTTTTTTAGTCAGAGGGTGGTGAATCTATGGAATTTGTTGCCACGGGCAGCAGTGGAGGCCAAGTCATTGGGTGTATTTAAGGCAGAGATTGATAGGTATCTGAGTAGCCAGGGCATCAAAGGTTATGGTGAGAAGGCGGGGCAGTGGGACTAAATAGGACAAAATGGATCAGCTCATGATAAAATGGCGGAGCAGACTCGATGGGCCGAATGGCCTACTTCTGCTCCTTTGTCTTATGGTCTTAATTGTCATTCAACCATGCACACGTTACAGCCAACGCAACAGCGGTCCTCCCGTTTCAAGATCGTTTTATGTCTTTTACTCGGCCAAGTTGCAAAACACGTTGATGCAGTGCACAGCACATAGAGTCACGATAGCAGACATAGACACAAAAATAAATAGTAATGATGAATAATGTTAGCCCAAGCCCCTGCGTGTCATGACCTGCAGATTGATTGATGGAATATTGTCCACGAGCCATGTTTCTGCAAGACCAAGCATGCAGCAATTGCTCATCGGCTGACGGCTCTGGGGTATTTTCCGTGGAAAATACGGGCTGAGCTAAATCAGGTGGAGTTGAAAATTTGATGAGAGAGAACATGACTTCACAGTTGTACTTTGTGAGGACATCTCTCTGGTTTAGTGTTCGGTCCACTGAGGCTGTTTGAGGGATATTCCTCAGGTTGGGATTCACTAAAATGAGGCTATTTGAGAGGATTTTCCTTGGGGTTAGGATTCACTCCGGTGAGGGTATTTGAGGGGATATTTCTCTGGGAGATTCTCGTGAGTCTGTACAGGTAGAACTAAGGAATGAGAATGGGGTGATGGAAGTGAAACCTGGTGCCCTGAAACTTATGAAGGAGGAGGTATTGGAAGTCTTGGGGCACAGAACGACAGATGAGTCCCCAGGTCGTTATCCTCAAGCATTACAGGAAGCTCGGCAAGCAGTTCTTCGAGCAGAGAACAGTCTGCTAAAGGAATGGGTCCCTTCCTGTCCTCACCATGTGTGCTCAGCATGATCCCAAATTTATCCATTTCCTTCTGCCTGCCCATGGTGCACGTCCCTTCATTCTAAATCTCTTGAGCACCACTACCCCGTATGCCTTCACAACTTTGCACCCCCTGGCTGGGTTGCCTGTCACTCTGTGGAATATTTAAAAAGAAATTTCCCTTGCACTTCTTTAAACCTTGCCCCCCACCACCCTAAAGCTGAGCTCTCTGTATGTGACGTTTCTACCCCGGCTGAAATGATCCCGACCGTGTTCCCTGTCGGTATACCACGGTGGCATCGCGCCTCGCATGGCGCTTTACGGTACCGGTGACATGTGTTCAATTCCCGCCGCTGCCTGTTCTCTCTCTGTGACCGGGTGGGTTTCCTCGCGTGTGTTCCGGTTTCTTCCCACAGTCCAAAGACCTACGGATGGGTAGGTTAATTCTTGATTTGTAAACTGTCCTTTTGCAAATCGTTGATTGTAAACTTCACCCCCCATCCCCCTCTGCTGGTTTCACCTATCGCCTATCTCCTCCCCTCTCCCCCCCACCTTCTTACTCTGACTTCCCCGCTTCCTTTCCTGCCCTGAAGAGGGGTCTCGGCCCGAAACGTCGACTGTTCGCCCTTTCCCGTGGATGACGCCTGGCCTGCTCAGTTCCCCCGGTGCTTTGTATGAGTTCCCAGTAAGTTTAATGTCGGTGGCGGGGAGGTGGCCGAACGGGATTCCCAGAGCCAGGATCTATTTGCATCTGCGAAGGCGGGGACTAGTTTGGGATACTGGGCAAGGCTTCCTTTCGTTTCCCGTTCCTCCCCATTTAGATAATAATCAGGCTTTCAAATTGCCTCCCTGGAGTGCGTGACCCTTCCGTTTTCCTACATTAAATCTCAAATCCCTTACTCAAGGCGATGCGCCATCCTGCTGAGGATCAAATTCGGAATCAGGTCTCATATCACCAGCATGTCATGAAGTTTGTTTGTTTCTTTTTGTGCCAGCAGCACAATACAATGCCTAATAATCAAATCTGTGAATTGCAGTCGGTATATAATAGTTAGATTAAATAGGTAGCACTGGCAAAAAAGTGGTGAGGTAGTGCTCATGGTTTCAACGCCCGTTCAGAAACTGGATGGCAGAGGAGAGGAAGCTGTTCCTGAATCATTGAGTGTGTGCCTTTGGGCTTCTCCCTGATGGGAGCAATGAGAAGAGAGTGTTGGGGGCCTTTAATGACGGATGCTGCCTTTCTGAGGCATGACTCCTTGAAGCTGTCCTGCATGCTGGGGAGGCTAGTGCCCGTGATGGAGCTGACTAACTTTACTCCTTTCTGCAACTTATCTCGATCCTGTGCAGTAGCATCACCACCCCCCCCCCCCCCCACCGAACACCATACAAAGTGACGCAGCCAGTTAGAATGCTCTCCGCAGTACAGCTGGAGAAATTTGCGAGGGTCTTTGGTGACGTACCGAGTTTCTTCAAACTCCTGATGAAATACAGTCGCTGTCGTGCGTCGATATGTTGGGTCCAGGTTAGCTCCTCGGAGAAGTTGACGCCCAGGAACTTGAGATTGCTCACTCTCTCCACTTCTGGTCCCTCTATGAGGATTGGTGTGCGTTCCCCCGTCCTTACCCTTCCTGAAGTCCGCAATCAGTTCTTTGGTGTTACTGACATTGAGTGCCAGGTTGTTGTGTGCAACACCACTCATCAAGCTGATCTAGCTCGCTCCTGCGCGCCCCCCCTCGTCACCATCGGAGATTCTGCCAACGGTAGTTGTGTCGGCAGCAAACTTACAGATGGGGCACTTGAGCTGTGCCTCGCCCACACGGTCCCGGGCGTAGAGAGAGTAGACCAGTAGGCTAGGCACCCGACCCTGAGGTGCGCCAGGGTTGTGAGGTGGAGATGTATATTTCCGATCTGTACAGTTTGTGGTCATCCGGTGAGGAAGTCAAGGATCCAGTCGCGCAGGATCTTCATTGTGGCATACATTCCCCCCCCCCCCGCCTTTTTCTTGAATACATTCTGCCCCACCTCCATTGATATAACTGAGGGCTAAGTCCTGATCCCTGGGGGACTTCACCCCTCCAAGCTGAACGTACCCATCAATTTCAATTCATTGCAACACTCACAACGGGCTGGAGGAGTTTAACAGAGACTCTGCTTTGACCCCAGCATCTGCAGAATCTCCCAGTGGCCACACATTTTAATTCCACGTCCCATTCCCATTCTGATATGTCTATCCACGGCCTCCTCTGCTGTAAAGATGAAGCCACACTCAGGTTGGAGGAACAACACTTTATATTCCGTCTGGGTAGCCTCCAACCTGATGGCATGAACATCGACTTCTCAAACTTCCGCTAATGCCCCACCGCCCCCTCGTACCCCATCCGTTATTTATTTATATACACACATTCTTTCTCTCTCTCTCCTTTTTCTCCCTCTGTCCCTCTCACTATACCCCTTGCCCATCCTCTGGGTTTCCCCCCCTCCCCCTTTCCCTTCTCCCCGGACCTCCTGTCCCATGATCCTCTCGTATCCCCTTTTGCCAATCACCTGTCCAGCTCTTGGCTCCATCCCTCCCCCTCCTGTCTTCTCCCATCATTTCGGATCTCCCCCTCCCACTTTCCAATCTCTTACTAGCTCTTCCTTCAGTTAGTCCTGACGAAGGGTCTCGGCCCGAAACGTCGACTGTACCTCGTCCCAGAGAAGAGGCGGTGGCCCACCTGGTTCTTGACGCTCTGTGGAGAGGTGGGATCCTGGGGCGGTCCCGAAATTGTTTCACTTCTTTGATTTTTTAATTTTAACGAGGGGTTCCCAATGGCAGAAGGGTTGACCAGAAGGGTGGGACAGGCTCATGGAGCAAGTTTGCCCACTGCCGAGGTGGGTGAAGAAACAAGGTTGTGGGGTGAACACTTGAAGTGAAAGAGTTACTGCGCTCTTGGGGGGAAACAGGTCGGCGGGGGGAAGGCCAGTACAGTAGCTGGCTCAGGATCTGGCCAAACACTCTCCCACTAAACTGTAACGCAGGATTCATCCGACTATAGACACAAGGTGTAGAGCTACTGTCCTCTGGGGAGAAAATGGAGCGGAGGCCGGGGATGGCATGATGATTCAATAGGTTTCAATTGGTACATTTAATGTCAGAGAAACGTATACTGTATACATCCTGAAATTCTTTTTCTTCGCAAGCATCCACGAAAACAGAGGAGTGCCCCAAAGAATGAATGACAGTTAAACGTTAGAGCCCCAAAGCTCCCCCCACCCATGCACAAACAGTAGCAAGGCAATAATCCCTCCCCCCCCCCCACCAGGAAGAAAAAGCATTTGAACACCCCCCCCCCAACACACCAAGCACTCAAGCGTGCAGCAAAGCATCAATAAAGACACGGACTTGCAGTACCCCAAAGACTACTCGTTCACCCGGTAACGCAACATACCACAGGCTCTCAGTGATACAACCATGGCTGGCAGAATCTCCAGTGGAGACGAGAGGGCGTACAGGAGCACGAGAGGGCGTACAGGAGCGAGACATACCAGCTGGTGGAACAACAACCTGGCACTCAACGCCAGTAAGACCAAAGAGCTGATTGTGGACTCCAGGAAGGGTAAGGCGAGGAAACACGAGCCAATCTTCACAGAGGGATCAGAAGTGGAGAGAGTGAGCAGTTTCAAGTTCCTGGCTGTCAAGATCTCTAAGGATCTAACCTGGTCCCAACGCATCGATGCAGCGATAATGAAGGTCAGGCAGCGACTATATTTCATTGGGAGATTGAAGAGATGGGGTTTGTCAACTAAAACACTCGGAAGCTTCTACAAATGTACCGTGGAGAGCATTCTGACAGGCTGCATCACTGTCTGGCATGGAAGGGCTACTGCACAGGACCGAAAGAAGCTGCAGAGGGTTGTAAATCTAGTCAGCTCCATCTTGGGTACTGGCCTACAAAGTACCCAGGACATCTTTAGGGAGCGGTGTCTCAGGAAGGCAGCGTCCATGATTAAGGACCCCCAGCACCCAGGGCATGCCCTTTTCTCACTGTTACCATCAGGTAGACTGAAGACACACACTCAGCAACTCAGGAGCAGCTTCTTCCCCTCTGCTGTCCGATTCCTAAATGAACATTGAACCCATAGACACCACCCCACTATTTTTTAAATTTCTGTTTATTTTGTACTGCTTAATTTAGTAGATATATGCACACTTATCTCTATATTTATTTATCATGTACTTCATTGTAGTGCTGCAGTAAAGTTAACAAGTTTCACGACATAAGCTGGTGTTATTAAAGCTGATTGTGAGACTCTGGTATTGCGGTTCTGAAGCAGCTGGCCAAGGCTCTGGCAAAGTTCTCTCCCGCTGTGCTGTAAGGCAGGGATTGTCCGAATGGACATGCAAAGTAGTTGGTACGTGTTGGTAATGGATTCAGCAAGCATTTCCCTTCTCCCACATTATCACTGTTTACTGTACAACAGAAACTCGACTCTGCCAAAACCCATTACCAGGTCCTTAAGTAGTTCCATTTAGATAACCACACTTTATCTCACGATGCAGATCATTTTCTGTGGGTAATGGAACTGCGCAAGAAATTATTTATTTATTTTTCCTCCCCCAGCACAGAAAGGCCAGATCACAAATTGCTTCCTTGCCCAGTGCTTTGGCCCGCTGGAGTCTGAGAAAGTGATGCTTGGCTTTTGTTCAGCATTCCGTCGGTCAGGCTGTGGTTGAACGCTGCTGGGTTCTGTTCCCGAAGGTGCTTTTTCCCTCCCCGCTTCCACTCTGTTAGTTCCTCAGTGATTGGCGGCCTGCAGCACCAACTACCCCGGCACCTGGAGGGAGCAAGGTTCAGTTGTCGAACCCCACCACATAACATCCTGCTTCCAAAGTCCTGACTGCCCCAGTGTCACCCCATTACAGCTGGATGGGGGGGGTGGGGAGTGGGACTGGCTGATTTGGCACTGTTGAACCAGCCCTTTACTGCTTCAGATGATCAACAGAATTATAAGGTTTAAAAAAAAAACCCTGAAAATAAAACACACTCTCTTTTTTAAATCGAACTCTGTTCTTTGCGAGAGAGAGGAGTTTATAAGATTATGGGAGGCATGGATGGAGTGGACAGGGGGTATCTGTTTCCCAGGGTTGAAATGTCTGACACCAGAGGGCATGCATTGAAAGTGAGAGGGGGCAGGTTAAGGGGGAGTGTGAGGGGTAAGTTTTTTACTCACAGAGTGGTGGACGCCTGGTGTGATGGGAGAGGCAACTACATGTGAGACGTTTGGATAGGAGCTCGGATGTGAGGAAGGTGGAGGGATATGGACACTGTGTAGGTAGGAGAGATGAGATCTTCTGGGTTTTTGTTTTAATTTACTCTTTAGCTGGTTCAGCACAACACTGTGGGCCCCGAGAACCAGTTCCTGGGCTGTACCGTTCGATGAGATTAATTTTTAATTTTACAGAGACGCACCTCAACACTGTCCCCGCTTTGCCTTACCCCTCTTTGCTTTCTGTTCCCCACGCCGCCATTCTTTTGGCTCTCTGAATAATAGCAGTGCTGAGGGGTTTAAGTGGGATGGGCTTGGGCAGTGCCTTGACCTGAGCCTTCTCTCTGTGTCCATTTGATGACCCACTGAGTTCCTCCAGCCGACTGTTTCATTGCTTCAGTTAGTTCAGCATCTTCAGTCCTTGTGAGATTGGCAGCTCCCAATTCTCACAATCTTCCCCTTCCACCCACCATTCTCCACTGCTCTTCCCATTCCCGGCGAGCAACTTTGCTTCCTCTTGTGAAGATGTGGCCGAGCGTTCTGGTGGCGTGTCAACGCCAAGGGTTCAGAACCTGGAGTCTGCGGAGCCCCTCGGTTAACGGGTGTTCAGGCAGCGGGCGAATCATCCCCCTTGGGCTTCCCTGATCTCCTCACTCGAGACTCAGTGTCACGCAGCCCTGCCTCTTTGATCTGACCAAGGCCTTCATCAACCAGGTCCAACTCTTGCCTTTGTTTTGGTCCTTCCTCCTCCTCGCACGGGTCATCGGGTTTGCAGGGGTGTGGCCAGGGTTAATCGGGATGCGTCTAGGGCTAGTGGGGGGGAGGTGTGCCCCCTTGGACCTCAGGATTGGGTTTGAGGGTCGGGCTGGTGGATGTATATGTGGGGCTGGGAGGGATAAGGCTTTGGAGTGTAGTGTGGTGAGATTGGAGTGGCCAACTTCCTCACTCCCAAATAAGGGACAAGAGTAGCAGACAAATATGGGACACTTGTGTTTACCCGGAGAAAGACTACCATGACCATGAAGCCTTGCGTGGTCACCTGCGTGACGTGCACATACGTGATGTGTGCATGCGTGTACATGCCAATTTTTTCTTTACAAATCGGTTTTGGCGATTCTGCTCAGTGAAACTATACTGTATTTATACTTTATACAGGCTGTGTATTTATCATATCATTCCTGCTTTTACTATATGTTAGTGTTATTTTAGGTTTTATGTGTTATTTGGTATGAAGTTGTCCACTTTGGTGGCAAAAATGGGAAAACAGATTATTATCTGAATGGTGGCCAATTAGGAAAGGGGGAGGTGCAACGAGACCTGGGTGTCATTATACACCAGTCATTGAAAGTGGGCATGCAGGTACAGCAGGCGGTGAAAAAGGCGAATGGTATGCTGGCATTTATAGCGAGAGGATTCGAGTACAGGAGCAGGGAGGTACTACTGCAGTTGTACAAGGCCTTGGTGAGACCACACCTGGAGTATTGTGTGCAGTTTTGGTCCCCTAATCTGAGGAAAGACATCCTTGCCATAGAGGGAGTACAAAGAAGGTTCACCAGATTGATTCCTGGGATGGCAGGACTTTCATATGAAGAAAGACTGGATGAACTGGGCTTGTACTCATTGGAATTTAGAAGATTGAGGGGGGATCTGATTGAAACGTATAAGATCCTAAAGGGATTGGACAGGCTAGATGCAGGAAGATTGTTCCCGATGTTGGGGAAGTCCAGAACGAGGGGCCACAGTTTGAGGATAGAGGGGAAGCCTTTTAGGACCGAGATTAGGAAAAACTTCTTCACACAGAGAGTGGTGAATCTGTGGAATTCTCTGCCACAGGAAACAGTTGAGGCCAGTTCACTGGCTATATTTAAGAGGGAGTTAGATATGGCCCTTGTGGCTACGGGGATCAGGGGGTATGGAGGGAAGGCTGGGGCGGTGTTCTGAGTTGGATGATCAGCCATGATCATAATAAATGGCGGTGCAGGCTCGAAGGGCCGAATGGCCTACTCCTGCACCTATTTTCTATGTTTCTATGTTTCTATGATTTGGTAGGTTATTTTTTGGGTCTGGGAACGCTCAAAAAATGTTTCCCATATAAATTAATGGTAATTGCTTCTTCGCTTTACGCCATTTCAGCACGAAAAGGTTTCATAGGAACGCTCTACCTTAGCGGGGGAAATACGGGACAAGGGCGGTCCCGTATGGGACAAACCAATTTAGCCCGATATACGGGACGTCCCGGCTAATACGGGACAGTTGGCAACCCTAGGTGAGATATGTGGGGCCATGGTGGATGAGGTAGCATAGTGGAGCCACTTTAATCTGGCCCATGCCTTTCGTTATCATGGTCCAACACCGCTTGGCTGAATGAATTGGGTGCACACTGAGACACGTCATCAGTAATGCAACCTGGGGCCATTGGGTGTTTCAGTCCTTGAATCATTAGCCAGCCTCGCCCAGGCGACCCAGCCAGGGTTGATCAGGCCTGGCTTGTGTTTAACCCATGATGGACCAAGTTAATGAGGGACATGTCATTCTGAGTGTTATGGTATTTTAAAAGATTACACGGTTTTGTTTTGACCACTTGGGGAGTAGAATGTTCTGAGGCCTAGTTATCAGGCACTTGCCTTTATTTTGCATCTGTGTGCCTGGGACCGAACGGGTTAAATCAGCTGTGTTTACTGGAGACGTGGAGCCCCTCGGTTAACGGTAAAGCTCGATGGCAGAAGAGAGGTTGGGAACCCCTGAACTCAACGGAGGCGAATCTCCTTACGAGAGGCAATGTTTGCAACTCTGTGGGGCGTTTGGGATTCGACCTTCAAAGGGAACACAAATTTTTTTTAAGATGTCCTTTTGAAACTCTAAGCTTTTTAATGTCACCCCATAATTTGCTAACTAAAGGATATGTTTTTTTGTTCTTTCGAGTTTAAAGGCAGGAAATATTTTGCTGTGGATTACTGGTCTGGCTCTGCCTCTGCGTATTTTTGTGATTCCTGATGTGCAGATACTTTGATAAAAGTACACTTTGAACTTTGAATAGATCCCCTAGTGAAGTGTTCTTTTTCAATTTCAGTACTGTGCAAAAGGCCTTGGGCACATACATATATGTGGCTAGGGAGACTTAGGGTTTTGCACATTGCTGTAGCAGTTTTATGAATTGCACTGTACTGCTGCCACAAAACAAGAAACAAAACAGATTTCATGACTTGTGTGAGTGACGATAAACCTGATTCTGACACGGGTCTCTGTTGTGGACTGAGAGTGGGAAGTTGGGGGTGGGTGGGGCGGGCAGGGAAAGGGGAATGGTGGTTGGGAAGAGGGAAGCACCAGAGAGCAGACATCCCACCTCTCCCGGAAGTTCCGGGAGTTTCCCGCATATCAATAGTGGCTCCCTGGTGCCCGCAAATTATATACAATATCACGGAAATCAATTTTTTTGAGAGAGAGGGAGAGAGAGAGACACGAACGAGACGGCAGAGTTTTCCAAAAAAAAAAGAAAATATAAAACGTACGTCACCCCAGACTACACTAAAGTGTACCGCTGTCTAATAAGAGTCAAAAATAATGACAGTGTTGCTCGCTGCACTGTTTGCAACAGTGACTTTTCTATTGCCCATGGTGGGTTAAGACTGTAAAAGACGTGTTGAGGTGAGTTTAACAGGTGTCATTCGTTCATTAGCGTAGCTAACGTTATTTAAACTAGCTGGCTAGCTGCTAAGGAGCTACTCTATTGCAGACATCCCACCTCTCCTGGAAGTTCCGGGAGTCTCCCGCAAATTGATGGTGCTACCTCCCTGAAATGAGTTTTTGCAGGGTGGCATGTCTGAGAGAGGCATTCTGTAATGATCAATAAACTGATTGTTTGCAATCAGATGACCTGGCCTGGTGTCTCAGGGCTGGGTGTGTCTGCACCTGCGCCACCCCTCCCGCCCCTGGCACCTGTCCCACACCCCCTCCCGTGGGTGCTCCACCCTCGGCAGTCCCAACATCCTGTGGTCCCGCTGGATGTGTGTGTACCTAAGACTACTGTACAGCAGTATATAGTGTATGATGGTCCATGTTGGGGACAGGCATTGACTTGCCCTTTCTTGTGTTCGCAGGTCATGGAGACCAAAAATATGCTCTATCTTGTAACGGAGTATGCCAAGAACGGAGAGATCTTCGGTAAGTGTTCATCTCATGACCACCTCCGTTGCCCCCCCAGCTCTGCGGACAGCACATGCAAGTCAAACGAGGTTCCTTGTGATGGTTTGGCCTCTGTGTTTGTTTGCTGAAAGGTTTGACTTTGATAATGAGTTAATAAAGACCTGCCCGTTACTCGGCTTGTGTTCGGGGCAGTGACAAAGGTCCTCCGTCACTGGCGGTGCTCGGGGCTTCCTTCATCGTGTCAGCAGCTTCCTCTCGGTTTTCACTGCCGTCAGTCTCGCAAGTCCCGGGTGGAGGCTCGGGAACACCGCCAAGCTCAGATGGTGAAGGATTCTTCCTTGCTGTTTCCGTAACAGTTTTGTTTGACCAGTCGGGGTTGTTAGCCCCGAGCTGAACCCCCGAACCTGGACCCCTCTTGGGTCTTAGTCTGGCCTCTACCCTTTGACCTGTTTGGCAGGGGTGACCCTACCAAGAGCCAAAGCATGAAGCCCTGACTCTTGGCCAACGTAGTAGCTCTCCGGGTTATTGAGGCAGGCAAGCCTCCAGACCCAACAGCAAGGTTTTGGTCCTCTGAGAGGTTGATTGATGCTTAGTAATGGAAATCTTGGCTGGTCTGTGTGTTGAAATTCAAAAGCACTTCATTGACACTGTAGGTAACTGAAGTCATGTGAACGCTAGTATTTTTTTTGAATGCGTTTGCTATAGTGCTGTCTATGATGAGGAAAGAGTTTTGGAATGGACTTCGGTTTGCAAGTTATTAGCCACTAGAATGAGCCATGAATGTCATTGTTAACATCTGCTTCTGCTGAGAGGTGGATCCCGAGATCCCAAGTGATCCACAATGATCCACTCGGATGGGTACGGGATGGTTCTGAGTGATGCTGTTGAGTGTCCGTTACCCGTTCATCTGAGGACTAAAAATATCAAATCAAATCAAGTTTGATTACCTTTCAAACCAGACGTAGTTACAGCTGAACGAGAGAGTGTTCCTCTGGACCCAAAGTGCAAAACGTTCAAAAAAATAGCGAGTAAAGATTCATATTCTCTCTTTAAAAAAAAACACTTATATATAACCCAAGACCCTGAGCAACAATGTCCGGCAATCACTGGTACAGTCTCCTGGTGGTGTACAGATGCACACGATACACAGCCTGTCATTTCGCCACTCGAGCATGGAAGGACAGCACCGACGGGCGAGGCAGGCCCCAGCTGAGCTCGAACGCCACGCTGTAAATGCTTCCGCGTCTCTCGTCCGGTTTGCTGCAGCAGGCAAGCCCACGGCTTGAGGCTTGAGCAGGGATTGGTATTGCTGAGGCTTTATAAGGCTCTTGTGAGGCCTCACTTGGAGTATTGCGAGCAGCTCTGGGCCCCTCATCTCGGAAAGGATGCGCTGAAACTGGAGAGGGTTCAGAGGAGGTTCACGAAAACGATTCCAGGATTGGATGGCTTGTCATATGAAGAGCATTTGATGGCTCTGGGCCTGTATTCACTGGAATTCAGAAAAATGAGGGGTGACCTCAATGAATGGTGAAAGGCCTTGAGAGAGTGGATGAGGAGAGGATGTTTCCAATGGTGGGAGAGTCTAGGACCGGAGGACACAGCCTCAGAATAGAGGGGCATCCTTCTAGAGTGGAGATGAGGAGGAATTCTTTAGCCAGAGGGTGGAACTTGTTGCCACGGGTGGCTGTGGAGGCCAAGTCTTTAATATGTATTTAAAGCAGAGATTGGTCTATTCTTGATTGGTGAGGGCATGAAGGGATACGGGGAGAAGGCAAGAGACTGGGGTTGAGAGGAAATATAGATCAGCTTTAATGAAATAGCGGAGCCATCTCAGTGAGCCAAATGACCTAATCCTGCTCCTCTGTCTTATGGTCTTATTTATGAGGTCAACCAGATATTTTCATAGTCCGGTCCGTGAAGTCCATATTCCGGTTCACGGTCTGGTCCATCGACCCATGCTCCAGGTTTTCCGATCTACCCTGTTTCTGTCCTTGTTGAGCTAACTGAGGCAGCTGATGCAAGTTGGGGCTGGCTGCATAAATACCTCCAGAGACCAGGGCGTAGTTGCTGGATTGTTCTTGTCCTTACTACTTGGATCCCTTCCCGTGCCTTCTGATTCCTCGCTTGAAGCCCTGCCTTGTCTTGCTGGAAACCCTCGCCTTGTCTTGCCTGCAGTCTTGTCCTGGAGCCACCCTGTTCCTAGCTCCCTTCCTGTCCCTTGCCTCCGCCCAGGTAAGCCAGGCCGTCTTGCCGGTACCTGGGGGTGGTTCTGCCCCTTCCTGTCCCTTGCCTCCGTCGGGTGGTGATCCGCGCCCTGCCCAGGAGGAGCCAAGTCTCACGTCTCCAGCCTCCAGCCTGTAGACTCAAGTCTCCCGCCTGCAGCCTCACCTCAAGTCTCAAGTCCCGCCTGCCTGCCAAGCCTAGTCCTTGCCCGGTTCTGGCATCCGAGCCAGAGGCAAGACCCAGGTACTGGGTCCTTGCCCAGTCTCTGGCTCGGAGTCAAAGCCTGGGCTCCTAGCTCTGTTGTCCGGTCTTGTTCCGGTTCCCAGTTCATGTCCATGTCCTTGCCATCGCCCTACATCCTAGTCCTGTCCCTAGTACTTCAGTGTCTGTGTCTTACACTTGGGTCCGTTCCCAGCCACTGCCCTATGACAGATTCTCTTTAATATCTCAGTCAACGGACCTGAGGTTTTTTTGTGAGGTCCACTGGGAATACTCTGCAAATGTTCTTTGCATTTGTGGTACAGTGAGAACCAAGATAATTGTGCTCTAGGTCAGGGGTTTTCCCAGCCTTGGGTCCACGAACCCCTGGGTTAATGGTATGTGTCCGTGGCACAAATGAGGTTGGGAACCCCTGCTGCAGGTGGATGGATTGTAATGCTCAGAGGAGGACTTCACCAGTGGGGGGAGGCATCCAAGACCCATCTTTGTGGCGACCTTTCGACGTGGCAGACCGCCAGTGTGGCCATCGGAACTCGCCACAAAGTTCCTCTCTTTCAGAGATTTATTACCACTGGCACGCGATGTAGCGGCCGCTGGTCGATGCAATACGTGACAACACAAAAAGAGAAAAGATAACTCAGTAAATCGATTGCAGCAGTGTATATTAAATAGTTAAGATTGAAAACAGTGCAAAACTTTGAAATAATATATAAAAAAACTTAGTGAGGTAGTTTTCAATGCCCATTCAGAAATTGGATGGCGGAGGGGAAGAAGCTGTTCCTGAATCGTTGAGTGTGCGCCTTCGGGCTCCTGTCCCTCCGCCCTGATGGTAACAATGAGAAGAGGGCATGCCCTGGGTGGTGGGGGTCCTTAAGGGTGGACGCCATCTTCCTGAGTCACCGCTCCGTGAAGATGTCTTGGATACTATGGAGGCTGGTACCCATGATGCAGCTGACTAACATTACGACTTTCTGTATCCTCCTTCGATCCTGCGCAGAAGGCCGCACCCCCCCGCCCGTGCCCGCCACCCATAGCGGGCGGTGGTGCAGCCTGTCAGAATGCTTTCTTGAAGATGATCAGGATTTTGTTTGGGACCACTTGGTACACTCTCCTTTTCCCTGAAGGGAAGGGGGAGGTTGAGGGAGCGAAATTAAGCCGGGAGCGTTCTCCGCATTCAGATAACGTGTTTACTTTGTTACAATTAGGACCGAGAATCTCTGAATATTTGTTTAAAAGAATTTTTTAAAAAAGTAAGATAAACACAAGAGAACGTCAAAGCAACGCACACGTCGTGCTGGAGGAACTCAGCAGCTCAGGGTGACGTCTGTGGAAAAGAAGGAACAGTCGGCGTTTCGGGCAAAGAACGGCTGAGAAATTGTGCCCCCTTCCCAGGTGGGAGAGCAATGCTTTGATACTCGGCACACTTTTAAACGAACTGCAATTGGCGGCTCCCTTGTGCTGAGCTGTGGAGATGTGCAGTACGGGAGCTCTGCGCTGGGAGAGCTCAACCTTTCGGACCGGCACCTCCGGCGGGATTGGTACCCTGCTGGTGGACTCGAGGGATTCCGCGGGGCATCCCTTGGCACCGGGGGATTGGAGTCTCTTCGGCACCTCATCAGCCGCACGCGGTTCTCGGTTCAGCTCCCCTCTTCTGACGGTCTGACGAGGGAGAGGTGGGTTTTCCGCTTGCTTCCCCCTCCCGTGTACGTATGCTCGCTTGCACCACGCTCCCCCTGTGCCCAGATTGTACCGCGCGAATTTAATTCGGAGCTTACTGACAGGGTTACGTGGCAAGAGGTTCACGCGGTCATACCAGAAGTATACACTACCTCCCCCCGCCCCCACAACCCCATGGTAGAAGAAGTCACTGGCAAGATGCCAAATAGCACCCTCCAAAAAATTTCTTCCAGCGATTGGATCTATTTTGTAAATTGTTCAAAAACCAAAAGACAGGCTTCGCAACGTTCGTAAACTGGAGAAAGTCTGCAGATGCTGGAAATTTGGAGCAACACACAACACTGGAAGAACTCAGCAGGTCAGGCAGCCTCTGTGGAAAAGAATACACAGTCAGCGTTTCGGGCCGAGACCCTTCTTCAGCGCTGAGAAGGAAGGGAGAGGAAGCCAGAGAGAATAAAAAGGTGCTTGGGGGGTGGGAGGTGCGGAAGTGAAAGAGGCCAGCTGGAAGGTGACAGGTGAAGCCAGGTGAGTGGGAAAGGTCAAAAGGCTGGA
Organism: Mobula birostris; assembly: GCF_030028105.1. NCBI lineage: Eukaryota > Metazoa > Chordata > Chondrichthyes > Myliobatiformes > Myliobatidae > Mobula > Mobula birostris. The sequence continues at coordinate 53,620,706 of NC_092389.1, read as the reverse complement.
GAAGATAGGAGAGGAGAGTTGACCACAGGAGAGAGAGGATGAGGAGGGGAGGTGATAGGTGAGGAGAGGAGGGTGGAGGAGGGTAAACTCAATGAACAAGAGAAGTCCTTTTACATTTTCATACCATTTGAAGGATTGTAAAACTTCCTATTAAATCATTTTGAGTAGAGCTTTATGGAGACTTGGCAGCTAGTCTCCCAATTGTCTGGTTTATTAACATTTATGTGGGATGTGTCATAAGCAGTCACGGAGCCCGGGTGGAACTTGTTAAACCCTCTGACCTTGTGGGTAAAGCTTGGTTTTTAGTGGTTCTCGGGCAACTACGGTTCCAAAGAGCGTCGCTCCAGCGTGTGGGTGCTTCAAAGTGTAATTTCTGTATTTCCCTGAGGAGCTGCACGTTGTCTAACCATCCCTTCCTTTCTTTTCAAATCTTTTTATTGTATATACAGGAAAAATAACATGAGTACCTCAAAGTAACAACACTGACAATGCCTCAAAAAAAAACGTTATCTTAGAGATTGAAAACAAAATATTGTGATAACGAGAAAACCTACTAAGCAGAAAAGTGAGGGGGAAAAAGAACCCATTAGGTGTACAACCCCGGAGCCATGCGTCATACAAAAAGCTTTTAAAAATAAACATCAAACCACCAGCAAGAAAAGAAAACATACTGAAAAAAATTTACAATTAGATCGTGGAAAAATTATACCAATTAACTCAAATGATAATAACGAGCAAATGAGCCCCATCTTTTCTCAAAATCAAATAAAGGTTCAAAGATTCGACTTCTAATTTTCTCCAAACTAAGACGTAGCATCACTTGATAGAACCATCGTGACAAAGTGGGAGCTGATGTAACTGATCTGAGAAGAGAGTGGAGAGCTGCTTTCTTCAAGCTCAGCCCAATTACATAATTAACTAATGTATTCATTTATCAATTTATTAATCTGTCTGTTGATCTATTTATTAATTAAGACATTGCAGAATCTGAACTGGAAAGAAAAAGGAAAATGGCAGATACTTAGCAGTCAGGAGGCACCACCTGTCCAAATCCTTGTGTTCAATCCTACCTGCCATACAATTCCTTGTCAGCCTGTGAGACAACTAGGGTTCTGAACCCTTGGATCTTTCTGGGCAACATTCCTTGGTGCCGCGGCATTTGCTGCCAACTCCCAGCACAGCTTTGCTTCCCAAAGTGCATCGCCTGGCATCCTTATTCCTCAACTGTATCCGTCTGTCTTCGCTGGACATTTGCTCCAAGGGTATCCTCTCTACCCGCTGATGCGATTTAACCCCTGGCCTAATCACCGGACAATTTGCAGTGACCAATTAACCTATCAACTGGTACATCTTTTGGACTTGTGTGAGTGCAGTGTAGGTTCACCGGGTTAATTCCAGGAACGGCGGGACTGTCATACGTTGAAAGATTGGAGCGACTGGGCTTGTATACTCTGCAATTTAGAAGGCTGAGAGGGGATCTTATTGAAACATATAAGATTATGAAGGGATTGGACACGCTGGAGGCAGGAAACATGTTCCCGATGTTGGGGGAGTCCAGAACCAGAGGCCACAGTTTAAGAATAAGGGGTAGGCCATTTAGGACGGAGTTGAGGAAAAACTTTTTCACCCAGAGAGTGGTGGATATATGGAATGCTCTGCCTCAGAAGGCTGTGGAGGCCAATTCTCTGGATGCTTTCAAGAAAGAGTTAGATAGAGCTCTTAAAGATAGCGGAGTGAAGGGATATGGGGAGAAGGCAGGAAAAGGGTACTGATTGTGGATGATCAGCCATGATCACAGTGAATGGCGGTGCTGGCTCGAAGGGCTGAATGGCCTACTCCTGCACCTATTGTCTATTGAAATCAGAACTAGAATCATATTTATTGGTCGCTGGTATGTGACATGAAATTTGTTAACTTAGCAGCAGCCGTTCAATACAATTCATAATATAGAAGAGAAAAATATAATAAATAAAACAAAAATAACAATAATAAATAAGTAAACCAAGTACACTATATGTATATTGAATAAATTAAAAATTGTGCAAAAAAAACAGAAATACTATATATTAAAAAAAGTGAGGTAGTGTCCAAGGGTTCAATGTCTATTTAGGAATCGGATGGCAGAGGGGAAGAAGCTGTTCCTGAATCGCTGAGTGTCTGCCTCCAGGCTCCTGTACCTCCTCCCTGATGGCAGAGGGGAAGAAGCTGTTCCTGAATCACTGAGTGTGTCTCTTCAGGCTCCTGTACCTCCTCCCTGATGGCAGAGGGGAAGAAGCTGTTCCTGAATCGCTGAGTGTGTGCCTTCAGGCTCCTGTACCTCCTCCCTGATGGTAACAGTGAGAAAAGGACATGCCCTGGGTGATGGAGGTCCTTAATAATGGACGCTGCCTTTCTGAGACACCGCTCCCTGAAGATGTCCTGGGTACTTTGTAGGCTAGTGCCCAAGACCACCAGGCAGCCTAACGATGTCTTTCCCATCACACGGTAACCGAGTGCTACCTCACTGATGATTTATACAATGAGAACATAATATCCCTCTTCCTAAACTCGATGCCCTGACTGATAAAGGCCAGTGTACTTTGTAGACTCGTACCCAAGATGGAGCTGACTAGATTTACAAACCTCTGCAGCTTCTTTCGGTCCTGTACTGTAGCCCCTCCATACCAGACAGTGATGCAGCCTGTCAGAATGCTCTCCACGGTACAACTATAGAAGTTTTTGAGTGTATTTTGAGTGCACCCGGGGTCAAAAGGGAAAGCGTACAAACTCCTTACAGGCAGCGGTGGGAATTGAACCCGGGTCATCAGTATTGTAAAGTCCTGAGGTGACCAACACTCTACCTTGCTACCGGCAACATATATAAACGTACCTCCTGTACAATAAAGAATCACATCGGCAGCCAGCTCTCCTCACTGGATAGGACTCCTCGCTCTGAAGTGGGGGAACGACTTGCTGAAGATTTTGTGGAAATCTCTAGTTTTTGACATCAGAGTGGCATGTTGGAGGAGTTGCTACAAACTATTCAACTGATTATCCTTTCAGGTTTGCAGAAAACATCAGGAGGGATGATGTGGAAGTGTTCCCGATCACCTCCTTCGTCACCCTCAGCCTGCTTTTGGGGTTATAGGGCTGGGCAAGTGACTGAAGCGCTGTCGCGCCTTTTTCGTGATTGCGCGTGCGTCTGGGCCCCTGAACAGGCCGTCTGAAGTGATAACCCTGAGGAATTCAAAGTTGCCGACCCTCTCCATCTCTGGTTCCCCACCACCTCCCGCTGAAGTCTGGCTCACAGACCTCTTGATTTCTTCCTCCTCCTCCTCCTCCCGAAGTCGATAGTGAGTTCCTCGGTCTTGCCGACGTTCAGCGAGAAGTTGTTGCTGTGGTACCACCCAGCCAGTCTCCCTCCCATACGCCGCCACCCCCGTTTCGGCAAATGGTGGTGCTACTGATTTGGCCCGCCACGGTGGCGTTAGCAAACTTGAAAATGGCACTGGAGCCGTGCGTAGCCCCACGCTCACAAGTGTGAAACGTGTGGACGGGCTTGTGGAGGCGATGCTACATTGCAGTAGAGGAGGTGTTGAATGTCCTAAAAAGTATGAGTGTAGACAAATCTTCAGGAGCTGGCCAGGTTTATCCAGGAACACCGTGGGAGGCTGGAGGAGAAATTGACAGGTCGCTGGCTGGGGTAATCAAAAAAAAAGAAGTTCAAAGGTTAACTTATTATCAAAGCACGTATGCACATACAACTCTGAAATTCGTCTTCCCCCAGATAGCCACGAGACAACGAAAGAAGGGAAGTGAAAGTTGGTCAGAGAGAAACGGCAAATCCCAAACCCACCCCCTCTCACACAAAAAGAACAGCATCCCAATCATCAGCCCCTCAAAACCCCCTCCATGCACAAAACAGAACAGGATCATCGACCCCCCCAAAAAAAATAGTAACAGAACACTAACCCCCAAACACCCTCCTCTCACACAACAAAGTGGAAAAGGAGCGGTTGTTTAAAAAAAACAGATTATATAAAAACTGAAAGTAGATTGGAGTGTGTTGACAGCAAAGGTTGTCAGTGGCTATTTGGAGAAGACGGATTTCAGAGTTGTGTACGGATACATGCTTTGATAATAAATGAACCTTGAATCTTCTTTTTGTACCTTTGAATATCCCAGCCAGCGATCTGTCAATTTCTCCTCCAGTGAAGGTTGTGTCTTTGTTTAAGGACAACAACCTGGGACCCATGGATCAGTAAGTCTAATGTCTGTAGCAGGTACGTAGTCAGTCTAACATCTGTAGCGGGTGCGTAGTAAGTCTAACGTCTGTAGCAGGTACGTAGTGAGTCTGACATCTGTAGTGGGTACGTAGTAAGTTTAACGTCTGTAGCAGGTGCGTTACTAGAAAGGATTCTGAAAATTCAGGGGGTTTATTGGAGATAATGAGCGTGGCTGTGTGCATGGGAGATCACATCTCACGAATTCTGCTGGTTTCTTGGTGAGTTGACTAAGAAAGTTGATCAGGACAGGGAGGTCGATGTGGTTTGGGGTTAACCCTGAGCTTAACTCCTTCACTAAGGCAGTCCTGAAAGGTTATGTCACATGGAATTTAGGGTCAGCTGGCTAATTGGATACACGAGACCAATAAGATATAGAAGCAGAATTTGGCCCATCGAGTCTGCTCCACCATTTCATCGTGACTGATCCATTTCCCTCTCAGCCTCAATCTCCTGCCTTCTCCCCGTATCCCTTCATGCCCAAACCAATCAAGAATCTATCAACCTCTACCTTAAATATACCCAATGACCTGGCCTGCACAGCCTCCTGTGGCAACAAATTCCACGGATTCACCTCTCTCTGGTTAAAGAAATTCCTCTTCAACTCTGCTTTAAATGGACGTCCCACTATTCTGAGGGTCGTGTCCTCTGGTCCTAGACTTCCCCACCATAGAAAACTTCCTCTCTTCATAGTCATAGTCATAGTTATACTTTATTGATCCCGAGGGAAATTGGTTTTCGTTACAGTTGCACCAACCAAGAATAGAGTATAAATATAGCAATATAAAACCATAATAATATGTAGATTATGCCAGGAAATAAGTCCAGGACCAGCCTATTGGCACAGGGTGTCTGACCCTCCAAGGGAGGAGTTGTAAAGTTTGATGGCCACAGGCAGGAATGACTTCCTATGACGCTCTGTGCTGCATCTCGGTGGAATGAGTCTCTGGCTGAATGTACTCCTGTGCCCACCCAGTACATTATGTAGTGGATGGGAGACATTGTCCAAGATGGCATGCAACTTAGACAGCATCTTCTTTTCAGACACCACCGTCAGAGAGTCCAGTTCCATCCCCACAACATCACTGGCCTTACGAATGAGTTTGTTGATTCTGTTGGTGTCTGCCACCCTCAGCCTGCTGCCCCAGCACACAACAGCAAACATGATAGCACTGGCCACCACAGACTTGTCAAGGCCTTTTAACATTCGATAGGTTTCAGTGAGATCCTCCCTCATTCTTCTGAATTCCAGAGCCATCAAGTGCTTCTCATATGACAAGTCTTTCAATCCCGGAATTGTTTTCATGAACCTCCTTTGAACACTCTCCAATGTCAGCACATCCTTTAGGGTCCAAAACTGTTCACGATGCTCCAAGTGAGGCCTCACCAGGACTTTATAAACTCTCAACATTACATCCTTGCTTTTATATTCCAGTCCTCTCAAAATGAATGCTAACATTGCCTTTGCCTTCCTCACCACCGACCCAACCTGTAAGTTAACCTTTACGAACAATTAACAATTGACAGAAAGTAGACGGTAACGGTGGAAGTTTGTCTATCAGACTGGTGGCCCGTGACTCATGGGGGCTCCCACTGCATTGCTGCTTGTCACCTGTTTGGACAAGATTGGTTAGTACGTTTGCAGGTAGACACCAAAACAGGTGGTATAGAGGACAATGGCGAAGGCTAGGCTGAGTCGTTCCCGGATCCTGGCAACTCATTTGCAAATGTCTCGTCGCCATGCGAGGAGTGTGGCAAAACGTTTGCAAATGGATTGCCAAGACCGGAGAAGGACTCAACCCAGCCATCAACCACCTGAGCTGCATGTTTTCCAGCTTATTTCCAACAATGGAGAAGATTATCAAGAACGATCTGCTAAGTAAACGGGCCAAGGAATGGCAAATGGAGTTTAACTCACGACGGTGTCATCTTTCCACATTTTGGAATGCCAGTTCCAGGAAGAATATCCCGAGGGAGCGGCAGGTCCCCTGGGGGAATGTTTTAGATGGTGAGGGAGCTCGGAGTACAGGTCACGGACGTGAGAAAGTATCTAGGTGCTGGAAGTCCAAGGCAACGCGCGCAAAATGCCTGGAGGAACTCAACGGCTCGGGAAAAGAGTAAACAGTCAACGTTTGGGGCCGAGATCCTTCATCAGGACTGGAAAGGAAGAGGGGAAGTCAGAGAAAGAAGGTGGGGGGTGGGAAGGGGAGGAAGAAGTACATGTTGGCAGGTGATGGGTGGAACTGGGAGAGGGAGGGGGCAGACGTGAGGAGCTGGGAAGTCGATTGGTGAACGAGATATAGGGCTGGAGAAGAGGGGAATCTGATGGTAGAGGACAGAAGAATATGGGAGAATGGGAAGGGACAGGAGCACCAGATGGGCAGCTAAGGGGAGAGGGGGAAACGGGAATGGGGAATGGTGGGGGGGGGGGATTACTGGAAGTTCCGGAAATCGATGTTGGTGCCGTGGTGGTGCACAGGTAAATAACTCGCTGTAAGCAGGGTCACAGGCAGGCGGGGTGGTGAAGGAAGCTTTTCGGGGCACTGTGCTGCTGCCAGCGCCGTTCCCATTGGGTAGGACAGTGACAATCTACCTGATTCTGTTTCCCTTCACCATTTACACCTCGGACTTCAACTACCGCACAGAGTCTTGTCATCTTCAGAAGTTTTCTGATGACTCTGCCATAGTTGGATGCATCAGCAAGGGAGATGAGGCTGAGTACAGGGCTACGATAGGAAACTTTGTCACATGGTGTGAGCAGAATTATCTGCAGCTTAATGTGAAAAAGACTAAGGAGCTGGTGGTAGACCTGAGGAGAGCTAAGGTACCGGTGACCCCTGTTTCCATGCAGGGGGTCAGTGTGGACATGGTGGAGGATTACAAATACCTGGGGATACGAATTGACAATAAACTGGACTGGTCTAAGAACACTGAGGCTGTCTACAAGAAGAGTCAGAGCCGTCTCTATTTCCTGAGGAGACTGAGGTCCTTTAACATCTGCCGGACGATGCTGAGGACGTTCTACGAGTCTGTGGTGGCCAGTGCGATCATGTTTGCTGTTGTGTGCTGGGGCAGCAGGCTGAGGGTAGCGGACACCAACAGAATAAACAAGATCATTCGTAAGGCCAGTGATGTTGTGGGGATGGAACTGGACTCTCTGACGGTGGTGTCTGAAAAGAGGATGCTGTCCAAGTTGCATGCCATCTTGGACAATGTCTCCCATCCACTACATAATGTACTGGTTGGGCACAGGAGTACATTCAGCCAGAGACTCATTCCACCGAGATGCAGCACAGAGCGTCATAGGAAGTCATTCCTGCCTGTGGCCATCAAACTTTACAACTCCTCCCTTGGAGGGTCAGACACCCTGAGCCGATAGGCTGGTCCTGGACTTATTTCCTGGCATAATGTACATATTACTATTTAACTATTTCTGGTTTTATTACTATTTATTATTTATGGTGCAACTGTAACGAAAACCAATTTCCCCCGGGATCAATAAAGTATGACTGTGACTAAAAGTTGGGAGCTCGAGGTGCAGTTTTACAAGGGTGCTGTGGAGGCCGCACCCTGGGAGTAGTGTGTTCCGTTTTGCCCATGCTGCTGGAAGAAAGATATTATCAAACCGGCAGGCGGGCAGTAGAGGTTTACAAGGGTGGGGCCAGGGCTTGGGGGACCGAGTCTGAGGACAGGCTAGGGTTTCACTCCTTAAAGACTGAGAGGTGAACATCGGGTGAATGCACTCTGCCTTTTCTCCGGGGACGGGGTATCAGGACCGTAGGTTGAAGTTGAGAGGGGGGACTTGATAGGAATTTGGCGAGGGGTGGGGGTGGGCAGGAGGAGAATTTTGTTTTTAACACACAGGGTGGTATCTTTATGGAACGAGCTGCAAAAAGTGTTTGAGGCAGTTATAGCGACAGCTTTTTAAAAGACGTTTGGGCAGGACAGAGGTAGGAGGAAAGGGTTAAACACAGGCAAGTGGGACCCGCTCCTGTGGCAAGCAGGAGAAAGTCTGCAGGTGCTGGAAATCCGGAGCGGAACAAACAAGACGCTGGAGAAACTCAACAGGCCAGGCAGCGTCTATGGATAAGAGTAAACAGTCGCCGTTTTGGACCGAGACCCTTCTTCAGGACTGGGAGGGAAAATATGTCGGCTGTTTACTCTCTCCCACAGTTGCTGCCCGGCCTCCTGAGATCCTCCGGCATTTTGTGCGTCGCGCCTGGGTGGGGCATTTTTTTTGGTTGCCAGGGGGCAGATAGGCCTGTTTCCATGATGTGTAACTCTGTTAAGTGTTTTCCCAACCAGTGTTTATCCCTCAGCGAGCATAACAGAAGCCTTTTATAGTTTGTTGTTTTCGAGAGCTTGCTTTATGCAAATTCTCCCTCGCTTTCCTCAGAGTGCCAGAGCAACCCCGTGCGAAGCCGCGAAATACTGAATTCCCCCCGAAACCGTGATTGGTTTCATAGAATCGCAGAGAAATCTGAAACAGCAACTCAGTTGTGAATATTGATGTGATAATTAAATCATCAGACTGTTATGGTTAGAACCAGATTATTAATCCAGAAACACCACTTTAATGGCCGCCCGAGCAACTGGGAAATTTAAATAGAGGTGATTTAATAAACCTGGAACTGAGAAGACTCAGCCAGCGGTAACAGTGGCCGTGAGTTAGTGGATTGTGCTGAATTCCCGTCGGTCAGTTCACAAATTTCCCAGGGGAGGAAACGTGGATCCTCTCTCTGATATCAGGCCAAGTGTGGCACAAAGAACAGTAAATTTTATTTTTTTACCGGAGCGTCGCTGGCAAAGGTGGGATTTGTTGCCCGTTCCGATGGTGAATACCTTGAGAAGGGGCTGGGAATTCGAGATGTCAAGTACGTTCGCCGCCGGGGGCTGCTACTCGGGACCAAAGCAAGCCGTGCAGAGAGTTGTAAGAAAAAATTAGCTCCGTCACCAGCGTAAGCCTCCGCAAGGCGCGGTGCCTCAGAGAGTTAACATTCATCTTCAGGGACCTCATGAGGACGTGCCCTCTTCTCATTGCTACCATCAGGGAGGAGGGACAGGAGCCCGAGGTCACACACTCCGCGATTCAGGAACAGCCACCCAATTTCTGAATGGACATCGAACCCATGGACACTACCTCACTACCTTTTAAATGTAATACTTCATACTTTATTGTCGCCAAACGATTGATACTAGAATGTACAATCGTCACAGCGATATTTGATTCTGTGCTTTCCGCTCCCAGGAGTACAAATCGATAGTAAATATTAAAAATTTAAATTATAAGTCATAAGTAGAAAGTGGAAAAATGGAAAGTAAGGTAGTGCAAACAAAAACCGAGAGGCAGGTCCGGATATTTGGAGGGTACGGCCCAGATCCGGGTCAGGATCCGTTCAGCAGTCTTATCACAGTTGGAAAGAAGCTGTTCCCAAATCTGGCCGTATGAGTCTTCAAGCTCCTGAGCCTTCTCCCGGAAGGAATCTACAAGCATTTGGATAGACAGGGACTTATTAGGGAGAGTCAAAATGGCTTTGTTAGGACTTTATTCCCTGGACCATAGAAGAATGAGGGGAGATTTGATAGAGGTATATAAAATTATGATGGGTATAGATAGAGTGAATGCAAGCAGGCTTTTTCCACTGAGGCAAGGGGAGAAAAAAACCAGAGGACATGGGTTAAGGGTGAGGGGGGAAAAGTTTAAAGGGAACATTAGGGGGCTTCTTCACACAGAGAGTGGTGGGAGTATGGAATGAGCTGCCAGACGAGGTGGTAAATGCGGGTTCTTTTTTAACATTTAAGAATAAATTGGACAGATACATGGATGGGAGGTGTATGGAGGGATATGGTCCGTGTGCAGGTCAGTGAGACTAGGCAGAAAATGGTTCGGCACAGTCAAGAAGGGCCAAAAGGCCTGTTTCTATGCTGTAGTCTTTTTATAGTTTCTATTTCTATGGAAGAGGGATGAAAAGTGTGTTGGCTGGGTGGGTCGTGTCCTTGATTATTCTGGCAGCACTGCTCCGACAGCGTGCGGTGTAAAGTGAGTCCATGGATGGAAGATTGGTTTGTGTGATGTGCTGGGCCGTGTTCACGATCTTCTGCAGCTTCTTTCGGTCTTGGACAGGACAACTTCCATCCCAGGTTGTGATGCACCCCAGAAGAATGCTTTCTACGGTGCATCTATAAAAATTAGTGAGGGTTTGAGGGGACAGGCCAAATTTCTTTAGTTTTCTCAGGAAGTAAAGTTGTTGGTGGGCCTTCTTGGCAGTGGACTCTGCTTGGTTGGACCAAGTCAGGTCATTTGTGATATTGACCCCGAGGAACTTAAAGCTTTTGACCTGTTCCACTTGCGCACCACCGATGTAAATTGAGTTGTGCGGTCCGCTATATATATATATATATGGGTATAATATGTACATCCAGTTTTTTTTTCCTCTATTATTATGTATTGCAATGTACTGCTGCCTCAAAGTTAACAAATTTCACAAGATATGCGGGTGATACCAAGCCCGATCCTGATTATGTTCAAGAAGGGTAATTGGGGTCAGTGAGCCTTAACCCGAGGCTAATTATTACGGGAGAAGTTACCAGATTACCGATTAAAGAGGAAACCAAAGCACCCGGAGGAAAGCCACGTGGGTCACGGGCGAGGACTACGGGCAGCGGTGGGAATTGAACCCAGGTCGCCCGCGTTGTGACAGCCGCTGCACCGCGGAGGGAGCTGGTGCCGATGACCGACGAGAACGGGAGAGTGGATGCCGTGAGCACAGCAAAGGATCTGATAGTGTCTCCCATTGTGGGCTCGTCCAGAGGATCAAGGGATGAAACAGACACCTGGCTCGGCCTGGCTACGGAAGGCGAAAAGGATAATGGTGGGAGTGATATTAATCTCGCCAGTGGTGCTCTGCTGGGCTCAGCACTGACATCTCTATGATTTGTCATGATTCGGAAGAAAACCTAGGTGGCCTGATTCGTATGTTTGCAGATGACAGGAAATCGGCAGAGGTGCGGACAGTGAGGGAGGTTATCCAAGGACGTGGCAGGATATGGATCAAGGTGAAATGCAGTGTGGCGTTAGTCCAGATGAGCGTGAGGTCAAATGGCAGGGGGAGGAAAGCTGCCAATGAGAGGACTCCCTTGCTAGAGCTGATGTAACACAGGGATCTTGGGGGCCAAGCCCAGTGCTCTCGTGGTTACGTGTTATTGGGTGTCTCGGGTAAATTTCTACAGATGTACTGTGGAGAGCATTCTAACTGGCTGCATCACCGTCTGGTGTGGGTAGGGACTTGCGCAGGATTGAAGTAAGCTGCAGAGAGTTGTAAACTGGGTCAGTTCCATCACGGGCACTGGCCTCCATAGAACACCTTCAGGGAGCGATGCCTCAAGGAGATGGCGGCCATCATTAAGGATCCCCACCACCCAGGACACGCTCTCTTTCTCATTGTTACCATCAGGAACGAGGTTCTTTTACTTTGTTATTTCATTGTCACCAAACAATTGATACCAGAGCGTACAATCATCACAGCGATATTTGATTCTGCGCTTCGCGCTCCCTGGAGTACAAATCGATAGTAAATATTAAAAATTTAAATTATAAATCATAAATAGAAAAGGGAAAGTAAGGTAGTGCAAAAATACCGAGAGGCAGGTCTGGATATTTGAAGGGTACGGTGCAGATCCGGGTCCGGATCCATTCAGCAGTCTTATCACAGTTGGAAAGAAGCTGTTCCCAAATCTGGCCGTACGAGTCTTCAAGCTCCTGAGCCTTCTCCCGGAGGGAAGAGGGACGAAAAGTGTGTTGGCTGGGTGGGTCGTGTCCTTGATTATCCTGGCAGCACTTCTCCGACAACGTGCGGTGTAAAGTGAGTCCCGGAGCCTGAAGACACACACTCAGTGATTCAGGAACAGCTTCTTCCCCTCTGATATCCGATTTCTGAATGGACATTGAACCCGTGAACACTACCTCACTACTTTTTTAGTTTCTAATTTTTGCACCAACCATTGAATTAATTTAATAACTATTTAATATACATATACTACGAATTGTTATACATCTCTTGGTGGCCTCCACCACTAGTCCCCATCTTGCACGGTCACTCGGTTTTTGAGGATGGCCTGCTCTAGGCAGATTTACAGCTGTACCATGTTCTTTCTATTTCTTGATGATTGACTTAACTGTACTCCAGGGGATATTCAGTGACTTGGAAATTTTCTTGTATCCGTCTCCTGACTTGTGCTTTTCAATAACCTTTTCGAGGAGCTGCTTGGCGTGTTCTTTTTGTCTTCATTGTGTAGTTTTTGCCAGGATACTGACTCCCCAGCAGCTGGACCTTCCAGATACAGGTGTATTTTGGCTATAATCAATTGAGACACCTTGAGTGCACACGGGTCTCCAAAAACAGATCTCCATTTAACTAATTGTGTGAATCCTAAAACCAATTGGCTGCGCCAATATATATATATATATATATATATACATAGTATGCACAGTGCCCATAAAAAGTATCCACCCCCTTGAAACTTTTCATGAACTTCAGTGAAATACAGGAAGAAAATATATATATATTTGCTGTAATTCAGTTTTCGTTATTTTACATTGCAAAGTACTGCTGCCGCAAAGACAAGAAAGTTTCACAACATATGTCGGTGATATTAACCCTGCCTCCGGTTCTGAATCTCTGGTAGCAAAAGTAGAGAGAGTGTGCGATGGAGAAGATGATTGGCATACTTCCCTTCGCCAGACAGGGTGCCCATTATAAAAGTCAGGAAGTCAAGTGGCAACTGTATGGAACTTTGGTCTGGCCACATTTCGGGCATTGTGTGGAGCATTGTTGACCCTGTTACGGGAAAGAAAGGGGAGACATTTTGGGCAGGTTCACCCTGGATTACAGAGCATGAGCTAAGAGGAGAGGCTGGGAAAAATTTGGATGATTTCTCCACAGATTTCGAGGCTGAGCAGTACACCAGAAAAACAGGAGTCGCAGAGGTTAGAGCCTGTAGTCGCGACGGTGAAGTTTGATCAGTATTTAGTCAGACGTCTGTCTGGGCTTTGTGTAGACGTGATGGTGAAGTTTGATCAGTATTTAGACAGATGTCTGTCTGGGCTTTGTGTAGACATGATGGTGAAGTTTGATCAGTATTTAGACAGATGTCTGTCTGGGCTTTGTGTAGACGCGACTGTGAAGTTTGATCAGTATTTAGACAGACGTCTGTCTGGGCTTTGTGTAGACGCGACTGTGAAGTTTGATCAGTATTTAGACAGACGTCTGTCTGGGCTTTGTGTAGACGTGACGGTGAAGTTTGATCGGTATTTAGACAGACGTCTGTCTGGGCTTTGTGTAGACGAGACTGTGAAGTTTGATCGGTATTTAAGCAGATAATCTGTCTGGGCTTTGTGCAGACGTGACTGTGAAGTTTGATCAGTATTTAGACAGACGTTTGTCTGGGCTTTGTGTAGACGTGATGGTGAAGTTTGATTGGTATTTAGACAGACGTCTGTCTGGGCTTTGTGTAGACGTGATGGTGAAGTTTGATCGGTATTTAGACAGACGTCTGTCTGGCCTTTGCTGTATGTTGGCAAAGGCAGCATCACCTGGGAAGGGAGGAGCTGCGATCGAAGTTAAACTTTGTGCGGTCGGCCCGACCATGTTCACTCCTGACTTAGCTGGAGCCCATGGGACTCGGGTTGCTGAGCAACGACGAGGCGGCAGAGCTGCCTCGTCCAAACTGGCCGTTGACGACCAGGTAAGCGGGCGACCCCGCGTTCCGCATGACGGGGCAATTGGTGACGTCCTCGCTTCACAGGTGATTGAGGGCTGACCCACCACCCGTTTCTCACCTGGGCCATAAGCTGTCCCTCGCTGTGGACGTGTGCTCAGCTTGTGGGCTACAATTGGTCCTGGAGCTCCTGCGCTCTGGGGGGGCGGGGTTGAGGTCTTTCTGGAGAGAACCCTCCCAGCTCCACGGCTGCAATGTCGTCTGGCCCCTTTGCCTTTGCTGCATCTTGTACCACGTGGAGTGAACTGAACTGGCCAAAGAGCAGCCTCCACGGTGGGGCTGGTAGGAACCCGTTACCAGCCTAGATCGAACCTGGGTGCAAATGTTTCAGCCTTGACCTACCCCGCTCACATGCTGAGAAGCAGGATGTTGCTCCTGCCTACTCCTTTTGGCTGCCACACTCTGTCTATCCTGTGTAGGTCTGTAGTCTAGTGTAGTTTCTGTGTTGTTTTACGTAGTCTAGTGTAGCCTTGTGCTGTCTCACTTAGTCTAGTGTAGTTTTGTGTTGTTTCATGTAGCACCAGGGTCCTGGAGAAACGTTGTTTTGTTTTTGCTGTGTACTGTACCAGCAGTTTATGGTCGAAATGACAATAAATAGACACTTGACTTGACTTGTCTCCTAACTCTAGACTCTAGACTCTAGACTCTTGACTCTAACTCTTTTTACCAGTCCCTTTCTAGTGTTCCTTCTCTCTTGCCTGTGACCCTTCTCTCCTGACCCCGTGTTCCCTTTCCACTCCTCTCTTTCTCTCCCCCGTCCCTCGGCTCTGCACGTCTCACAGCCACCTGTCCTGATGGAGTGGGTGACTGTGTGTTTCTGAGCTCAGTGAAAACCTCTTGCCAGCCGTTGAGTAACGATTACCCGCGGCCTTGGGCCAGCACTGGTGACAGTTACACTTCCCACCACCCACCCCTTGCGGTTTGCCTCATCATTGAATTCTCCACAACAAACAGAAACACATCTGTTTCTGTTAAAAACTTTCCTGGAAAGTTCAGCAACTGCAGTGGGAGCTGTTTCCTCTTCCTGCCGAATTTCACTTCACAGTTGAGAGGGGCATCTGAGAGAGTTTGTAATCTCCAGCCTCCTTTCGTCTTTCACCACCTCGCACATCTTTTCGCTGGGGGGTGGGGCGGCGTGGGTGTGGGACGCAGGGGTGAATGATGGGGTTTGGGGAGGGAAGGCCTGGTGAGGACATATCACTCTTCGGCTAAGCGAACGTGCAGCGTGTGATTTGTGTGTGTGTTCAGTTCTGCTGGTTAATGAGACGCTGCACGAATCCGAGCTTCCTGCCGACAAAGTTCTAATTGCTTATTGCGTCTTCTCTCTTTTTTTTTGTGCGTGTAAATTATGCTTGTTTCCTGCCGCAGTTGTAAGGCACAGGCTAGAATTTGTAGAGGAAATGTGCTCATCGTTGATGAGACTAGAGCAGGGACAGGGTCAAAGCAAGCCAGCAGCTCAAAGGGAGAAAGGCCTTTCTTGAAATGCTGATGTTCTAGAGTCACAGAAAAATACAGCGTAGGAACAGAACCTACAGCCCATCGGGGTTGGAAGGAATATTGGATCAGCCATGATGAAATGGCGGAGCAGACTCGATGGGCCCAATGTCCTCATTCTGCTCCTAAATCTTTTGGGCTTAAAAGAAACCGATTATATTGAAATACGCTTCTCAAAATATTTAAAAATATGGTGATATAGTGATACATGTGCTTCTTTAGTAAATAACAAAAACAATATGTTTAAAATGTAAACAACAGGAATACTGCAGATGCTGGAAATTCAAGCAACACACATCAAAGTTGCTGGTGAACGCAGCAGGCCAGGCAGCATCTCTAGGAAGAGGCAAATCCCTTACTCACTCTTCCTTCAGTTAGTCCTGACGAAGGGTCTCGGCCTGAAACGTCGACTGTACCTCTTCCTAGGGATGCTGCCTGGCCTGCTGTGTTCACCAGCAACTTTGATGTGTGTTGTTTAAAATGTAGGGGAGTTAAAATTAAATTTTTATTTTTCAAAGAGGGCTGCTGCTTAGCTTGAAAAAGAACATTAAACTGTGGGGTGCTCTTTGACAAAACAACGTGCATTGCCATGTTGGGGATCCAGTCAACTTAGAGTTTATTTTGGTCTAAGTTCACGGATTGAGGAGGTGAGGGCTTTAACCCCTGGAACGCAGAAGACTGAGGGGAGATTTGACAGAGGTATTCAGAATGATGAGGGGTATAGATAGGGGTAGATGCAAGCAGGCTTTTCCCCACTGAGGTTGGGTGGGACGACAGCCGGAGGTCGTGGGGTAAGGGTGGGAGGTGAGAGGTTTAACGGGAACGTGAGGGGGATCTCCTTCACTCAGAGCGTGGACTGAGCTGCCAGCACAAGCTGTGCACGCGAGCTGGGTTTCAGCTCTGAAGAGAGGCTTGGATAGGTACGTGGATGGTAGGGGTATGGTCCGCGTGCAGGTCGACGGGAGCAGGTGGGTTAAGTGGTTTTGGCACGGTTCAGATGGGCCAAAAGGCCTGTTTCCGTACTTTTCTATGGCACTACGATCCCGGGTTGAGAACTGCTGCTGGAATGGGAATGGGAATGGGAGAATGAGGGCAGTCAAAATTCATCGGGAAATGTTGGTATTTATTAAGAGTTGCATTTGGATATCACAAGCCTTTCAAACTACACACATCCCAGACAGCTCCAAACATTTACTGAGTGCTTAAACCCAGCAAGATCTTGTAGGTTTCAGGTCAGTTAATCACATTTTTTTTATATGTAGTCCTGATGAAGACAGGAAATGTGTTTTGAATCACCGGAAAATGATTCCGGAGCCCACGAACAGTGTCATTGGGATTTGAAAGTCGACCTTGGCTAGCTGAAGCAGGGGTCTGCCAAAGTGAATACAACCCTATATCTTCCTTGTGGGCACCGTAGCGCAGTTGAGAAGCAGCCTGTACGACGGACTTCACAGCAAGCAAATGTTCCCACGACCAACGAGCTCACTTGCAAGGACTCGTCATCTCATGTTCTCGTTATTTATTGCTTAATTATTTATATTTGCATTTAGAAAACTTGCAGCACGTTACAGGCCCTTCAGCCCACAACGCTGTGTCGACCATGTAACCTACTCCAGAAGCTGCCTGGAATTTCCCTACTGCTTAGCCCTGTATTTTTATAAGCTCCATGTACCTCTCTAGGAGGCTCTTAAAAGACCCTATCGTATCCGCCTCCACCACCGTCACCATTCCACGCACTCACCACCCTCTGTGTGGCAGAACTTACCCGTGACATAGCATAGGGTAGCAGACACCAACTGGAAGCCAGTGATGTTGTGGGGATGGAACTGGACTCTCTGACGGTGGTGTCTGAAAAGAGGATGCTGTCCAAGTTGCATGCCATCTTGGACAATGTCTCCCATCCACTACATAATGGACTGGGTGGGCACAGGAGTACATTCAGCCAGAGACTCATCCCACCGAGATGCAGCACAGAGCGTCATAGGAAGTCATTCCCACCTGTGGCCATCAAACTTTACAACTCCTCCCTTGGAGGGTCAGACACCCTGAGCCAATAGGCTGGTCCTGGATTTATTTCAATAGACAATAGACAATAGGTGCAGAAGTAGACCATTCGGCCCTTCGAGCCTGCACCGCCATTCTGAGATCATGGCTGATCATCTACTATCAATACCCGGTTCCTGCCTTGTCCCCGTAACCCTTGATTTCCCCTATCCATAAGATACCTATCTAGCTCCTTCTTGAAAGCATCCAGAGAATTGGCCTCCACTGCCTTCTGAGGCAGTGCGTTCCACACCTCCACAACTCTCTGGAAGAAGAAGTTCGTCCTCAACTCTGTCCTAAATGACCTACATCTTATTCTTAAACCACGCCCTCTGGTACTGGCATAATTTACATATGACTATTCAATTATTTATGGTTTTATATTGCTATATTTATACTCCATTCTTGGTTGGTGCAACTGTAATGAAAACCAATTTCCCTCGGGATCAAAAAAGTATGACTATGACTATCCCCTCTATATCTACTTCCAAGCACCTTAAAACTGTGCCCTCTCGTGCTAGCCATCTCAGCCCTGGGAAAAAGCCTCTGACTATCCACACGATCAATGCCTCTCATCATCTTATACACCTCTATCAGGTCACCTCTCACCCTCCGTCGCTCCAAGGAGGAAAGGCCAAATTCTCTCAACCTATTCTCATAAGGCACGCCCCCCCCCCAATCCAGGCAACATCCTTGTCAATCTCTATAGCCTCCACATCCTGAAGTGAGGTGACCAGAACTGAACACAGTACTCCAAGTGGGGGCTGGCCAGGGTCCTATATAGCTGTAACGTTACCTCACGGCTCCTAAACTCAATCCCACGGTCGATGCAGGCCAACACACCGTACGCCTGCTTAACAACACCGTCAACCTGCTCAGCAGCTTTGAGTGTCCTATGGACACATACCCCAAGATCTCGCTGATCCTCCACACTGCCTGGAGTCTTACCATTAACATTATATTCTGTTTTCAAATTTGACCTATTGAAATAAATCACTTCACACGTATCTGGGTGAACTCCATCTGCCCCTTCTTAGCCCAGTCCTGCATCCTATCGATGTCCCGCTGTAACCTCTGACAACCCCCAAGCTGTACACAACACCCCCAACTTCTGTGTCATCAGCAAACTTCTACTTCCTCGTCCAGGTCTTTGCACAGTCTGCTGTCTTCTGCACTCTGCTTGATCTTTCACTGATCCTGTTTACAGTTACTGTTCTATATCTCAGGGTTCTATGTGGGGACATGTATGTACTTTGATAATAAATTTACTTTGAAGTAAATTAGTGGAGTTAGATGTTAATCTATGTCTGACCAGCGTACAATCTGAAGGTACAAAAAAAAAGGTTCCCCGGAGGCATTGCTTCCTATCGGTGAAGGATTTGGACGGCCTGTGTCGTCTAATGTTCACTGGCTGTACAGAGTAAAACTCGCACTGTGTGCTGGATAATTCCAAGCGAGCTCCTTTCGTCCTTTCCTGTAATTTAGACAGCTCGCTAAACCGCAGTGACACACCGATCACAATTCCCTGTTGAAGTGCACCCAATAAAAAAGGAAAAGAAGAATTTATTTGTGTGATCGTAAGTGCTTCATAAAGAACAAGGTCATAACTCAGCTTTCAACTTCCAGCTGCTCTCTGGCGCACCCTCGCCCGGCACGTCCAACCTACACTTGATGGAATTTGGGGTGGGAATGCTGTTTTCTGTGGAGCCAAAATCTCAAATAATTTTTTCCCAGCTCTCCTTACTCCTGCCCTTTAATTTAATATTGCAACGCTTCACAACCTGCCAGCTCACTTTCAAGGATTCCACAGCTCACTTTAGACCTGCATCCATCCTCCCAATCTGTCCAAGTCCTTCTGCAGGTCATTATTTGTATGCTTTCGTAACTCCAAAGCATAAAAGTGATTGAAAGCAAACACGGAGCCAGGAATGCGTGCCTGAGTTCAGTTTTACATTAAAGCGGGGCATGCTCGTATGGCGTGGTGGCACGGTGATGTGTGACCTTCACATACTTCTGCATCTAACCCGCAGAGAATTATTTAAGTGAACGCTAATGTTGATCGTTTCGCTGAACACCTACGCTCTGTCCGCCAGAGAAAGCAGGATCTCCCAGTGGCCACACATTTTAATTCCACGTCCCATTCCCATTCTGACATGTCTATCCACGGCCTCCTCTACTGTCAAGATGAAGCCACACTCAGGTTGGAGGAACAACACCTTATATTCCGTCTGGGTAGCCTCCAACCTGATGGCATGAACATTGACTTCTCTAACTTCCACTAATGCCCCACCTCCCCTCGTACCCCATCCATTATTTATATACACACATTCTTTCTCTCTCTCTCCTTTTTCTCCCTCTGTCCCTCTCACTATACCCCTTGCCCATCCTCTGGGTTTTCCCCCCTCCCCCTTGTCTTTCTTCCCGGACCTCCTGTCCCATGATCCTCTCGTATCCCTTTTGCCAATCACCTGTCCAGCTCTTGGCTCCATCCCTCCCCCTCCTGTCTTCTCCTATCATTTTGGATCTCCCCCTCGCCCTCCAACTTTCAAATCCCTTACTCACTCTTCCTTCAGTTAGTCCCGACGAAGGGTCTCGGCCTGAAACGTCGACTGTACCTCTTCCTAGAGATGCTGCCTGGCCTGCTGCGTTCACCGGCAACTTTGATGTGTGTTGCTTAATCAAGTAATATGTTTAAAAACCACACACACACACACACCTGGGGGACCCAAAACGGCAGCTGTACCTTTTTTTCCCGCAGATGCTGCTTGGCCTGCTGAGTTCCTCCAGCATTTTGTGTGTGTGTGTGTGTGTGTACGCACACTGCCCTGGATTTCCAGCATCTGCAGGTTTTCTCTTGTTTGTGGTATGTTGATAATATTACTCAGATATTACTGAAATATTAAGTACTCCTCCCTGTCTTGCTATAAACTCCACCTCAATGAAGAATGCATCTCAACCATATACACAGCATACTATATAGTACAACTGTTATACAGACATCCACAGGATAGTAAGTTTTTAAATGTTCCACTCGGGCCTAAGGATTTAATTGGGTGTGGAGGATTTCTTATTCTAGTGGGGTAACGTCTTTCCCGACGGTGGTTGGCGGCTGGGGGGGGTGGTGGTGCAGTGGTGTGACTTTGTTTGGCAGAAGGATTTTTGTCAAAGAAAACCAACTCATGTTCTGGGGACTTTTGATGAGGAGTTACCAAAAGACCACACGGCCATAAGATGTAGGAGCAGAAATAGACCATTTTGCCCTTCGGGCCTTCGTGCCCTCATGAGTCAAGAATCTATCTACCTCTGCCCAGTGGTGTTAAGAGTAGTAGGCAGCCATCGATCCCGTGTGTGTCTGAGGACTGTGTCCTCTCTCCAGGGCACAAGCCTGGACGGGAAGGTTTGAAGAACCGGCTGTTGCCCGTGTAGCGGGCATCCCCTCTCCACGTCACCGATGTAGTCCAAGGGAAGGGCAAGTGCCCATACAGCTTGGCACCAGTGCCGTCACAGAGGTTGCCAGAGTGAAATTGTAAACCACATCAAACTGCCTTAGGGACCCCCGGCTCCGGACTTCTTCCTCAGGGTTTACCCCCAAAGCCTTTCCCATGGGTGAAGGTGGCTGCAAGGCAGCGGAGGCTTAAAATCAGAGTTTTCCTTCTCCTTCCCTGTAATACCATGTAGCTTGTTAAGCAGCCTCATGTGTGGCACCTTGTGAAAGGCCTTCTGAAAATCCAAGTACAACCGATTCTGCTTTGCCAACCCTGCTTGCTATTTCTTCAAAGAATTCCAACAGATTTGTCAGGCAAGATTTTCCCTTGAGGAAACCATGCTGACTATGGCCTCCTTCATCATGTGCCTCCAGGTACCCTGAGACCTCATCCTTACCAATCGACTCTGACATCTTCCCAACTACTAAAATCAGACTGATTGACCTGTAAGTTCCTTTGTTCTGCCTCTCTCCCTTCCTGAAGAGTGGAGTGACATTTACAATTTTCCATTCCTCTGGAAAAGTGCCAGAATCCATTGATTCATGAGCGATCACCCTGAATGCCTCCGCAATCTTTTCAGCCACCGACTTCGGAACCCTTGGATGTAGACCAGCTGGTCCAGGTGACCCACTTACCTTCAGACCTTGATTTGTATTGGGAGAACACGTCAAGAGGAGTGTCCTCATTTGTAAAAATTTCCTGGTACCTAAACAGGTCAATCTATCAGCTTTTCCCGTGATTAGTTGTCCTATTGAATTCCATCTTGCGATTGTGTCCTCCGAAGTAACTGAGGCCACCTCTGTATTGCTGTTAGTGGAACACCCTTCTGTGGACTGAAAATGGACACCAGTGGTTGGTGATCAGTAGCGAGGGTAAACTCCCTCCCCTACAAGTACTGGTTGAAGAATTTTACACCCCAAACCAGGCTCAAGGCCGCTCTGTCAATCTGTGCGTAACTTTTCTCTGCAGCGGTAAGGGAGCGTGGTACAAAGGGCTGTGGAGTGTTCACTTTATAACATGTGACATGACTGCACCTATATCTAAGGCAAGGGATCACTGGAAAGTGTGGATCATAATGTGTGAGTGCAGTATCTGACATCACCATTTCCTTTGTCTTTTAGAGAAAGACAACTGCTTTGTCCATTGTTATTTCTTCCCGGTCTCCAGTAATGAATTCAAGGGGTGGGGCGCAGTAGCCGGTCTGGGCAGGAGCCTGTTACAGTAATTGACAAATCCTGAAAGGTATTTGCCTCGGGACATCCACCACTGCTTGAATTTCCCCAGCACTCTTGTGTAATCCTTGTGTGTTAATCTTGTGACCATGATAAGTGTTGCTTGGTTTAAAGAGTTTGCATTTGTTGCATTGTGTTCTGAGCCTATAATCTTCCAATCATTTTAACACAGGTCTTGAGATTTAGGAGATGTTCCTTGTCATCCTTACTGGTAACACCGATGTCATCCAGGTGATGCTGAGTGCCTGGGCATCCTTGCAGCACCTGTTCCGTAGTTTTCTGCCAGAATCCAGGTTTTATTTATTTTTTTTTATTAAGGGCAATTGTGAACAATAGCCAGATCAGAAATGCTGATCAAGTCAACTAGTTCCCAAAGAGAACTCTGACAGGCCATCAGATGGTTCGCTGCTGCTCAGCGAACAAGCACAAGGGTCTTCTGCACCCCAGAAACACACCCGAGCGGTGCGGCAGAGGTCTGTGCTATGCGTGACCTGATCTGCGAGCAGCATGATGACTCAAAACAGGTCGTGTTCACGGTGGAACAGTTTGGTCAGGGATGGGGTGGTCAGCACTGATGGACAAATTATCCCTCCACTACCCCACAATGCCACCCCAAAAATAGGCTTTGTGAGTGCTTAAGGTGAGAAACACTTCTTCCATCTCCATCTGTAGGTGGGCCTCAACTAAGTCCACCTTGCTCCAGAAACGTTTGCAAAGATATCCTCTACCCTGGGCAGAGGGTACTGATCTGCTTACAGTACCGGGTTAATGGTGACCTTTCTTCTTGCACACTGGGACCGCTGGCGTTGCTTATGTGCTCCACTCAACCTTGGTGAGAATTCCTTCAGCCTCCATGCGATTTAGCTCACTGGCTACTTTATCACAGATGGTATAAGGAACTGGACGGGCTTTGCGAAACATTCTCACTTAACACAATTTTACCTTTGATATGTCTGAGTTTTCCAGTGCCATTCTTGAACACCACTGTGACATCATCCCAAAGCGTTTCCTAACTCACTTTCAATTTATTTCTGTTCATGCTCACTTTCATTCCCGACAGCAGTTCAATTGCATCTCTGTCTGCTGTTTCCATTGATACAGCGATTTCAACTGCTCTTTTAAATGTGAGTCGAGCCATTTTTGAATGCTTTACGGCCGCGTGTTTTTTAAACTCGAACATCGTGTGCCGTAGGCATTGAGAGTTTTTGGTTGTCTCCAGGTGCGGGAGTTGAGATCCCAGTGACGTGCCGAGCCGTTCTAATCACCCGTTGGAGAGCTTTGTGACCTGTCTAGCTGCAAACTAAGTCATTCCATATGTCAGTATGATCTCCATTACACATCGATAAAAGTTGGCCTGCAATTGTTGCATGGCCTTAAGATGTTAAGTGGCCTCCTGTGTTGTAATAAGTAAGAAGTAAGGAAGGAATTGGTAACAACCTTTTTTATCTGAATGAATGGGCAGGTGAAGAGGTTTAAATAGAGAATTTCAGAATAGTAACTCAGTTTACTTCTCAACAGTCCTGTGTTAATAACATCTCAATAGTATTGGTGTGCTTAATATTTCAGTACTCCAAAGCAGAGTTCAAAGTAAATGGCAGGATACTGGGTAGTGTGGAGGAGCAGAGGGATCTGGGGGTACATGTCCACAGATCCCTGAAAGTTACCTCACAGGTGGATAGGGTAGTTAAGAAAGCTTATGGGGTGTTAGCTGTCAGAAGTCGAGAGATAGAGTTTAAGAGTCGCGATGTAATGATGCAGCTCTATAAAACTCTGGTTAGGCCACACTTGGAGTACTGTGTCCAGTTCTGGTCACCTCACTATAGGAAGGATGTGGAAGCATTGGAAAGGGTACAGAGGAGATTTACCAGGATGCTGCCTGGTTTAGAGAGTATGGATTATGATCAGAGATTAAGGGAGCTAGGGTTTTACTCTTTGGAGAGAAGGAGGATGAGAGGAGACATGATAGAGGTGTACAAGATAATAAGAGGAATAGATAGAGTGGATAGCCAGCGCCTCTTCCCCATGGCACCACTGCTCAATACAAGAGGACATGGCTTTAAGGTAAGGGGTGGGAAGTTCAAGGGGGATATTAGAGGAAGGTTTTTTACTCAGAGAGTGGTTGGTGCGTGGAATGCACTGCCTGAGTCAGTGGTGGAGGCAGATACACTAGTGAAGTTTAAGAGACTACTAGACAGGTATATGGAGGAATCTAAGGTGGGGGCTTATATGGGAGGCAGGGTTTGAGGGTCGGCACACATTGTGGGCCAAAGAGCCTGTACTGTGCTGTACTATTCTATGTTCTATGTAATATTGTAAATATATTTGTTTGATCAATCTTGTTCATTTAAATAATTCACTGCGGGTTATATGTAAAAGTATGTGAATGGCTTACGTCATCTTGCCACCGTGTCACCAGCGCATGTCTCATCAGAAGGAAAACAAAGCTAAGGGATGCATTCCCAGCTCCATGTTTCCTTTCAATTAGTTTTATGTTCTGGAGCTACTGTTGAGAAGTAAACTGAGTTACTGTTCTGAAATTCTCTATTTAAACCTCTTCACCTACCCATTCATTTATATAAAAATCCTTCCTTATTTCTTACATATTACAACACATTTAACATCTTAAGGTCATGCAAGAAAAATTATAGAAGTTTCTTTATCTGTTTTTCTTTTTATGAAATGATAAGAGGAGAATTGATTATCTTATTTTTATTATATATTATTAGATTAATACTATGTACAATCTTGATGTTTATTTTACCTTTTATATGTCTTGTTATCGATATAGATATTTGAGATAATTCTCCTCTTGTACTTCTTTAAAAAATTAATAACAAGGTTGATAAAGAAAGAAAGAATTGCAGGCCAACTTTTATCGATGTGCGATGGAGACCTTGCTGACATACGGGATGACGGTGTGCTACTCTAGCTGTAGCTAGACAGGTCACAAAGCTCTCCAACGGGTGATTAGAACGGCTCAGCACGTCACTGGGATCTCAACTCCCGCACCTGGAGACAACCAGCAGCTCTCAATGCCTACGGCACGCCCTTTCCCATCCCGGACACTGCCCGCTCAACCTCCTGCTATCCGGTAGGAGATACAGAGGCATCTCAGGCAAGACAGTGAGACTGAAAAACAGCTTCTTCCCGAGGGCTGCTGTGCAGCTGAATAATGCTACACCCCGGCTTGCCAATGGCCTTTCAGTGTGATGGACCATCAAAGTCAGTTGCTGCATGCAAATACGGGAATATTTATTTATTTATTTTTAATCCCGCCGTACTGCAAACGTTGTAAATGTTTGTTCTGCACAGACAGAAATAGCACCACGATCTCATTGTCTTGAGCAATGACAACAAAGTTATAATTTATTATCAGAGTACATCTACGTCACCACATACAACTCTGAGATTCATTTTCCTGTGGGCATACTCAGCAGATCTATAGAATAGTGACTGTAAACAGGATCAGTGAAAGATCAACCAGAGTGCAGAAGACAACAAACTGTCCAAATGCAAATATAAAGAAATAGCAAGAGCATGAGACAATGAGATAAAGAGTCAGAGTGAGATCATTGGCTGGGGGAGCATCTCGTTGATGGGGGAAGTGAGTGAATTTACCCCCCTTTTGTTCAAGAGCCTGATGGTTGAGGGGTAGTAACTGTTCTTGAACCTGGGTGGAGCGAGTCCTGAGGCTCTCGTACCTTCTACCTGATGGTTGAGGGGTAGTAACTGTTCCTGAACCTGGGTGGAGCGAGTCCTGAGGCTCTCGTACCTTCTACCTGATGGTTGAGGGGTAGTAACTGTTCCTGAACCTGGGTGGAGCGAGTCCTGAGGCTCTCGTACCTTCTACCTGATGGTTGAGGGGTAGTAACTGTTCTTGAACCTGGGTGGAGCGAGTCCTGAGGCTCTCGTACCTTCTACCTGATGGTTGAGGGGTAGTAACTGTTCCTGAACCTGGGTGGTGCGAGTCCTGAGGCTCTCGTACCTTCTACCTGATGGTTGAGGGGTAGTAACTGTTCCTGAACCTGGGTGGTGCGAGTCCTGAGGCTTTTGTACCTCCTACCTGACGGCAGGACCATGATCTGGGAGGTGAGGATCTCTGACGATGGATGTTACTTTTCTGCGACAGCATTTCACGTCGATGTGCTCAACGTTTGGGATGGCTTTACCCATGACAGATTGGACCGCATTCAAAGGCATCCAGTGCATTTTGTGGCCCCTAACAAAGCAATCCCATCCACCTCATGACTCCCCACATTTCCCTTTTTTTTTTCCTGACACAGGTAGTCAACTTTGCCACCTAGCTTTTCCTCGTGTACTTGGAATGCCGGCTGACCAGCCAGCAAGTCTGGAAGCGGGAGGATGCGGAAAACTAGGGATAGATTCCTGTGGTCACAGGCACAACCTACTAACTCCAGGCAGACTGTGCCTAGGGTTTAGACTGACCCTGGGTCACTGGAGCAATGACGTTTTTGCCCTCTGCCTTCCCCACTTTAACCCAATATTCCACTGGACGTTCGAAGTGTTTGCTCGCTGGCCTGTCAGTGTTTCTCGCGCCCGTTTGTGAAATAGGAGCGTCGAGCCATTCGGGATAGAAACAGGCCATTCCGCCCTTTGTGTCGAAGCTAACCTTTCAGAATCGGGTTTAATATCACCGGCAAATGTCCTGAAATCTGTTAACTTTGCGGCAGCAGTACAACGCAATAGATTAGATTAGATTATGAGGACACTCAGTCCTCGTTTATTGTCATTTAAAAATCCATGCAATAAAAAATGCTACAATGTTCTTCCAGAATGATATCACAGAAACACAGGACAAACCAAGACTAAAACTGACAAAACCACATAATTATAACATATAGTTACAACAGTGCAAAGCAATACTGTAATTTGATAAAGAGTAGACCATGGGCATGCAGAAGGTAGAAGGGAGAAACTCTCCCTGTCATGAACCTCTAAGCACCACAAACTTGCCAATGCATTGGAATCACCCGACCGCAGCCGACTCTGAGTCCGTCCAAAAACTTCGAGCCTCTGACCAGCCCGCTAACATCGAGCACCGAGCGCCATCTCTGCCAGGCGCTTCGACCCCGGCCCTGGCCGCCGAGCAACAAGCAAAGCCGAGGACTCGGGGCCTTCCCCTCTGGAGATTCTGGACCACACAGTAGCAGCGGCAGCGAAACAGGCATTTCAGAAGTTTCACCAGATGTTCCTCCGTGCTCTCACGTCCATCTGCATCAAATCAGGATTGTGCACGGCATCCTACTGAACAGATTACAGATATTCATCACCGGAGTGGCCGCTGTGAGCTGCGTCGCGCCGCCATCTGATGATATAGGAAAAGGTAAGTAAGTCCATTCCAGTAAATGGGTGGTCAGCATCACCCATTGTCCTTTGAGAAAGATGGATACCTTCCTGTGATCTGAGATGTCCCAGACGTCAAGATCCCCCTCTCGGCCTCACCGGTGCAGCCCGAAGGAAAGCTTATGAAGCAATACGTTTGTCACCAGCTCGGCTGCAGGAGCTGCCGGGAGGATGTTCAATGACATCAGGAGGCTCCACTCCGGATTTGCTGTCTGGGTTTAACTCCCGTAGACCTTCGTCTCTCCCCCGAGGCTGCCCGCAAGGCGGTGGGGGCTATTTACCCGTAGCCGGGAATCTGGTTCACGAGCACCGGGGGGTGTCCGCACGCCGGTGGGCCTGCGTGCTACGTCGTGCAGGGGCCGGACCTCCTCCCCGTCCCCTGTAGTTCAGCCCGAGTCCGAGAGGAGTTCAGTTTCCGTGTGCGTATCGCCAGCGAGGAGGCGCTACACGAGGCTTGCCGTCCGAGAGGCTGTGTACTGGCAGGGAGAGACCGACACGTTCAGCTCCCCTTTTCCCGAGACGGCTAGACAGCGGCGGAAGCTGAAAGTGAGAGCGACAAGCACGACACGCTACACCACCACATTAGACACGTCACGGCAACCATTTTGACATAAATAAACAAATAAATATCAGTATGTGAGTGTGTGTGTATGTGTGTGTGTGTACGTATCTGTGACTTGGATAGGTTGGGTGAGTGGGCAAGTTCATGGCAGATGCAATTTAATGTGGATAAATGTGAGGTTGTCCACTTTGGTGGCAAAAATAGGAAAACAGATTATTATCTGCATGGTGGCCGATTAGGAAAAGGGGAGGTGCAACGAGACCTGGGTGTCATTATACACCAGTCATTGAAAGTGGGCATGCAGGTACAGCAGGCGGTGAAAAAGGCGAATGGTATGCTGGCATTTATAGCGAGAGGATTTGAGTACAGGAGCAGGGAGGTACTACTGCAGTTGTACAAGGCCTTGGTGAGACCACACCTGGAGTATTGTGTGCAGTTTTGGTCCCCTAATCTGAGGAAAGACATCCTTGCCATAGAGGGAGTACAAAGAAGGTTCACCAGATTGATTCCTGGGATGGCAGGACTTTCATATGAAGAAAGACTGGATGAACTGGGCTTGTACTCGTTGGAATTTAGAAGATTGAGGGGGGATCTGATTGAAACGTATAAAATCCTAGAGGGATTGGACAGGCTAGATGCAGGAAGATTGTTCCCGATGTTGGGGAAGTCCAGAACGAGGGGTCACAGTTTGAGGATAAAGGGGAAGCCTTTTAGGACCGAGATTAGGAAAAACTACTTCACACAGAGAGTGGTGAATCTGTGGAATTCTCTGCCACAGGAAACAGTTGAGGCCAGTTCATTGGCCATATTTAAGAGGGAGTTAGATATGGCCCTTGTGGCTACGGGGGTCAGGGGGTATAGTGGGAAGGCTGGGGCGGTGTTCTGAGTTGGATGATCAGCCATGATCATAATAAATGGCGGTGCAGGCTCGAAGGGCCGAATGGCCTATTCCTGCACCTATTTTCTATGTTTCTATATATATATATATAGTTAAATTAAAAATAGAGCTAAAACAGAAATTATATATATATATATAGTTAAATTAAAAATAGAGCTAAAACAGAAATTATATATATATAGTTAAATTAAAAGTAGAGCTAAAACAAATTATATATATATTTTTTTAAAATTAAAAATAGAGCTAAAACAGAAATAATATTTAAAAAGTGAGGTAGTGGTCATGGGTTCAATGTCCATTTAGGAATCAGATGGCAGAGGGGAAGAAGCTGTTCCTGAATTGCTGAGTGTCTGCCTTCAGGCTCCTGTACCTCCTCCCTGATGGTAACAGTGCGAAGATCTATCTACTCATTTTCCTTACCCACCTACGCAAATTCAGTGAGATGGGGAGGAGAAGCTGCTGTTTACCATGTCTCCCTGGACATGTGGCAGTCCTGTGGTGCAAATGGGAAGGGTTTCTGCTGACTCACTCTCTCATCCGGCTGTCAGCTGACTCTGCTCTCAGCTCTGTTAGTTCCTCTGCACTGCTCGTCTTGTGCCTGACCTACAGAGTCCGAGACGCTTGCGTCCTGCCGGCGAATCTTGCAACTCTCCTCGAAGACAAGCAAGGGAGTTCTTCCCCGCAATCCGCCCCCACACAGCAAACTGGTATCGCGTTCCCTGCAGTGGGGCCGGCTCCGCGCGAGCCCGCCGCTGCCCGTACAGAGTTTGTACGCTCTCCCGCGCGAGGGTTCCCCCCCCGCACAGTCCAAAGACGTACCGGATCACGCCTCTGAAAGATCTGGCACCCCCCCACTGAGTAAAATATCTGAAGTAAGCGAGCCCTCCACATTCTTCAGTACAAGAGCATTAAGGAGGACTAAATGATATTGCTGTCCTTCACCTGAATAAGAAGCTACAGCAACGCCTCCACTTCCTGAGGAGACTGAGGGCTCCCCCTCCCCACCCCCATCTTATCTGAGTTTTACCGGAGCACGACTGAGAGCGTCCCGACCAGTTGCATCTCCATCTGGTTTGGGAGCAGCAGAGAATCGGCCCAGAGATCCCTACAAAGGACCATGAGAACGGCCGAGAGGATCACAGAGACTTCCCAGGTGTAAAGACAAGAATGGTCAGGATGGTAACCAGTTTCTTCCCTCAGGCCATTAGTAGGCTTCTGAATTCCCTGCTGTGTCATTCTTGAAGTGTCACTGGATAATTTGTTCTGTAACCTACGATATTTCATTTATTCACTTTGCTTTCTTTACCATGCATAATTCATTTGCAGATTTAATTCTTGTTTTCCAAAGTTATTTTGTGCTATGTGCACTATTATTGTGTGCTCTGAGCACGACTATCGTGTGCTATGTGCACTACAATCATTTGCTCTGCACACTACAATCGTGTGTGATGTGCACTATTGTCATTTGATATGTGCACTATGGTTGTGTGTTACGTGCACGATGTTCGTGTGCTATGTATGTCATTATCATCTGCTCTGTGCACTATTATTGTGAGTTGTGTGCTCTGTGCACTACTGTATGCATCCTTGATGGAGATGGCGAAGTTTGTCATCCAAACGTCAGCTATAATTGACACACGTACCCGGCTGGAAGGCTGAAAAGAGTTTATTTGAGTATGACTGTGCTTTACACCCTGGTCCTGAAAAATCAGTGTCACGTTTGGCAGAGTGCATGTATACAGCTAAATGCCAATAAACTGGAGCTGCCTTGACTTGAATATTCTGACGTCGCCCATAGTGTCTGATCGGCCTTTCAAGGGTGCAGACCCTGGCCTCGCTCCACTGTAGTCAGTTCTACTTTCGAACACTCCTCGTTTGCCAAGGGACGTTCCTACTTTAATCCGGGGTGCTCACCTCACCTGCCCTTGGCCTGCTTTTCTGCAGAAAAATCCACCCCCCCCCCCCGTTCCCCGGATCGGTTTGCGCCCCGCCTGTTCTTTCCCTGTCGATGCCCCTCCCACCAGTCCGCAGCTGGTTCCCTCAAGCTCTCTCTTGTTACTTCCAAACACTTGCCGGTACAACGCTCGCTGTTACTGACATCTGCAGATTATTCAGCGGGGGCGGGGGGAGGGAAGGTAAAACTGTTTGGAGTTAGCGCAGTGCCGAGGCCAAGTGGAAAGCGACTGAAATCCGCGTTGACCTCTTTCGCCCGGCTACGCAGCACAAGAGTAGGGTTCCCTCTCTTTTCCCACGTTAATTCTTCACATAAACTTCTGGCGTTCGCAATAAGAAACAGAAAATGCCAGAAACGCCCGGCAGGTCGGGTGGGGGAGACGAGCAGAGTCACGGGTGAGAGGCCTTTCGACAGTAGAATGGGGAAGTAGCTCATTGGGAAGTCGGGAGCTCGTGGGAAAGGGGATGTCTTTAGTAGGACAGGACCAGGGCGTCCACGGGGGGGGAATAAACCGCCAAGACTGCAGGGGGTTTCCGGCGGTGGGGTGGGGGGAGAGGGCAGAGTGTTTGGCGTGTTTGACAGGGGCAGAAAGGCAACGAGGGAACACAAACGACGACAACTAGGGGGATAAACCCAGCCTGCAGAGCCAATGGCTCACCGGTAATCGGGACGGTTGCCACAGAGGGAGAAATCAGGTCACCCCCGAGTTACCGAACTTGGGGGTGGGCACAGCGTTCTACAGTGCGGGCAGCCCGTGTTTCGGTGCCCGCGAGGAGTCTGTACCCGTGTGACCGCATGGGTTAGCTGGTCATTGTAAATTATCCCGTGATTTGGGGGGAGGGGGGTAGGGGAGAGTAGCTGGGTGGTTCGAAGGGCCGGGAGGGCCAATTCTGCCCTGCATCTCGATAAGCGAATCGGACGTCCAGGAGACCGCAGGGTTGCCCCGAGAGATGGCAGAGGCGCTGCCCTCACAGAGTCGTACAATGTGGCGGCAGGCGTTCAGGGCTCTGTGTCCACATAAACCAGAGGCTCCTGTACCTCCTTCCTGATGGTTGAGGGGGAATAACTGTCCCTGAACCTGGTGCTGTGGGTCCTGAGGCTCCTGTACCTCCTTCCTGATAGTTGAGGGGTAATAACTGTTCCTGAACCTGGTGGTGTGGGTCCTGAGGCTCCTGTACCTCCTTCCTGATGGTTGAGGGGTAATAACTGTTCCTGAACCTGGTGGTGTGGGTCCTGAGGCTCCTGTACCTCCTTCCTGATGGTTGAGGGGTAATAACTGTTCCTGAACCTGGTGGTGTGGGTCCTGAGGCTCCTGTACCTCCTTCCTGATGGTTGAGGGGGTAATAACTGTTCCTGAACCTGGTGGTGTGGGTCCTGAGGCTCCCGTACCTCCTTCCTGAAGGCAGCAGTGAGAAGAGAGTGTGTCCTGGGTGGTGGGGGTCTCTAACGATGGGTGCTGCTTTCCTGTGACAGCGTTTCAAGTAGATGTGCTCGGTGGTGGGAAGGGCTTTGCCTGAGAGGGACTGAACTGTACCCCATGCGTTTTTGTAAACTTTTCCATTCAAGGGCACTGATGTCTCCCAACCCAGGCCATGATGCAACCAATCAACGCACTCTCCACTGAACTGAGGCTTCTGTCAGTCAGGTCGACCATAGATATTGAGTCCTAGCTGTCTCGATACGCAAGCCAGGGCAGTACGATACGGAGGGCGAGCTGCTGCCCCATGCAGCAGGCTCCCCCTCTCCACGCAGCCGATGAACCCAAAGGAACGGCAGAGACCCGACACAGTTTGGCACCAGGAGTTGCCGGTCAGCGTCGAACTCAACATAGGGACTCCAGCTCCGGATTTTTCCCTCGGGGTTCACTCCCGAAGCCTTCCCCCGTGAGCGGGTACAGCCGCAAGGCAGCAGAGGTTTGAGATCAGAGTTTGAGCTGCCAACCACGGCCTGACGAGCCCCATCTGCCCAGAGCGACTGGTTTTAAGGTGCCTTTGTCAGTAGAAATGGTTCCGCTGGGCTTGGCAGCCAAGCCCCACGTGAAGGTCACTCTCCACATCTGTAAAAGCCTTATCCTTGCTCAGAAAGAGGGAGATCGTCTCCCGCCTTGACAAGCCATGAAAAGATCTCCTAGGCCGGGCGGTGTGGAGGTTACAGTGGCCTCAGAAACCCAGGACTACAGGCAGCTGACTTAAAGTGACCTCCTTAATGTTACCCTTCTCAACCAAGCCCATCGCAGTCCAGACTTGTCCCACACGAGCAATTGCAGAGCGTATAATTGCCCGTGGCTGGAATAATTCAGCCGGTGCAGTCACAGTTGTAAACCAGTCTCGCTGTACAACGTTTGGCGTTTACCAGGCAAAGTCCCTCCGTGTCAGTTGCTGAAAGACGAGGAGAAGCTTAGCTTTGGTGGCCCTGTTGTTGACTTTACTGCCCGCTACGCCGCTGGCGTTCCAGGCAGCAGTGAGGGTCCTCCATCTCCGGGAGTGTTCAGGGCTTCCTTCATCATGTCCCTAGCTCCCTGTCGGTTTTCACTGCTGTCAGTCATCAGAATCAGGTTTAATATCACCACAAGGCTACCAAACAGCTTCCTCCCACAGGCAGTCAGACTGCTAAATAGCTGCTCCACCTGACTCTGCTTTGGACACTTTTAACTTGCACTGGACACTTATAACTTGATTTTAACTGACATGTGACTGTTGTGTTTTACTATTTATTGGTATGTTTATTATTTAATGTTGTGTTTGTTATGTTATGATTGCACTGCTCCTGGGAAACGCTGTCTCATTCTGCCCTGCAGAGCTGATGTACGGTTAGAACGACAATAAAGTTTTTTGAATCTTGAATATCAGCAGCATATGTTGTGGACTTTGTTCAGTTTGTGGCAGCAGTACAAAGCAATGCATGATAAATAAATGTCGGGAAAAAACTGATTTGCAGTATATATATCTCTTAAATAGTTAAGTTAAACTAGGTGGTAGAAAAAGAAGAAATAATATTAAAAAAGTGAGGTAGTGTTCACGGATTCAATGTCCATTCAGGAATCTGATGGCGGAGGGGAAGAAGCTGTTCCTGAATCGCCGAGTGTGTGCATTCAGGCTTCTGTACCTCCTCCCTGATGGTAACAGTGAGAAAAGGGCATGCCCTGGGTGCTGGGGGGTCCTTAATAGTGGACGCCACTCCTTGAACTTGGCCCCTGGGGAAGACTCCCCGAGGAAACGATGGTCCCTTTATAATTAGAGCTATTTCTGTTCCAAAACCCTAGAAGATTACATTTATAAGAATTATTTCAAAATCGAATTCAGGAGAAATGTTGCAAAGTAAGTTAAAAATGTGGATCCGATTTACAATGAATATGATTCATACAGAGGCAAATCTTAACGATCGTAGCAAATGTTTCCAGTGATGCAGCTTTCCAAGTGCAAAACCTGTTCCTCACCCTTCCTAGTCGGTCAGTTCCGCATCAGTTGTTCCTCCACGTCGTTCCCAAGTTTGCTGCCCTGCCGTGACTGAGAGAGACAGAGCATCTGTGCCTGTCGAAGGTTGCTGTTTCTTCAACACAAAGATTACGGGTCCCGTTTGGGTGGGAGATTGGAGAGCAGTATAACTGTCAACAGAGGGAGTAATGGTATTACACGCAGTCCCCGGGGGGAGAGAGAGGGTGTGGTACCCGGTCCCAGGGGGAGAGAGAGGGTGTCGTACCCAGTCCTGGGGGGGGGGGTGCAGAGTGAGGGTGTCGTACCCAGTCCTGGGGAGAGAGAGAGGGCGTCGTACCCGGTCCCAGGGGGAGAGAGAGAGAGGGTGTCATACCCGGTCCCCGGGGGAGAGAGAGAGAGGGTGTGGTACCTGGTCCCGGGGGGGGGGGGGGAGAGAGAGGGTGTCGTACCCAGTCCTGGGGGGAGAGAGAGAGGGTGTGGTACCCGGTCCCAGGGGGAGAGAGAGGGTGTCGTACCCGGTCCCAGGGGGAGAGAGAGAGAGGGTGTGGTACCCGGTCCCGGGGGGAGAGAGAGGGTGTCGTACCTGGTCCCGGGGGGAGAGAGAGGGTGTCGTACCCGGTCCCAGGGGGAGAGAGAGAGAGGGTGTGGTACCCAGTCCTGGGGAGAGAGAGAGGGTGTCGTACCCGGTCCCAGGGGGAGAGAGAGAGAGGGTGTGGTACCCAGTCCTGGGGAGAGAGAGAGGGTGTCGTACCCGGTCCCAGGGGGAGAGAGAGAGAGGGTGTGGTACCCAGTCCTGGGGAGAGAGAGAGGGTGTCGTACCCGGTCCCAGGGGGAGAGAGAGAGAGGGTGTGGTACCTGGTCCCGGGGGGGGGGGGAGAGAGAGGGTGTCGTACCCGGTCCCGGTGGGGGAGAGTGTGTTTTATTCTGTCCCGGGGGGAGAGGGTATCGTACTTGGTCTGAGGGGGTGTGAGAGTGAGTACTGTTGTATGATGTGGGTGATCATTGTCTTTCCACAACCATGATTGTTCTTGGCAATTTTTCTCTCTGGAAGTGGTTTGTACCATCGCCATCTTCTGGGCGGTGTGTGTCTTTACCAGACGGGTGACCACCCCGCCCCCCAGCCCCCCAGCCCCCCAGCCATTATCAATACTCTTTAGAGATTGTCTGCCTGGTGTCAGTGGTCACATAACCAGGACTTGAGACTGAGGTCCTTTAACATCTGCCGGACGATGCTGAGGATGTTCTACGAGTCTGTGGTGGCCAGTGCGATCACGTTTGCTGTTGTGTGCTGGGGCAGCAGGCTGAGGGTAGCAGACACCAACAGAATCAACAAACTCATTCGTAAGGCCAGTGACGTTGTGGGGATGGAACTGGACTCTCTCACGGTGGTGTCTGAAAAGAGGATACTGTCCAAGTTGCATGCCATCTTGGACAATGTCTCCCATCCTCTACATAATGTACTGGGTGGGCACAGGAGTACGTTCAGCCAGAGACTCATTCCACCGAGATGCAGCACAGAGCGTCATAGGAAGTCATTCCTGCCTGTGGCCATCAAACTTTACAACTCCTCCCTTGGAGGCTCAGACATCCTGAGCCAATAGGCTGGTCCTGGACTTATTTCCTGGCATAATTTACATATTACTATTTAATTATTTATGGTTTTATTACTATTTATTATTTATGGAGCAACTGTAACGAAAACCGGATCGATAAAGTATGATTATGACTATATGCACCGGCTGGTCTCACAACTGCTGCCATGGCTTCACGTGTCCTTGACCTGGGTGGGGGGGGGGGCTGATCAGGTGCTACACCTTGACTGGGGGGGAGGTGGGGCTGAACAGATGCTACACCTTGCTGAAAGGTGACCTGTGCGCGAGCGGAGGGGAGGAGCGCCTGACAACTCCTTTGGTAAGAGATGCATCCTTGATGATTGGATGCTGCGTTTTCGAGGCATTGCCCTTTTTGCAGGGGTCGTGGGTGCCGGGGAGGGTAGTGCCCGTGATGGACCAGGCAGAGTTGATAGCTTCCTGCAGCTGCTCTGACCCAGTGCAGTGACCCCCTCCCCTCCCCATACCAGACAGTGATGCAAACAGCTAGGATGCTCTTCATGGTCAATCTGTCGAAATCTACCAGCGTCTTTGGTGACCACCATCAAACCTCCCCCAAACCCCTTCCTTGTAACTGGAGCAGTTGCATCACCGTATGTTGGGCCCAGAGACGTTGACGTTGAGCTTCAAACCGCCCATCCCTCGGTGAGAAATGGCCTGCATATTCCCTGGACTTCCTCCCCCTTCCTCGGTCCCTGCAATCAGTCCCTCGGTCTTGCTGTCGTTGCAGTGCCACTCTGCCAGCTGAGCTACCTCGCCCCCCCACCCCACCCCCGTCACCACCTGAAATCCTGCCCACAACAGCAGAATTGAGTTGCACCTTCACACCCATGACCTTGGCAAGCGTTCTATTTATAAACAGCTCACCCCGGCCGTCACACTCACACGTGGAACGTCGAACACCAACAGCACAGGAAAAGAGCCCTGCCTACTCCCACGGCTCCCCCTACCTTCCCATCCCTGTACCCATCCAAACTTCTCTTTAAGATTAAAATCGAGCTGGCATCCACCACTTTCACATTCTTGCGACCTCCTGAGTGAAGAAATTCCCCCTCATGTTCCCCTTAAACATGTCAGCTTTCCCCCCGCCCCCGAACCCATCTCGGTGGAAGGAACCTGCTAGTATATACCCAAATATACCCCTCATAATTTAGTGCGCTTCCTTGAAATCTCCCCTCAATCTTCTACGTCCTAGGGAACAAAAGTCCTAACCTATTCAACCTTTCCCTCTAGCTCAGGTCCTCAAGTCCAGGCAACATCCTTGTAAATTTTCTCTGTACTCTTTTCAACCCTGTTTCCATCTTTCCTGTAGGTAGGAGACCAAAACTGAACACAATACTCCCAAGTAGGCCTCACCAATGTCTTAAGCAACTTCAGCATAACATCCCAGCTCCTGTTGTAAACGTAAATTTGCTGGATCAAATAACGACAGCACAAAAAGATCGTTACTTGTCTTTCCACCCGTTTATTTCTTCGGGCTCAGCCGGCGAGCGAACTTGGTCCCGACATCAGGGAGAGAAGCGTTCTCATCTCCCTGGCAGTTCTACAAGTTCACTGCCTGATGTCAGAACTGTCAGAAGTTATAAGGCCACCAATACAAAAGAACAATCAGTTTGATAACCATTCCGGTCAAGTCAATGGACCATTGACACAGAGAACAATCAGTTTGATAACCATTCTGGCCAAGTCACTAGACTATTGATACAAATGAACAATCAGTTTGATTGTTCCAGCCACCTTAATTAAAGAAAGGAATTTCCTACCTGGTTTGCTGGAACCTCAACTTAATTACAAAGATAAGAACATCCGTCAAATTTATGGTTTAATTAAGAAAGGAATGTCATGTCTAGTTTCCATCAGGTACTGCCTTCTGTCAAAACCAAAAGGAGACATCTTATGTGGATCCGGGTGAACTTTAACCCTTATCTCGCTCCAAAGAAGGCAGCTGCGAGACATTATTCAAACCCACTGCAGTCACAGACATAGTTGGTACCCAACCCATTGTCCACAGGAATCTGAGAAACTTTATCAGTGTACTCAATACTTTATGAAGGGCTCATGTGCTAAAAGCTTTTTTTTTAAACGACCCTACCGACCCGTGACGCCACTTTCAATGAATTATGGACCTGTATTCCCAGATCCCTTTGTCCCACCACACTCCTCAGTGCCCTGCCGTTCACTGTGTAAGACCTACCCTGGCTGGCCCGACAGAAGTGCAAAACACTCCTCAGCCCATTTTTCCAGGTCCCACTGCAAACTTTGGTAGCCTTTCTCGGTGTCCAGTGCACCCCCAGTCTTGGTTCCTTCTGCAAACTTGCCGATCCGGTCAACCTCATGACCAGCCAGACAAACGACAACGGCCCCAGCATCGTCGTACAGCTTCAGCAGAACATCCCATCTCCGGTGCTCCAGCAGATTGAGCTGTGAGGGCCAATGTGCCAAGAGCTTTCTTAATGACCCTGTCCACCTGGAATTCAGGGAGTTATTCGTCAACCTCCCCTGTAGAACTCCGTGCCCTACCGCCGACCCTCGTTGTCCCTCCCAGAGTGCAACGTTCCGCGCGTGCCTGCATTAGATCCCACATCTGGCCCACTGCGGTACCAGAGTAAGGTGGAATGACCCCCGGTCAGCTCGACCAGTGCCCCATGACCCTGCAGGACCTGGAGAGGTGGATGCCCGAGGAACGGACTGCGCCGCTCAGACCCGATCGTCCGGCTGCCGCGGGGGGGCAAGCCCGCAGGAGAAGCTCGGCGGGGGGGGGGGTCAGGCGGTACCTGCAGAGAAAAGGCCGCCTCTTCGGGCCGAGCCACCCCTTGGCGGGGTTGTGGTGTTCACTGGGGTTTGCTTTATACGCCAAGGGAATGGGGATCCTGCATCTGGGCTTTCTACTCCTCCGCTTCGTCGCCTTCCTGGATCAGTGGCGTCATTTCTATTCCCAACCTCCACCCGCCGCCTTCTGCTGGTTATTGTTGAACGGTGAGCCATTGGGACCACACTTCAGCTGGTGTCTGTTCTCATTTTACTGACAGCATTGCTTGGCGCTTCAGTTCCGATACTTGGGATTCTCTCTGAGTTCTGAAATCCCCTTCAGCGCCGTGGCTGGTTTCCTGGCCGTTCTGTGATGGCCCGCAGCAGTTTAAAACCTGAAAATAGCTTTCCTGCTGAATATAATTTCCCAGTTCTTCCATTAACCCAGCGAGAGGGCGAACTGGTCACTGGCGTTAAAGGTGCGCGATGGCTTCGCCTGCTGTAAACCGAGTTCAGGCTGGTTAACCAGCCTCGTGCTCTGAAGGGGGAGAGAATATAATATCATCAAATATAAATCTGTAAACACTAAAGCAGGGGTCCCCCACCGGGGGTCCACAGAGCGCTCGCTTAATGCTATTGGTCCAGGGCATAATCAGGTTTGGGAGCCCCCGCTCCAATGGGAATCTCTGACCTGGATGAGAGACAATTTACAAAGGCTCCAAACAGCATGAGTCTTATTCAACAGGAAGACAAATGTAGAGCTCCCCCCCACCCCTCCAGCACCATTTGCCACACCCTTAGCAGAGTTAGTGTGATCCTAGCAACAAGTAGAGATCAGAGTGTTGTAACCTGGTACATAGATTGATCAGGGCTGACACTCAGTATATATCAAATATAAAAATATTTTACATGTAACGTTCAGTTATATTGGCTCGTGTATGTCTAGGGGAAATCCAGCCCAGCACCCACCTCAACACTCCCCTCAGGGTCAGTCGTCGCCCGAATCAATCACGAACATCGATCATCAGCCAGCACACCCAGTAAATTTTAACACACACACTTTATAGATATTACTAATTCTATGACATTAATATACATTTGATACAGAGAGGAAAGTAATGAAAAAAAAGGCGC
Source organism: Mobula birostris (assembly GCF_030028105.1). Classification (NCBI taxonomy): domain Eukaryota; kingdom Metazoa; phylum Chordata; class Chondrichthyes; order Myliobatiformes; family Myliobatidae; genus Mobula; species Mobula birostris. The sequence goes on along the minus strand of NC_092389.1, from coordinate 53,580,709 downwards.
CAACACTTATCAAAGTCCAAGTTTTTTGCGCGCTACTGTTGGAGCTCAATTCGACTTCAGACGACCACCCGAATTCCGTCGACTCACGGCTCAGGACCACCCTGAGTGATCGACTGGAGCCTCTCCGCACGTCCGCCGTCCTCCTCGTCTCTCCTCCGACTCCCCCCCAAAAAACTCAGTCCACAGTCATATCATACAGCATGGCATCCGAAAACAAAACGATACATAACCACCCATTGGCTAATAGAACCCTGTTATCTCATTTAAAGTAAAACAAACTGTTAGCGCAAACTCTCTTCAGCGTTAAAGCACAACAAAGCCGCATTCCCCAGATTAACATAACAAAGTCGCCATTTTAAATGTAACAAAAGAAAGACCCCGTACACACATAAACACATCACCAAACCCAACCAGATCATTGGGAATCCAACTCAAACCTCAGTTAGAACCCATAGAACTGTACAGACAGGAACCTGTCCCAAAGGATCGGACAACCCCCCCAGCCGATCAATCTAATCAATAGGTAATGTAATTTCACATTCCCCCACAGTCAATCAGAACCCAGAGAACACAGAACGGTACAGACAGGAACAGGCCCTTGGCCCCCAAATATTCAGCCAGCCCCTAACCGATCAATCCAATCAGTGTAACACAAATTCACCCTCCCTCCCACAGTCAATCAGAACCCAACCCCTGTCCAATCAATAACCCAAATTCAACCTCCCTCCCCCACAAAAATCTAACGGATCGCCCCACACAAAAAACAGCAGCTCGAACATCAAATCCCACCCCCTCCCACTCGCACAAAGACCAACAGATTGCCTTATTAATAACTTATGATCATTGAATTCTGTAATTTTTCATCAACTCCAATCTTCGCTCTGTACGGCTGCCACGAAAGAACCAGTTTCACATCGGGCTCACCGGCGATGATAATCCCGGTTCTGAGACGGGAGGAGATTTGAAAGAGAGCGGAGGGGTAATTCTTCATGCCGAGGGTTGTAGATATTTGGAAAGGGCTCTCAGGGAAAGTAGTTGGGGCCGGTGCGAGTGTTGAGTTTCGTATTGGGGCATTTACTGCTGATCTAGGCTCTGCGCTTTGGCGAGATTGACATATTTTTATCAATTGGCTTGCTCTGTGGCAGGTGGGCTCACTGAGCCGTGCCTTTGACCATGTGAAATCAGCCTCAATCCCGAGTATCATAAAACGTAGGAGCAGAATTAGGCCATCCGACCCATTGAGTCTGCTCCACCATTCAATCAAGGCTGATTCTTTTTTTTTATCTCCTCCTCTACCTCAAGTTCCCGGCCTTCTCCCTGTAACCTTTGATGCCATGTCCAATCTCTGACTTAAACACACCCAACGACCTGGCCTCCACAGCTGCATGTGGCTACAAATTCCACAAATTCACCACCCTTTGGCTAAAGAAATTTCTCCGCATCTCTGTTTTGAAAGGGCGCCCCTCTATCCTGAGGCTGTGCCCTCCTGTCCTAGACTCCCCCACCATGGGAAACATCCTTTCCACATCTACTCTGTCAACATTCAAAAGATTTCAGTGAGATCCTCCCTCATCCTTCTAAATTCCAGCAAGTACAGACACAGAGCCCATCAAACGTTCCCCGTATGATAACCCTTTCCTTCCCGGAATCATCCTTGTGAACCTCCTCTGGACCCTCTCCAATGCCAGCACATCTTTTCTAAGATGAGGGGCCCAAATCTGTTCACAATATTCAAGGGTGAGGCCTCACCAGTGCCTTATGAAGCCCCAGCATCACGTCCTTGGCTGACCTCATGACGTGAGTCAGCGTCTGGGCGTGGAGTCGGGGTGGAGTCCAGGTCGGGTGAGCCGGGAAACAAAGGCCGTCGGCCCGTGACCTGCTTGGAATTCCAGCACCGCCTCCTGGAAAGCACCATAGCGAATGTCCTCTGGGCTTCGGCTAAGCGTCAGGCGTGGAGCTGCGTGGTGCTTTCAGAGACACAGTCAGCGAGAGAGGGGTGATATCTAACCGGCAGCGGTGCAGGAAACGAGATGGAGCCTGCTTCAGATCGATGTCAGCGCGGAGAGGGGAGGGAGCCAGCGCTGGCAGATGAGGGAGGAGGGGGTGTGACAAGGCAATGGACTGAACCAGGCGAGGGTGGGGTAAACGAGACATGAGTGGGGGGGGGAGGGTGGATTAAATGCTGTTGGCCAAACGGATGCAGAAGTGGGGGGGGGGGGTCAATCATTTCAGGACTTCGGTCAGCACACGCAGAGCGTGGCGGGCGAAACTCATTCCCCTTCGCAGAGGGCTGCCGGGCCTGCAGCGTTCTTGCAGCGCTAGGATTCCCAGCGCCTGCAGAATTCCCTGTGTTCGGGAACGTCGGCCGGTGCCAATGACTTGTTCCACACTTGGTGATTCAGGGACAGCTTCTTCCCCTCCTCTGGGACTTTTCCTTCTTCCCGGACCTCCTGTCCCATGATCCTCTCGTATCCCTTTTGCCTATCACCTGTCCAGCTCTTGGCTCCATCCCTCCCCCTCCTGTCTTCTCCTATCATTTCGGATCTCCCCCTCCCCCTCCCACTTTCAAATCTCTTACTAACTCTTCCTTCAGTTAGTCCTGACGAAGGGTCTCGGCCCGAAACGTCGACTGTACCTCTTCCTAGAGATGCTGCCTGGCCTGCTGCGTTCACCAGCAACTTTGATGTGTGTTGCTTGAATTTCCAGCGTCTGCAGAATTCCTCATGTTTACGTTCTTCCCCTCCGCCGTCCGATTCCGAAATGGACATTGAACCCATGAACACTACCTCACTATTTCCTGTTTTTGCATTGTTTTAAATTTAACTATTGAATATACATACATATCTATCGTGTGTGTGTGTGTGTGTGTGTGTGTGAGACAGAGAGCGAGAGAGAGAGAGTGTGAGAGAGAAAGTGTTGGAGCAACTTTGTGAGCTGAAACTTGGTATGTTGAAGGAGTTTGGCAGCAGCACCCCGTCGATCTGAACTGATGTCCCTGGTCCCAGCAAAACCCAAGTGTCGATGAGCATCTGGGTTAGCAGCTCGTGATAGAATGGCCACTATGTTGCTAACAATTCAAATGGTCCCTGCGGGGCTTGTGGTTTAGGGTTTGGCCCTGCGGGGCCTGTGATGTAGCGATCGGCCCTGTGGGGCCTATGATGTAGGGATCAGCCCTGTGGGGCCTGTGATTTAAGGATTGGCCCTGCGTGGCCTGTGATGTAGGATCAGCCCTGTGGGGCCTGTGATGTAGGGTTCGATCCTGTGCGGCCTGTGATGTAGGGATCAGCCCTGTGCGGCCTGTGATGTAGGGATCAGCCCTGTGCGGCCTGTGATGTAGGATCAGCCCTGTGGGGCCTGTGATTGAAGGATTGGCCCTGCGTGGCCTGTGATGTAGGATCAGCCCTGTGGGGCCTGTGATGTAGGGTTCGATCCTGTGCGGCCTGTGATGTAGGGATCAGCCCTGTGCGGCCTGTGATGTAGGGATCAGCCCTGTGCGGCCTGTGATGTAGGATCAGCCCTGTGGGGCCTGTGATTGAGGGATTGGCCCTGCGTGGCCTGTGATGTAGGATCAGCCCTGTGGGGCCTGTGATGTAGGGTTCGATCCTGTGCGGCCTGTGATGTAGGGATCAGCCCTGTGCGGCCTGTGATGTAGGATCAGCCCTGTGGGGCCTGTGATGTAGGGTTCGATCCTGTGCGGCCTGTGATGTAGGGATCGGGCCTGTGGGGCCTGTGATGTAGGGATCGGCCCTGTGCGGCCTGTGACGCATGTACGTGTACACGCGCACACGAGCACACACAACTCTCTCTCACTCTCTCACACTCTTTCTTTCTTTTTCAATCTTTTTAATTGAGTTTCATATTGATAAACATAACAATGATAATGATACAGAGAGATCAGGATGACATTAATAACGGTTAACGTATACAGACACAGACCCCGAGTAGCATATTTAATTTAAACCTCCCAATCTCTTAATAACTGAACATGAAAAAGATTCAAAAAAAAAGTTTTTACCCCCTACACTAAAAAAAACAAAGCAAAACAGAGACTGGGCTGCCATATTTCATCGGTTAAGATCATTATTTGTCATTAACTCCGCTCCTCTATACACAAACAAAAAGTTATTATAAAGGATTCGGAAAAGGTCAGCTTACATCATATGAAAATGTTGAATAAGTGGCCTCCAATTTTCCTCAAATTTAACCAAAGGATCAGTGGTACCACTCCTAATTTTTTCCAAGTTTAAACACGTTATAGTTTGGGAAAACCATTGAAATGTAGTGGGGGGATTAGAATCTTTCCATTTAAATAAAATGGATCTTTTGGCTATTCATGTAACAAATGCAATCAAATGACAAGCTGAAGGGGATAAATGACTAAAGTCTCTCATTGGTAATCCAAAAATTGCAGAAATAGGATGAGGTTGTAAATCAGTACGTAAGACTACTGAAATAATATCAAAGATGTCTTTCCAATATTTTTTTTCCAAAAGAGAGCAAGGCCAGAACATATGCGTCAAGGAAGCTACCTCAGAGTTTTATCTGTCACAGACAGGATTTATATGACCATAAAAACGAGCTAACTTATCCTTAGACATATGGGCCCTATGAATCACCTTAAATTGTATCAAAGCATGTCTAGCACACATTGAAAAAGTGTTAACTAGTTGGAGAATTTTCTGCCCGTTTCTCTGTAGGTAAAGATACCTGAAGTTCTCTTTCCCATTCATTCTTAATTTTATCAGACATACCCAACTGTATTTTGGTAATTAAATCATAAACGATTGCTATTAAACTCTTCTGATAGGGTTTTAAACCTAAAAGAATTTTCTGTAATTTCAATTTGATGTGATATCAGAAAAGTAGGTAAAATAACCTTCATAAAGTTTCTAATGTGTAAATATCTGAAAAATTGTGATCTAGGCAAATTATATTTATTGTTGTTCGTCCATCGTCATCGTCGATGAAAACTTTGACACCATAATGATGGTGTCGAGACTAGCACGTCATTTGGATTTAAGTGAGGGAGAGTTGTGCAGCGTCAGCCTCACTCTCTCGTCCCAATTCCCATCTGGATCCAGTGGCAAGACAGAGTCGAGATGGCTGGAGATGGGACGAGACGCAGTGGATGACCAGGACATCTTCTGTGTCTTGTCCTGCTCTACACGTTCCACGACGCTTGCAGAGACCGCCTTCTTGACCGTTGGACCTTCCATTGGTCTCGTCCGCTCAATCCGCCGGAGTCTGTCTTCACATGCTGGGATTGACAACTCCCTATCTCACCGAGGGCTTGAGACCCGTCGGCTACCCTCACCTGGTTTAGCCGGCTTGTCGGAGCCGTTGCCCGGGGTGTGGCCGCTGTCACATGCAAACAGCTACGGGGAGCCACAGGTAAGAGCTGAGTGCCAGGTGGGGACCAAAGGTGGACTAACCGCCCCGAAAAGGACGCGACATGTTCCCCCACCAGAGGTGCTACCCCTCCCTGACACCCCATACACCCCTGTAGTCTTTAGACAACTGTTCAAAGGACGTGAGACAATTATCCATGAATAAATCACAAAGACATATTATTCCCTTCATTTTCCATTAGTGAAAAGCTTGAGCAGTTCTGGATGGTTGGAAGAAAAAATTGGATACAACAGGACCCAATAGAATAAATTTATTCAATCCAAAAAGTTTATGAAATTGAAACTACATTGGTATTGTATGTTTATTTATTGGATTTATTGTTTGCTTATTCAGTTTAGTAAGTGGAAAGGGAAGCAAAGCCCCTAAAATAACCCCTGCACAGACTCACAGTAGAGCTTCACCCATCGTGGACATTGAACATGGCATGCAACACACGTCAAAGTTGCTGGTGAGCGCAGCAGGCCAGGCAGCATCTCTAGGAAGAGGTACAGTCGACGTTTCAGGCCGAGACCCTTCGTCAGGACTCCTGGAAATTCAAGCAACACACATCAAAGTTGCTGGTGAACGCAGCAGGCCAGGCAGCACCTCTAAGAAGAGATACAGTCGACGTTTCAGGCCGAGACCCTTTGTCAGGACTAACTGAAAGAAGAGCTAGTAAGAGAATTGAGGTTGAATATATCATATGCCTTTGGCTTCTGTACTTACTAATAATCAGAGATCCCCTTTTTCTAGGCTTTTTCCAAGGTACTAGACAGGGCTGTCCTTTAAGCCCTTTACTATCTGATACTGCCTTGGAACCCCCGGCAATCGCTCTTCGTGATTCACCCAATATATATTTGGCATTATTCTTGGGATTGAGACGCACAAGGTATCATTATATGCAGATGACCTGTTACCATATATCTCTAATCCAGAGAAATCCATCCCTGCGGTAATATAACTCCTTGCTCAGTTTAGTAGTTTTTTCGGTTATAAATTGAATCTTAATAAGAGTGAGCTTTTTCCATTAAATATGCAAGTTCCATTCACTGTTTAGACTGGTTACTCATTATTTTACCTATTTGGGTGTTAAAATTACTAAGAAGCATAAGGATCTATTTAAAGTTAACTTTTTACCCTAAACTGATCATGTTAAACAACTGCTTACTAAATGGTCTGCATTGTCCCTATCATTGATCGGTCAAATCAATGCTACTAAGATGATTACCTAAGTTTCTGTGTCTATTTCAGGCAGTCACAATCTTCATCTCTAAATCCTTTTTTGATATCATTGATTCTAAAATGTCTTCATATACATGGCAGAATAAAAATCCTAGATTAAGTAAGAAACATTTACAGAAATCAGAAAAAGAATTGGTGGTTTGGCATTGCCAAACTTTAGATTCTATTATTGGGCAATTAGTATTCGATACCTAACGTTCTGGATGAAATTCAGTCTCACACACTCTCACTCTCACTCACACACACACTCGGTAATCTATTTATCTATCTGTCTACTTATTCCATATTATTATGTAGAGGAAGAAGAATATCTTTATTGTCATTGTTGTGGAGCAGTTTAGCAGCTCAACGTTTTGCAGCACGACAAAGAATATATACATAAAATAAACTCTAAAACCTCAGGAGTGCAGTCTAAAATTAATAATATATGGATGGGGGTGTAGGTCTATTGCACACCTGCCATTCCTGGAAGTGTGATGCATTTAGCTTCCGCCGTCTTAGGAGGGGGGCAGGAGAAGGGAAGGGGGTGTTATACATTTCACTGCTTGTGGGTAGAAGCTGTTAAGGAGTCTCTTTGTTTTCTCTGTATCTCTTCCCAGAAGGTTGAGGGGAAAACAGGTGATGTCCAGGATGAGTGGGATCCTTTGAAATACAAGTAGCCTTCTTTTGAAGTCTGCCAGTATAAATGTCTCTGAGGGAGGGTAACGTTGTGCCAATTACCCGCTCTGCTACCATCACCACCCGCTGCAGGTCCTTCCTGTTCTGTTCTGTGCAGCTGGCAAACCACACTGCACAGCAATACGTCAGGAGGCTCTCTATAGTTGATCAGCAGGTGATGAGGGAGGAGAGCGTGCTTTAGCTGCCTTAGGAAGTAGAGCCTCTGTTGGGCCTTCCCCACCTGATAAGAGATATGGGCAGTCCAGGTGAGGTCAGCCGAGATGTGGACGCCGAGGAACTTGAAACTCTCTACTCTCTCCACCTCTTTCCTGTATATTATACTGTATTGTACCGCTGCTGCTCAGTTAGCGAATTTCACAACAGTTGCCAGTGATATTACACCTGAACCTGATTCTGTAGAACTGTGACCTGTATCTACACAACTACGCACTACATCCTCTGGTTCTGCTGTTCCCTCCTCCTGACTAGTTCCAGCCCCCCTCTGGTTCCACCCGCACCTTCCTGGCCCGTCACGTCCTTCACCAGCAGCGCCCCGTCACCTCCCTTCCCCTGTCTCGACCTCCACCCTTCCCTGCCTCCGGCCACTGCTGATTCCCAGCTTCTCCCGACTTTCCTGGGCCCGAACCAGATCTGGGGATGCGAGGCCGGTGCAGGGAAGCGATGCCGACGGAAGGGGCGACCACCGGGGTCCCAAGGTCCCACTGTTTCTTGTGGGTGGGACGTGTGCGGTCCAGTGCCCAGCCTAGCTTTCTACAGTGGCGCGCTCCTTGTCCGGCCGCCAACTCGTGACCGCATTTACCGCAGTGAGAGGAACCACTTGCCCGGCGCCGTATTTAGACCATGAGACAGAGGAGCAGAATTAGGCCATCTGGCCCATCGAGTCTGCTCCGCCATTCAATCATGGTTGATCCTCCTTTTTTCTATCTCCTCTTCAACCCCAGTTCCCGACCTTCTCCCTGTAACCTTTGATGCCATGTCTAATCAAGAACCTGTCAATCTCTGCCTGAAATACGCCCAACGACCCCCGGCCTCCACAGCTGCATGTGGCAACGAATTCCACAAATTCACCACCCTCTGGCCGAAGAAATTTCTCCGCATCTCTGTTTTGAACGGGCACCCCTCTATCCTGAGGCTGTGCCCTCTTGTCCTAGACTCCCCCACCATGGGAAGCATCCTTTCCACATCTACTCTGGCTAGGCCTTTCAACATTCGAAAGGTTTCAGTGAGATCCCCCCTTCATCCTTCTGAATTTCAGCACGTACAGACCCAGATCCATGACATGATAACGCTCTCATTCCTGGAATCATGCTTGTGAACCTCCTTTGGACCCTCTTCCAGCCTGAGTCTCACTGGTGCCAAGGTGGATGGCTAGGCCGGGAGAGCGGCCCTAGCACACCCTGAGGTAGTCCCTTAAAAATAAATTTGCTGCCATAAAACCTCCGGGCTGTAAATATGGGCAACTTGGCCCCCTGGTGCATGCTGAAAACTTGTAAAAGGGTGGGGGGACGTGAAAGCCCTCTGGTGCCTTGTCGTTCGGGCTGCATTTTGGAATGAATTGAATGTACAGGTATTACGGTTCCGTACAGTTATTGTCCACAACCACGTCTAATATCTACATCTACAGCAAGAGATTTGCTTCCAAATAATGGATTTTTTTAGTAGGGCAGGGCACACAAAGTGCTGGAGCAGCTTCCATAGAGAGGAATCATCAGTCGCCGTTTCGGGATGAGGCCCTTCATCGGGACAGGAAAGGAAGCGGGATGGAAGTCAGATTAAGAAGATTGGGGACCCGGGGGTTGGGGGGGAACAGGAAGAAGTACAAGGTGGGGAGGTGATTGCTGAAACTGGGAGAAGGGGGTAGGTGGTGAAGCAAAGAGCTGGGAAGTTGACTGGTGGTGGTAGGGGAGCGATTTCGGCCTGAAACATCGACAGTTAATTCCCGTCCATAGATGCTGCCTGACCTGCCGAGCACCTCCAGCACATTGTGAGTATTGCTGCAGATTCCCAGCAGTCGACCTTGCCTCTTTTTTTAAATTCGGTATTGCCAAAGAAGGATTTGAGTGTTGGTCGCCTCAGTCCTGGAAACAGGTCAAACAGATGACTCTGTCACTCCGTTAAGCTGTTGGGTTCTGTTCAGGTGTCAATCCTTGAGGGAGACGGGGAAGGGGAATGCTGGGATTTTAATCTAAATGCTATCAGATGCAGGGGAAGAGAAACAAGCTCTGTGGGGCCTGTAATGCAGGGATGGGCCCGGTGGGGCCTGTGATGCAGGGATGGGCCCTGTGGGGCCTGTAATGCAGGGATGGGCCCGGTGGGGCCTGTGATGTAGGGATGGGCCCTGTGGGGCCTGTGATGCAGGGATGGGCCCAGTGGGGCCTGTGATGTAGGGATGGGCCCAGTGGGGCCTGTGATGTAGGGATGGTCCCTGTGATGTAGGGATGGGCCCTGTGGGGCCTGTGATGCAGGGATGGGCCCTGTGGGGCCTGTGATGCAGGGATGGGCCCGTGGGGCCTGTGATGTAGGTATGGGCCCAGTGGGGCCTGTGATGTAGGGATGGGTCCTGTGGGGCCTGTGATGTAGGGATGGGCCCAGTGGGGCCTGTGATGTAGGGATGGTCCCTGTGATGTAGGGATGGGCCCTGTGGGGCCTGTGATGCAGGGATGGGCCCTGTGGGGCCTGTGATGCAGGGATGGGCCCGTGGGGCCTGTGATGTAGGGATGGGCCCAGTGGGGCCTGTGATGTAGGGATGGTCCCTGTGGGGCCTGTGATGTAGGGATGGGCCCAGTGGGGCCTGTGATGTAGGGATGGTCCCTGTGATGTAGGGATGGGCCCTGTGGGGCCTGTGATGTAGGGATGGTCCCTGTGGGGCCTATGATGTAGGGATGGTCCCTGTGGGGCCTGTGATGTAGGGATGGGCCCAGTGGGGCCTGTGATGTAGGGATGGGCCCTGTGGGGCCTGTGATGCAGGGATGGTCCCTGTGGGGCCTGTGATGTAGGGATGGTCCCTGTGGGGCCTGTGATGTAGGGATGGGCCCTGTGGGGCCTGTGATGTAGGGATGGGCCCTGTGGGGCCTGTGATGTAGGGATGGGCCCTGTGGGGCCTGTGATGTAGGGATGGTCCCTGTGATGTAGGGATGGGCCCTGTGGGGCCTGTGATGTAGGGATGGGCCCAGTGGGGCCTGTGATGTAGGGATGGTCCCTGTGATGTAGGGATGGGCCCTGTGGGGCCTGTGATGCAGGGATGGGCCTGGTGGGGCCTGTGATGTAGGGATGGGCCCAGTGGGGCCTGTGATGAAGGGACACGAATGATTTCTTCTGGGCCATGTCCCAGGCCCAACTACTTGAGCCTGCTTCATCTAAACCTGTCAGAAGTCTGAACTGGGAATGCTTACTGACGATTGAAAGAATATTTAGTTCCATTTCCAAACGCGTTGCAAAGCAAGGCCACAATGTCTGCCAGGGTAAAACACAGTCCCAGGACGAACACAAATTAAAACACCTTTTCTTGACTTCAGGCCCAATCTATTATTTCTCTCCTGCCCTTTTTTTTTCTCTCAACTTAAACAATGCTTTCATCTGCTCTGTCTCCAAATGCCTGCTGTAAACTAAAGCGCTTTGAAGCCGGTTACAGGTTTAAACTTCTGTCCCTCAAAATGTAAACAAGTGCTCACTTTTCAGAAATACAGAAGGTCTCTCGGCGACCGCAGATCGAGATATATTGTCTCAGTGCTTTCGCCTTCGGAGCGTGAAATAACACAGAATCTCGTCTGATGTTTCTTGTGAAGTCACCTCAGAGCGTCGGAGTGACTGGGCGCTGGGGAGGTTTGGCAGCATCTGTGCTGCGCGGCTGTGACGGTGTCCGTGGTCCCAGCCAAACCCGAGTGTGTCGACGAGCAGCCAGTGGTAGAGCTTCCACTCTGTCGCTGGCAGTTCTCACATCGGGCTGACGCAACGCCATTTGGCTGAGATGTTTTGTTATTTTTAGATGGATGTACCCGAGGCAAGTTTCAGTTTGTTGCCAGGCCTATAATTGTTCAAGCTCGAGAGACAACTCCTCCTACAGTACAGTTTCTCATTGTCCGAGCCAGCATTATTGGAGCCCCACAGTTCCACCAATATTCAGAGCCTACAGCAGTTTGATATCCTGTGAACCAACCTGATAGAAACCTGGTGAGTTTGGACACCGCATGGCAGCAGATGTTCCAACCATGTTTTTAAGACCATATAGGAGCAGAATTAGGCCGTTCGGCCCATCGGGTCTGCTTCCCCCATTTCATTATGGCTGATCCGATTTCCCTCTCAGTCCCAGTCTCCTGCCTACTCCCCATCTCCCTCCACGCCCTGGCCAATCAAGACCCTTATCAACCCCTGCCTTAAATGGACGTAAAGACTTGGCCTCCACAGCCGCCGGTGACAACAAATTCCACAGATGCACTGCTCTCCCCCTCACCCCCATTCTAACAGGACCCTCCCCACCTCTATTCTGAGGCTGTGTCCTCTGGTCTCAGACTCTCCCACCATAGGAAACATCCACTCTGTCGAGGCCTTTCACCATTCTAGAGGTTTCAATGAGGCCACCCCTCATTCTTCTGAATTCCAGTGAACACAGGCCCGGAGCCATCAGACTCCCTTTCAGTCCTGGAATCACTGTAGTGAACCTCCTCTGGGAGCCCTGTTCTTAAGGATAAAATGTTCTTGGATCTGCCTCCACTATAACTTAATTATTCACTGCAGTTCTTCTTGGATCTGCAGACATTGGATTGGATCTGGTGGGTGGTGGGGTCGCTTAGCTCTCCTGAAACTCAAGTTTATTGCCATCTGACTGGTACACGACCAAACGAGACAACGCTCCTTGAAAATGAAGTTCATTGCCATCTGAACACACACATACACAACCGAACGGAACAGCACTCCCCCGGACCACCGTGCACACTCGGAGCAGATATCACAGACGGCGCATAATATAAAGGGTTACTGCAAATAAAGAGGGTGCAATATAATTTAAGAATCCAGGTGAAGGGGACAGCACAGGTGAACAGCAAACGCCTCGGCTGTCCCGGTGACGAGACCTCAGTGGTTGGCAGGGTGTTCGTTAGGTTATTAGATTATGAGGGCACACAGTCCTCTTTTATTGTCATTTAGTAATGCATGCATTAAGAAATGATACAATGTTCCTCCAGAGTGATATCACAAAACACAAGACTGAAAAGCTGACAAAAACCACATAATTATAATATATAGTTACAACAGTGCAAAACAATACCATAATTTGATGAAGAACAGACCACGGGCACGGTAAAAAAAAGTCTCAAAGTCTCTCCAAAGTCCCATCATCTCACACAGACGGTAGAAGGAAGAAAACTCTCCCTGCCATGAGCTTCCAGCACCGCAAACTTGCCGATGCAGCATCCTGGAAGCACCCGACCACAGTCCGACTCCGAGTCCGTCCGAAAACTTCGAGCCTCCGACCAGCCCTCCGACACCGAGCACCGAGCACCATCTCTGCCGAGCGCTTCGACCCCGGCCCCGGCAACAGGCAACAGGCAAAGCCGAGGATTTGGGGCCTACCCCTCCGGAGATTCTGGATCACACAGTAGCAGCGGCGGCGAAGCGGGCATTTCAGAAGTTTCTCCAGATGTTCCTCCGCGCTTCTCACGTCTGCCTCCATCAAATCAGGATTGTGCACAGCCCCCTACTTAACAAATACGATATCATTTCGGAGCGGCCGCGCGTACTGTGTCGGAAGCTGAGGGAAGAAGCTGTTATCCCAGTCTGGCCATCCTTCTCCTGATCCTCCTGTACCTCCTTCCTGACGGTCGTGGGTCAGAGAGATCGTGGGACGGGGGCAGGGGTCCTCAACAAAGCTTCGGCCCTTTGTCAATGTCACAAATAGTGGGGGGGAGGGGTGATTCTCTTGGTGGTCGGTGGTTTTAACAGTCTTGAGGACATCATTTTTTGATCACACCTAAGGCAGCTAAAATCTTTTTTTTAAAATTATTTTTGTCGTAGTTCTAGTTAGCTTGATGGCATGAGTGGAGTGAAGAGGAGACTGGAATCCATTCTGCAGCTGTTGGCGTTAGAGTCCTCTACTTCCGAGCCTCGCGTTGCTGGTTTCGCGTCCCACCTCGCACAGTCAATGTCTGTGCACCGCTTTGCAGGAGAAGCACGGCCTCGCGTCGTGTACTGCAAGTACCGGTACCGTGCTCGCAACTGATCACAGCAACGTTCCCCGTGAGGCGCGCCCGCCTGCGTGCCCACACGTCTTTGGCCTCGAGCGCACAGAGGAATTTAAACCCCGCGCGTAAAGAGGTTGTCACCTTCTACCCGGTCGGCACGTTAAGTGTATTTCACGACCCGTAAACGATCACATTTTCCCCTTTCCCGTTTCTGACGCGGACGCGGAGTCTGCGATGATTTGCCTGCGGATTTTAGAACCGGCTTATTTGCGCTCTTTCTATCACAGAAGTTATTGATTCAGTATGTCGCATTCGAAAGAAGCAAAGAGCGTGAAGTTTGATTATTTCATTTCTTTTGAGGAATGAACGTCAAACTAGACTTGGTAACTCATTATCCCCTACAGCAGCTTCAGGTTCATTTCTACTAAAAAGTCCAGCACCCTCACGTCATTGCCCCCCGGGCAGAAAATTGCACAGCGCAAGACTTTTGTGCACATTGGTTAGAGGGAACATTGATCACAACTAATTTAATTGAGGAAAGAGAAAAGACCTGCTTCCACTGACAGAAGGCCCAAGGATCAGGGAGGTGGATTTATTAAAGAGGAAGGGAATGCTGGCACAATGTTTTTGACTCGGAGAGTAGCTACAATCCGGAATTCACTCCCTGACCGCAGGATTAACCTGAGCCTCACCGTGGGGCTGGAGGACACAGCGAGAAGTACCAGACCCAGAGCAGGGAGAGTGGGTGACCGAGAAAGGTGGGGTTACTCTGTGAACAGAGACGGTGGACTCCTTTTTTTGCACCTGTTCAGGTCGATAATCTGCTATCGAAATATATTCCCGCGCACTTCAAAGATCAAAATACCAAGTGCAGGGGTTGGGACGTTAGGTTGAAGTGATGCAAGGCCATTGCCGTGGTCTACTCTGAAGTTTAGTCGTTCGCTTCTGGAGGACAGGTTGATGCGGTCCCAGTGAACTGAAAGATCCACTTCTGTATCGTATCTGCATGACCTTTCATCTCATGTTCTCGATTGTTCAATAGACAATAGACAATAGACAATAGACAATAGGTGCAGGAGTAGGCCATTCAGCCCTTCGAGCCAGCACCACCATTCACTGTGATCATGGCTGATCATCCACAATCAGTATCCAGTTCCTGCCTTATCCCCATAACCTTTGATTCCACTATCTTTAAGAGCTCGATCTAACTCTTTCTTGAAAGAATCCAGAGAATTGGCCTCCACAGCCTTCTGAGGCAGAGCATTCCACAGATCCACAGCTCTCTGGGTGAAAAAGTTTTCCCTCAACTCCGTTCTAAATTGTCTACCCCTTATTCTTAAACTGTTGCCTCTGGTTCTGGACTCCCCCAACATCGGGAACATGTTTCCTGCCTCTAGCGTGTCCAATCCCTTAATAATCTTATATGTTTCAATCAGATCCCCTCTCATCCTTCTAAATTCCAGTGGATACAAGCCCAGTCGCTCCAATCTTTCAACACATGACAGTCCCGCCATCCTGGGAATTAACCCGGTGAACCTACACTGCACCCCCTCAATAGCAAGAGTGTCCCTCCTCAAATTCCAGTGGATACAAGCCCAGTCGCTGGGGTTTATTTATTTATTGTTTTTAAACCTTTCTTTTTCTATTAGCACATTTTTTTTTCGTCTTTTGCACACTGATGAGAAGTTTGACAAAGGTGTACAAAATCATGGCGGGGGCGGGCGTAGATGGGGTCGATGCAAGCAGGTTTTCTCCCCCACCGGGGTTGGGTGGGACCACAACCAGAGGTCGTGGGTTAAAGGTGAAGGGTGAAAAGTATAAGGGGCACATTGGGGGGGGAGACGTCTTCACTCAGAGGCTGTTGAGAGTGTGGAACGAGCCACCAGTGCGAACAGTGCACGCCAGCCCGATTTCAACGTTTAAGAGAAGTTTGGACAGGTACGTGGATGGTGGGGTGTATGGAGGGCGATGGTTCCAGGGCAGGTCGATGGGAGTAGGCTTGTTAGATGGTTTAGCATGGACTCGATGGGCCGAAGGGCCTGTACTCCTCTGCGTCTGTCTTGTGAGCAGTTTTTCATTGGTTCTTTTGTATTTCTTTGTATTTACTGTGAATGCCCACAGGTAACCACATCACGGGGTCGCATTTTTTTAAAATTTATTCATTTACGGGATATGGGCGTCACCAGCTAAGCAAAAATTTATTGCCCATCCCTAGTTGCCCGTCCCGAGGAGGTGGGGATGAGCTGCCTTCTCGAACCGCTGCAGTCCCTGAGGTGTGGGGACACCCACAGTGCTGTCAGGGAGGGAATTCCATGATTCTGACCCATCCACAATGAGGGAATGGTGATATGTTTCCAAGTCAGGATGGTGAGTGACTTGGAGGGGGATTTCCAAGTGGTGGTGTTCCCCGGTATCTGCTGTTCCCGTCCTTCTGGATGGAAGGTGCTGCCTTGGGAACTTTGCTGTGTTGTCACAGTGCATCTTGTGGATAGTACACACTCTCTGTGGATGGTGGGGGGATTGGATGCTTGTGGAAGGGGTACCAGTCGAGTGGGCGCCTTGTACTGGGTGGTGTTGAGCTTCTCGAGTGTTGATGGAGCTGCACTCACCCAGGCGAGTGGCGAGTATTCCATTACACTCCTAACCCTGAGCCTGTAGACGGTGGATAGGCTTTGGGGAGTCGGGAGGTGAGTTACAGGCCGCAGGATTCCTAGTCTTTGACCTGCTCTGGTCGCCACGGTGTTTAGACCAGTTCGGCTTCCTGTCAACGGTAAACCCCCAGGATGTCGATAGTAGGGGATTCAGTGATGGTGATGCCACTGAACGTCAAAAGGGTGACGATAATGTACCCGATTCTGGAAAGATCGTATAGTCAGCACAGGATTACCCCCTAGTCACCACCCTGCCTGCCGACGTGCGTCAGGGAACGTCCTCCGAGGAGGACGATGATTCGCACTGGGCAAGAGCGTTTCTCCAGGGGCAAAAAAACGAAGGATCGAGGAAAGGCTCGAGCTGCTTCCCTCACTCGCAGATGGACAGGAGGCGTTGACAATCAGATTGCGAGGCACAGCCTCGATCGGACAACCTCAACTTCCTCCCACCCCGTCTGAAACGCTGAGCTCACACGTCAGGGGCTACCTGCTGGAACGCACCCGGCCTCGGCTCCTCAGTCCCTCGATACCGATGCCACGGTCAGACTGACGACAGCACTTTGCCGCGGTGAACTCGCTGTCGGACGCCTGACTGGGGTTAGACCGCGGTTTAATACGCGACCTGCAGACAGCTTGGGCTCCCCTTAAACACATGGCGGCAGCTGTCGCCGGAGGGCAGTTTCCTAAATGCGGAAAGCTTTCCCCTTC
The DNA here is from genome assembly GCF_030028105.1 of Mobula birostris. Lineage (NCBI taxonomy): Eukaryota > Metazoa > Chordata > Chondrichthyes > Myliobatiformes > Myliobatidae > Mobula > Mobula birostris. Next base: position 53,563,866 of record NC_092389.1, on the reverse strand, counting down.
CACCTCCCGTCCAGTTCAGGAACAGGATGGTGCGTCGTGTGTGGGGTAGTGATGCCTACAGATGTGTGGCGGAAAGTGAGCGTCACGGCCTGGTACGGGAACGCCAATATGCCTTTGGACGGAAAAATCCTGCAGAAGGCCCTGGATTTGGACCGGTACATCCTGGGAAAAACCCTCCCAACCGTCAAGCGCACCTTCACGAAACTTTACCATAGAAAAGAGGCATCCATCGTCAGAGATCCCCACCACCCAGGACATGCTGTCTTCTCACAGCTGCCATCATGTAGAAAGTACAGGAGCCTCAGGACCCATACCACCAGGTTCAGGAACAGTTATTACCCCTCAACCATCAGGAAGGAGGTACAGGAGCCTCAGGACACACACCACCAGGTTCAGGAACAGTTATTGCCCCTCAACCATCAGGAAGGAGGTACAGGAGCCTCAGGACCCACACCACCAGGTTCAGGAACAGTTATTACCCCTCAACCATCAGGAAGGAGGTACAGGAGCCTCAGGACCCACACCACCAGGTTCAGGAACAGTTATTACCCCTCAACCATCAGGAAGGAGGTACGGGAGCCTCAGGACCCGCACCATCAGGTTCAGGAACAGTTATCACCCCTCAACCATCAGGAGGGAGGTACAGGATCCTCAGGACCCACACCACCAGGTTCAGGAACAGTTATTACCCCTCAACCATCAAGCTCTTGAACCAGAGAAGATAACTCCACTCATTCTATCGATATGTTCCCGCAACCAATGATCTCTCTTTAACGACTCTTCAGTTGGCTATTTCACGCTCTCGTTATTTATTACTATTTATTTATCTTTGCATTTGGACAGTTTGTTGTCTTCTGCACTCTGATCTTTCACTGATCCTGTTTACAGTCACTATTCTATAGTTTTGCTGAGTCTGCCCACAGGAAAACAAATCTCAGGGTTGTATGTGGTGACGTGCGTGGTCTCCGAAAATAAAACTGACCTGGACCTTCTGAACTTTGAAAAGCTGTGTGGGGTGTCGGTGACGGTCAGGACCATGACCGACATGGGGAGGAACGAGTTTTTTTTCTGGCCAGGCGCACTCGGCCTGCTGCTGATGCTGGGACTGACTTACGGAGCGTCCTGCTCAAGCAGCTCCTTCGTAGGCTGGTGCGATGTGGTTACTGCAGCTGTCCTGCAAGAAGACGAATGGGGGTGGCCCCACTCCCGACTACTCCGGCTGGCAGATTGATCCCCCTCCGTCTGCCCAGGCCCAAACTCTTTTTTATGCCGTGGACCGGAACCGTGGACCAATACCATTAAGCAAAGGGGTCCGTGCTCCTCAGGTTGGGAACACTCCAGCCTGCGCACAGGCTGGGATCATCAAAGCAACTCCAAAGGGAGTGAAAATCCTACCCTCGCCCTCTGTCCCTTCATACGCAGGGCCATTCTGCTCCCATCTTTATGTCCGGTGCAACTCCGTGCGCTTTTAAAGCCCAAACCTACTGAAATCTTAATTCTCAGTTGGCTGAGAGCTGTGGCAGACATTCAGGTCGAGAGGTGTTAGGGTCTCCAGGACCCACCGCACGCTCTTCTGTACCTGCCCATGCTCTCCGGTCCCTGCCAGATGTTCCGTTACCTGCCAGGAGTTCTGTTACATGCCAGGAGTTCCATTACATGCCAGGCGTTCCGTTACCTGCCAGGTGTTCCGTTACCTGCCAGGTGTTCCGTTACATGCCAGGTGTTCCGTTACACGCCAGGTGTTCCGTTACATGCCAGGTGTTCCGTTACGCGCCAGGTGTTCCGTTACATGCCAGGTGTTCCGTTACGCGCCAGGTGTTCCATTACATGCCAGGCGTTCCGTTACCTGCCAGGTGTTCCGTTACCTGCCAGGTGTTCCGTTACATGCCAGGTGTTCCGTTACGCGCCAGGTGTTCCGTTACATGCCAGGTGTTCCGTTACGCGCCAGGTGTTCCATTACATGCCAGGCGTTCCGTTACATGCCAGGCGTTCCGTTACATGCCAGGAGTTCCATTACATGCCAGGCGTTCCGTTACGCGCCAGGTGTTCCATTACATGCTAGGCATTCTGTTACATGCCAAGCATTCCATTACATGCTAGGCATTCTGTTACCTGCCAGACATTCCTTTACCTGGGCACAAGAAGAAGAGGAAGGGTCTTCATAATTTCAGCAATCCGGTCTCATTTTAAGGTTGTGCCCGCTGCTATTGGCGGGAGCAGTTTCTCTCTACGTTTGGCCCCTTCGGTCGCAGCGTACCAACAAGATGATTGGTCATTTGTGGGAGCACAGACCTGCCTGACCCACGCAGCCACTTCCTACGACTTCGACCCTTGGGCCCTGCCGGTCGGGATGTTGGCCGAGGTACGGGCAGGTGTCCACATTCCCTGCCTACAAGTGGACTAAAAGCCCGTCCTCTCCAATCGGCATTCAACGGCCCTTCCCGGGGCGTTTCCAACATCTCGTGTGGGCATCCGATCTGGCACAATACCCCTTCGTTCCCCCCCCCCGCCTCCCCAATGCTCTTTCATTGCCCCTTTCAGCCAAACCCACATCCCACTCATTCGTCCAACTTATGCCGTGCAGGATACCTACCAACGTTGACTCATCTCCCTTCCCTTCCGCACCCATATGCTTGCAAACCTTGCTATTTCTGATTTTGGCAACACTGGACTGGAATGAGTCAGGTCCATGAATGCTGATCCGTTCTCTTGCTTCAGTATAAGATTGCCATTGAGTCATAGAGCACTGTGGTGCAGAAACAGGCCCTTCAGCCCCTCTAGTCCTGTGCCGGGTCCCATCGACCCACAGCCGGACCATAGCCTCCCCCTCCCATCCCTGTACCTGTCTTAAGCGTTGAAATTGAAATCGCACCACCTGAGCTGGCAGCTTTTCCTGCGCTCTCAACACCCTCTGCGTGAAGAAGTCCCCCCCATCCTCATGTTCCCCCTTAAGCTTTGCATCTTTCACTCTTAACCCATGACCTCTGGTTGTAGTCCCACTCAACCTCAGTGGAGGGAAAAAGAAAGCCTGCTTGCATTGACCCTTTCTGCACCCCTCCTACCGCTTTGTGTTGACGCGTGGCCGAGTGGTTAAGGCGTTTGACTAGTGACCTGAAGGTCGTGAGTTCGAGCCTCCGCCGAGGGAACGTGTTGTGTCCTTGAGCAAGGCACTTAACCACACATTGCTCTGCGACGACACCGGTGCCAAGCTGTATGGGTCCTAATGCCCTTCCCTTGGACAACATCGGTGTCGTGGAGAGGGGAGACTTGCAGCATGGGCAACTGCCGGTCTTCCACACAACCTTGCCCAGGCCTGCGCCCTGGAGATATGTATATATCATAATTTTGCGTGCCTCTATCAAATATCCCCTCAGTCTCCCATGCTCTGGGAAATGCATTTACCTCTCTGACTCGACAACACTATTTGCCTTCTATGCTGTCCTCCGATCTCCAATCTGCCCAGTTCCATGCCTTCTGTTCAGAATTCTGGGACAACCTGTCACACCAGCAGCGTAAGGTGAATCTGGTGGTTGGCTGCCCAGTTCTGTCACTGGGAACTTTCACACCGGCTTGTTCAATACCACCAGAAGATGTGATCTGGCGCCGGTACGACGCCTGAGTGCCTCTGCCCTCGTTCCCCAATTACCCGATGGATTTTTTTTTTTCACGATAAGCCGTCGTTGCTGTGTAAGCCTTTGTAGTAGTTTAACTGCGATCTTGCTTTCTGTCTCGGCCATTAACACTGAACTATGCTGTACGGGTTAATTACCGCCATCCACTTCCAGCTGAAATAACTAATGGCTTCTCAGTGAGATTGTTTGGACAGTGCGCTCAGAAACTCCTCTGAAGTGAGACTGGGCTGCAGAGAATGCAGAACTGATGTATGCTCCACTTTCCGAGCTAGGAACCCAGAGTTTTCTGGCGGGAAGGGCCACGCTCTCTGA
>NC_092389.1:53359922-53554922 GCF_030028105.1 Mobula birostris | reverse complement strand
AAATGACGAGGCTGCTGGAGGGATTAATTGAGGGGTAAACATGAGATATCGTGCCCAATGGCTGAGAATTAGTAATCAGTGAAATAAATTTTAAAAAAAGCTGCTCTGGGAGAGCGCTGTGAGAAAATTCACAAGGGAGGGAATCCAGAGATGAAGAAGGTGCACATGAGGGAGAGAGAGAGAGAAAGAATAATCAGTTTTTCAAGCTTTCCTCTCTTCTTTAACCCTCCTCTCTGCTGGTATTTATCGTTCTCTGTGCCATTGCCTGCATTTGCTATTTCGCGAGTAGCTCAGCTCCTGAAAGTTCGAAGTAAATTTACGATCAAATTACGCACATGTCAGCGCATACAAACACCGAACCCCGCCCCGAGAGTCATTTTCCTGCGGTCATATTCAGCTAGCTTATGGAATAGTAACCGTGAACAGGACCAATGAAAGATCAACCAGAGTGCAGAAGCCAACAAACTGCACAGATGCAGAAATATAAATAAATAGCAATAAGTAACCAGAAAATGAGATACAGAGTCCTTGAAAGTGAGATCATCGGCTGTGGGAACATCTCAATGGACGGGCAAGTGAGTGTCGTTATCCCTTTTTGTTCAACAGCCTGATGGTTGAGGGGTAATAACTGTTCCTGAACCTGGTGGTGTGGGTCCTGAGGCTCCTGTACCTCCTTCCTGATGGTTGAGAGGTAATAACTGTCCCTGAACCTGGTGGTGTGGGTCCTGAGGCTCCTGTATCTCCTTCCTGATGGTTGAGAGGTAATAACTGTCCCTGAACCTGGTGATGTGGGTCCAGAGGCTCCTGTACCTCCTTCCTGATGGTTGAGGGGTAATGACTGTTCCTGAACCTGGTGGTGTGGGTCCTGAGGCTCCTGTACCTCCTTCCTGATGGTTGAGAGGGTAATAACTGTTCCTGAACCTGGTGGTGTGGGTCCTGAGGATCCTGTACCTCCTTCCTGATGGTTGAGGGGTAATAACTGTTCCTGAACCTGGTGATGTGGGTCCTGAGGCTCCTGTACCTCCTTCCTGATGGTTGAGGGGTAATAACTGTTCCTGAACCTGGTGATGTGGGTCCTGAGGCTGCTCTACCTCCTTCCTGATGGTTGAGGGGTAATAACTGTTCCTGAACCTGGTGGTGTGGGTCCTGAGGCTCCTGTACCTCCTTCCTGATGGTTGAGGGGTAATAACTGTCCCTGAACCTGGTGCTGTGGGTCCTGAGGCTCCTGTACCTCCTTCCTGATGGTTGAGGGGTAATATCTGTTCCTGAACCTGGTGGTGTGGGTCCTGAGGCTCCTGTACCTCCTTCCTGATGGCAGCAGCGAGAAGAGAGCACGGTCCGCCCAGGTGATGGGGGTTTCAGTTGATGACAGATGCTGCTTTTGTACGATGGCGTTTCATGTAGGTGTGATGAACAGTTAATACCAGCTAATCGAGTTAATGCCACCTCTGATAACGCTAATCTCTTTGAGCTATTAACTAAGCTAAGCTATCGTTAGCCAGGCATGGGTGTGGTGCAGGTCAATTGTCCTCAGTCCATCCGCTGCTGAAATCTTCATCCACGTCTCCATTAGTATTGAGACTGGATCATGCCTCCCTGCTGTCTGACCACCTCCTGCCTCTGGATGGTTTGCACTGTTAAAGCTAAAGTCTGTCCCGAGCCTTGTGGCCCATCAGGCTGATGCTTATTCCAGTTTCCATGGCGTGAAGCGACTGACAGTACGAGACTTCCCCCTCCCCCGCCCCCCGGACAGGACGCCAGTCTATCGCGAGGTTAACCCCCAGCATTTTTTGCCGGTACCCATTCTCAGCTGGGCGGACTGGAGTACTGTGTGGTGAAGTGCCTTTGCTCAAGGACACAACACGCTGCCTAGGCCGAGACTCGAACCCACGACCTTCAGATCGTGAGCCAACACCCTAACCACTTGGCCACACGCCACACCCGACAATATTTAATTTATTCACCTTATTTTGTTTGTCTATCCATGATGGTTCAGTACATTTAATTCTAAGTTATCGTATGTTGAGGTTGGAGGCCTCGGGCAGTCAGAGTCAACCATAGATATTGCATTAAAGCTGTCTAGACACGTGAGCCAGGGCAGTACGATACGGAGAGTGAGCTGTTGCCCCATGCAGCAGGCTCCCCCTCTCCACGCAGCTGATGAACCCAAAGGAACGGCAGAGACCCGATACAGTTTGGCACCAGGAGTTGCCAGTCAGCGTCGAACTCAACGTCGGACTGCCTCAGGGACTCCAGCTCCGGATTTTTCCCTTGGGGTTCACTCCCAAAGCCTTCCCCCATGAGCGGGTACAGCCGCGAGGCAGCGGAGGTTTGAGATCAGAGTTTTCCTTCTCTGAGACGAGTTGCCAACCGTGGCCTGACGAGCCCCGTCTGCCCGGAGCGACTGGTTTTAAGGAGCCGGTAACCCATCTTTGCCCCTTCTCCTGCCAGTAGAAACGGTTTCACCAGGCTTACTAGACACACGTGAAGGCCAGGAACTGGACTTGGTTGTCAGAGGCTGTTTGAGACACACGCCATTGGGAGTATTTAACCTTGTCCCCATTACCTCTCCCGACTGGGTAACAACCCGAAGGAACATATATTGTGTGTTATATGTGTATACTACTGTGCTTTACACACTGGGTCCGGAGAAACAGTCTCGTTTGACGATAAACTTGACTTGTCTGCGTCTGGAGCGCACTGGGACCCTTTCAGGACTTGGTCTTGGCTGCACGGTTCCTGACTTAAGCACCTCCTCGCTTTTCAATTTCACCCTCGCCTCGTTCCTGGGAGGGTGGTGTCATCCAGCCCCGCGGTCCGCTGAACTCCATCCTGCTCACTCCAAGCCGCGCACAGTGGTTGGGCCTTTCGATGCCAAGGTCGGACGTCCCACGACCCTTCCCGTCTCCGCTTCTTAATTGTCAGCTGAAATCTTTCTTTCCGACATTCTGAAGTGGCTCTGCATAAAAATGTGCTGGGGTTGTGAGCTGCCTTTTGAAGTCAAAATTTCCTTGAGTCTGCACTGAAACACATTGCGTGAAGAGCATAGTTTTTTTCTGCTGTTATCTTAACCGATCTAAACTTCTGTTTTTTTATGTGTATGTTCAAAGTTCAAAGCAGATTTATTAAGAGAATGCACATACATGTCACCATAAACAATACTTAGATTCATTTTCTTGGGGGCACACTCAATAAATCCACAATAGAATAACAAATATAACAGAATCAATGAAAGACCACATCAACTCGGGTAATCAACCGGAGTGCAAAATACGACAAACTGTGCGAATGCAAAAAGGAGGAAATTAGATTAGATTAGATTAGATTCAACTTTATTGTCATTGTGCCGAGTACAGACACAAAGCCAATGAAATGCAGTTAGCATCTGACCAGAAATGCAAAGAACAGTGTTATTTACAGAATGACTGCGAATAAAAAGTGCTCCAGCACACAAATATAAAAGTACTGAGACAGTACAATATGGATGCAATACTGCTCAGCACTGTGATGTGAGGTTCAGCAGGGTCACAGCCTCAGGGAAGATGCTCTTCCTGTGCCTGCTGGTGCGGGAGTGGAGGCTCCTGATGGTAGAGGGGTAATAACCATTCCTGAACCTGGTGGTGTGGGTTCCTGAGGCTCCTGTACCTCCTTCCTGATGGTTGAGGGGTGATAACTGTTCCTGAACCTGGTGGTGTGGGTCCTGAGGCTCCTGTACCTCCTTCCTGATGGTTGAGGGGGTAATAACTGTTCCTGAACCTGGTGGTGTGGGTCCTGAGGCTCCTGTACCTCCTTCCTGATGGTTGAGGGGGTAATAACTGTTCCTGAACCTGGCGGTGTGGGTCCTGAGGCTCCTGTACCTCCTTCCTGATGGTTGAGGGGGTAATAACTGTTCCTGATCATGGTGGTGTGGGTCCTGAGGCTCCCGTACCTCCTTCCTGATGGTTGAGGGGTAATAACTGTTACTGAACCTGGTGGTGTGGGTCCTGAGGCTCCAGTACCTCCTTCCTGATGATTGAGGGGTAGTAACTGTTCCTGAACCTGGTGGTGTAGGTCCTGAGGCTCCTGTACCTCCTTCCTGATGGTTATGGGGTGATAACTGTTCCTGAACCTGGTGGTGTGGGTCCTGAGGCTCCTGTACCTCCTTCCTGATGTTTGAAGGGTAATAACTGTCCCTGAACCTGGTGGTGTGGGTCCTGAGGCTCCTATACCTCCTTCCTGATGGTTGAGGGGTGATAACTGTTCCTGAACCTGGTGGTGTGGGTCCTGAAGCTCCTGTACCTCCTTCCTGATGGTTGAGGGGTAATAACTGTTCCTGAACCTGGTGGTGTGGGATCTGAGGCTCCTGTACCTCCTTCCTGATGGTTGAGGGGTAATAACTGTCCCTGAACCTGGTGGTGTGGGCCATGAGGCTCCTCTACCTCCTTCCTTCTGGCAGCGGGGAGAAGAGAGCGTGTCCTGACTGGTGGGGGTTCCTGATTACGGATGGGGCTTTCCTTGGGACAGTGTTTCGTGTCATTGTGCTCAATTGTGAGGGAGTGTTTCTACTCTGCTTACATGCCGAAATAACGGGCATTGCAGAGCGCCCTGCCTTGAATTTCTGTTGCGCTTGCAGACTGGACCGTGGCGTGCTGTTCCCGTTGAGTGTTCAGCCAAGACCAAGTCCTGAAAGGGTCCCAGTGCGCTCTAGACAGCAGACAAGTCAAGTTTACTGTCATTTAACTATACCGTCAAACAAGACTGCTGCAATTCAGTTTTTTCCTCTATAATTATATATTGCAATGTACTGCTACAGTTAACAAAAGTAAACAGTAACAAAAGTAAACAAATTGCACGACATTTGCCGGCGATATTAAAACCGATTCTGATTCTGAATTGCAGACATCCCACCCCTCCCGGAAGTTCCGGGAGTCTTCCGCATATGAATAGTGGCTCCCTGATGCCCGCAAATTCTATACAGTATCACGGAAATCAATTTTTTTGAGAGCGAGCGAGTGTGAGAAAGCAAGTGAGAGAGACCACGAAAGAGAGTGTGTGTGAGAGAGAGAGAGAGAGCGCGCAATGGCATAGTGTTCCAAAACAAGAAAATGTAAAACATACGTCACCCCAGACTACACTAAAGTTTACCCCTGCCTAATAGGGGTCAAAAATAATGACAGTGTTGCTCGCTGCACTGTTTGCAACAGTGACTTTTCTATTGCCCATGGTGGGTTAAAATGTAAAAGACGTGTTGAGGTGAGTTTTACAGGTGTCATTCGTTCATTAGCGTAGCTAACGTTACTTAAACTAGCTGGCCGGCTGCTAAGGAGCTACTCTATTGCAAACATCCCACCTCTCCCGGGAGTCTCCCGCAAATTGTTGGTGCTACCTCCCTGAAATGAGTTTTTGCAGGGTGGGATGTCTGGAGTTGTGCACCCGTGTCGAATCCTCCTGCTGCCTTGGAGGAGAGATCAGGACCGGGCAGTCCCAGCGGGACTTTGACGGCACATGACCCTGGCCCGAGCTGATCCGCCGTTGGTTTTAGATGACATTTGGTGCCACTTTGCCTGGTGGAACGGCTTTGCACTGACTATGAAGCACAGGACGGTGTTGGAATCAACCAGTTGTTGGCACCGCACGTTACAATGTGGTTTCAATCTCGATTACAGTTTTCACAGGGTGAGATTCTTTCTTTTTTTTAAAAAAAAGGCGGTTAATTGAGGTAAATGTTTATTTTGGGAGCTCTTGTGTAAACACAAAAGCCATCCATGCCTCTGCTGGCCACATCTGTGCTCATACCAGAACTCGCTTCCTCTGGTCTCACCCCTGAGGACGTCGACCTCCACTGGGAATTGCTGGTTCGTCCAGATTTATCATCTAACGACGTCGTCCTGAATTTGACTGAAAGGAGGCAAGCCAGAACTGGGTTAGCCTTGACGATATCCAACTGGACTGCTGTGAGGCAGGGAGTCAAAAGACCCAGAGTTCCTCTGCCTGCCCACGCCAGTTCCGACAGCTTTGTCCAAGGAGATGAAAACGTGAGGCGGTAGATCAAATGGGCGGGGTGGGTTAGCGCAGTCAGGCGGCCGGGGTTCGTTTCCCACCGCTGCCTTTAAGGAGTTTGTAGGTTCCTCAGGCACCCCCCCCCCCCGTACCTCCTTCCTGATGGTAGCAATGAGAAGAGGGCAGCCTCGGAATAGAGGGGTGTCCTTTTAGAACGGAGATGAGGAGGAATTTCTTCAGCCAGGGAGAGGTGAATCTCGTGGAATTCATTGCCACAGGCGGCCAGGTCATTGGGTGTAGATTCTTGATTGGTGAGGGCATGAAGGGGATACGGGGAGAAGGCAAGAGACTGGGGCCGAGAGGGGAAAATGGGTCGGCCGTGATGAAATGGCGGAGCAGACTCGATGGGCCGAATGGCCCAATTTGCTCCTACGTCTTATGGCGTGTCCTGGGTGGTGGGCTGGGGGAGCGTCCTTAACGATGGGCCCCTGGTTTAATTTTTTTTTAAAAAGGGTTCAAGAACCAAGAGCTCATGGGATTAAACTGTCGGGCAAAAGTGTGCGAGGAAAGACTTGTACGAAGATCAGGGCACGCCACGCAGAAGTGGAGTCAGGTGGGGCTACGCGGGGTGGGAGTGAGGAGTTGGGGAAACATGGAAAAGGAGAAAAGTTTATGGGGCCACGGGGAAGAATGGGACTGAAATGGAGACCTGGCACTGGTCCTGTGGGCCAGAACAACTCCTTCTATAAACTATAAACTAGCACTTTGCGGCCACCCCCCCCCCCTAACTTTCTTAGTCTGACTCCTCACCTTTCTTTCTCAGTCCTGAAGAAGGGTCTCGGTCCAAATAGCCGACTGTTTACCCTTTTCCACAGACGCTGCCTGACCTGCTGAGTTCCTCCAGCATTGTGTGTATGTGTGTGTGTGTGTATGGTGTCCAAGTTGCATGCCATCTTGGACAATGTCTCCCATCCACTACATAATGTACTGGGCGGGCACAGGAGTACATTCAGCCAGAGACTCATTCCACCAAGATGCAGCACAGAGCGTCATAGGAAGTCATTCCTGCCTGTGGCCATCAAACTTTACAACTCGTCCCTTGAAGGGTCAGACACCCCGAGCCAATAGGCTGGTCCTGGACTTATTTCCTGGCATAATTTAGATATTACTATTTAACTATTTATGGTTCTATTACTATTTATTATTTATGGTGCAACAGTAACGAAAACTAATTTCCCCCGGGGTCAATAAAAGTATAACTATGACTATGTGTGTGTGTTCCTCTGGATTTCCAGAGATGAAGGTTTCCTTATGAGTGGGCTTCTGGAACCTGCAGTTCTGTTTGCCGGGGGGGATTTCCCCCTGCCTTTTCTGCCGAGCTCTCGGCGGTCGATCGGTACATGCCCGTGGCTCACAAGTCTGCCTTCGCGTCATTTAGCAAGAAGCTCCATCTTTTAAAAATTTTGTTTAAGGCCAATTCGCCATCACTTCCTCTTCCCCTTGTTTACATAGTCATAGTCATAGTCATACTTTATTGATCCCGGGGTAAATTGGTTTTCGTTATAGTTGCATCATAAATAATAAATAATAATAGAACCATAAATAGTTAAATAGTAATATGCAAACTATGCCAGGAAATAAGTCCAGGACCAGCCTATTGGCTCAGGGTGTCTGACCCTCCAAGGGAGGAGTTGTAAAGTTTGATGGCCACAGGCAGGAATGACTTCCTATGACGCTCTGTGCTGCATCTCGGTGGAATGAGTCTCTGGCTGAATGTACTCCTGTGCCCACCCAGTACATTATGTAGTGGATGGGAGACATTGTTCAAGATGGCATGCAACTTGGACAGCATCCTCTTTTCAGACACCACCGTCAGAGAGTCCAGTTCCATCCCCACAACATCACTGGCCTTATGAATGAGTTTGTTGATTCTGTTGGTGTCTGCTACCCTCAGCCTGCTGCCCCAGCACACAACAGCAAACATGATCGCACTGGCCACCACAGACTCGTAGAACATCCTCAGCATCGTCCGGCAGATGTTAAAGGACCTCAGTCTCCTCAGGAAATAGAGACGGCTCTGACCCTTCTTGTAGACAGCCTCAGTGTTCTTTGACCAGTCCAGTTTATTGTCAATTCGTATCCCCAGGTATTTGTGATTCTCCACCATGTCCACACTGACCCCCTGGATGGAAACAGGGGTCACCGGTACCTTAGCTCTCCTCAGGTCTACCACCAGCTCCTTAGTCTTTTTCACATTAAGCTGCAGATAATTCTGCTCACACCATGTGACAAAGTTTCCTACCGTAGCCCTGTACTCAGCCTCATCTCCCTTGCTGATGCATCCAACTATGGCAGAGTCATCAGAAAACTTCTGAAGATGACAAGACCCTGTGCAGTAGTTGAAGTCCGAGGTGTAAATGGTGAAGAGAAAGGGAGACAAGACAGATAAGATATTACGTGCCAGAATATCAAAGTGCAAACAAAAATATAAGCAATTTCACAGGAGAATTGTCAATTATACCAGAGCAGAAGGTACAATTAGAATCAGAATGAGGTATGATTTTCACGGACTTGCTGTTTACAGGGTCCAGCCTGTATGTCTTGCGGCAGAGTTATGGGACAGAGACGCAAAGTTACTGGAAGTTGCAGAAATCAACGAAGCGTACCAGAAACGAGTTCACAGGTCCAGCAGCTCCCCAGGCTTGTGCAAGTGGTGAGATTTAGACGGATGCTAGTTATTGAGCAGGGGAGGACAGACATGGGGGGCGGGGTGCAATTTGGAAATGTCCGTGCTGCTGCATTGTTTAACTGGGGGGTCAGTATAGCCAGAAACCGCATGTCCGAATGGAATTTGGGCTGAGAGAGGAGAGTGGGAGCAGGGATTTCATTGACCTCATACTTACTGAGAGTTCAGCAAGGAAGTTTTCGGCCGGTTCATTGCAATGGTTAAAACACAGAACACCGAAACCTACAGCACATTGCAGGCCCTTCGGCCCACAACATTGTGCCTACCGTGTAACCTACTCTAGAAACTGCCAAGAATTTCCCTACTGCATATATTTCGAAGTTCCATGTACCTATCTAAGAGTGTCTTAAAAGACCCTATTGTATCCACCTCCACCACCGTCACCAGCAGTGCATTCCACTCTCTGTGTGAAAAACTTACCCCTGACGTCCCCTCTGTACCTACTTCCAAGCACCTTAAAACAATGCCCCCTCATGTTAGCCATTTCAGCCCTGGGGAAAATGTGCCTCTAGCTATCGACACGATCAATGCCTCTCATCATCTTATACACCTCTATCAGGTCACCTCTCACCCTCCGTTACTCCACGGAGTAAAGGCCAAGTTCACTCAGCCTGTTCTCATAAGGCACGCCCTCCAATCCAGGCAACACCTTTGTCAATCTCCTCTATAGTATGCACATCCCTCCAGTAGTGAGGTGACCAGAACTTACTTTATACTTTATTGTCGCCAAACAATTGATACTAGAACGTACAATCACCACAGCGATATTTGATTCTGCACTTCCTGCTCCCTGGATTACAAATCGATAGTAAATATTAAAAATTTAAATTATAAATCATAAATAGAAAATAGAAAAATGGGAAGTAAGGTAGCGCAAAAAAACCGAGAGGCAGGTCCGGATATTTGGAGGGTACGGCCCAGATCCGGGTCAGGATCCGTTCAGCAGTCTTACCACAGTTGGAAAGAAGCTGTTCCCAAATCTGGCCGTACGAGTCTTCAAGCTCCTGAGCCTTCTCCCGGAGGGAAGAGGGAGGAAAAGTGTGTTGGCTGGATGGGTCGTGTCCTTGATTATCCTGGCAGCACTGCTCCGACAGCGTGCGGTGTAAAGTGAGTCCACGGACGGAAGATTGGTTTGTGTGATGTGCTGGGCCGTGTTCACGATCTTCTGCAGCTCCTTCAGGTCTTGGACAGGACAACTTCCATACCAGGTTCTGATGCACCCTAGAAGAATGCTTTCTACGGTGCAGCTATAAAAATTAGTGAGGGTTTTAGGGGACAGGCCAAATTTCTTTAGTTTTCTCAGGAAGTAAAGGCGCTGGTGGGCCTTCTTGGCAGTGAACTCTGCTTGGTTGGACCAAGTCAGGTCATTTGTGATATTGACCCCGAGGAACTTAAAGCTTTTGACCTGTTACACTTGCGCACCACCGATGTAAATGGGGTCGTGCGGTCCGCTACTCCTTCTGAAGTCAACAACCAATTCCTGAACACAGTACTCCGAGTGGTCAATCCCACGGTTGGTGAAGCCCCACACACCGTGCGCCGTCTATGAACCGAGGTGACCGAGGCCTTGATGTGGCAGAAGCAACCTCACAGCAAAGATCAAAGCTCCCCGCAGGGAACTCCTTTCTCTGTAATTGTTTTTTACAGTGTCAGTGGCTGTGCGTTGATTCTGGAAACGAGGAGGAACCGAGCCAGGCTAGACTCAAATGCAACCCAAAAGGAGACGCGGTAACCTCCCGGTAAACTCCGGCTGGGGTGGTATACAGCGCAGGGCACCCGATGACAGAAGTGGCTGCCGGCATAAAAATAGCGGGGTCCATCGCCTGGAGACCACTGGGAATACGTACGGGCTCAGACCTACAACATGACAGCCCATTACAGGCCTGTTGGCCCATGATGCTGTGCTGACCTTTGAACCTGTGCCAAGATCAGTCTAACCCTCCCCTCCCACAGAGCCCTCTCTATCTAAGAGGTGTTTAAATGTCGCTGTTACGTACCCCGTAACTGGGTTGCCAAACCAGCAGAAAAGGACCACTCGTTGGAGTCTGGATTACTAGGAACTAATAAAGTTTTATTAAAGAAATAAGTAAGACAGTACTCTAATCGTAAGGATATAAATGCAGCAGGTTGGCAATGATAAAACACACATGTACACAGAACTAGGGTAATAGGAATCATAGGGGTAAAATGATCAGTCTCAAGTGACGCAGAGTTCAGTTCAGCTTAGCTCAGTTCACAGTAATCGCTGTTGTGCCGTTGGAGAGAGAGAGAGAGAGAGAGACGGGGGGATGCAATTTGATTCAGGCAGACCTTTGATGTTCTTCGCAGTTGGTTTCGGACGGACCCGTTTATGTCTTCTATCCCGCTGTGGTCACCAACTGTGACCCCTCCGTTCCGGATACGATCGTTCTTCCGTGGTGAACCCGGCACCCAGGCAAGGGCGGACACACACCCCAGGTTCCCACCGATCGTACCTTTACACCCTGTGAGCCTATGGTCGGTTCCCGCGAACCGGACCTCCAAACTCCCACCAACTTGTGGGGGCACACCGCTCTTTCCGGGGTCTCGTTATCTCGTGATCTTGTGGTGTGTCGCGTGCCTTAGAGAACCTGTTCTTTTTATCCCCCTGCTGGGGTATCGCCTCTCCATCGAACTTCAAACAGTTCAGGTTCAAAGCAACCGGTCTGTCAATATTCTGAATTGTGTCTCTTTTCCGTTAATCCCTCTCTCCTCTCTCATTAGCATTTTGAATGTTCCTCCATTGTCTCTCTTATCTCTCTCATTAGCATCAATTGCCCGATAGTTTGGTTTGGCATCACATCGCTAATCCATCTGCTTCTACCACCACGCCTGGCAAACACATTCCACTCCCTGTGTGAAGAATTTACCTCTGACATTCCCCATATTACTTCACTGCAATCATCTTAAAATTATGCCTCTTCATATTAGGCATTTCTACCCTGGGGAAAAGTCTCTGGCTGTCAACTCTATCTATGCCTCTTATCATCTTCTACACCTGTATCAATTCCCTCTCATCCTCCTTCACTCTAAAGAGAAACACACTTGCTCGCTCAACCTGTCCTCACAGACCTGCTCTCGAATCCAGGCAGCGCCCCGGCAAAACTCCTCTGCATCCCCTCTAAAGTTCTCCGCATCGTTCCTGTATCACGGAAATTAACCTAAGAGAGCGTGCAACTGTTGCTTTACCTTATTACGTTTGAGAAAAGAAGAAGATATTTTATTAAGTAAAATCAATGGATGAAGTGTTATCAGTGGATTGAAAACTTTTTCGAGACTGTTGCTTCCTCAGAAATTCTTTTAGTTATGATCGGTCGCTGAAGCTGAACACAAACATAACTATGCACTATTTATACCACGAGAAATAATCTTTTATCGAGTGTAATGTGTTAACTTGAATAACGGGGCTGCCGGCTTGCAAAAGTTCAGGAGTTTGTAAACTGAGAAGGACAGGTACTCCATCTCTAATGTGAGGATTATATCAGGACTACCTGTACCCTGTGTGAGGATTACTTGTGCTCTGTGAAGATTACTTGTACCCTATGTGTGAGCATTACCTGTAATCTATGTGAGCATTACCTGTAGTCTATATGAGGATTACCTGTACTCTTGTGTGAGGATAACCTGTAGTCTGTGTGAGGATTACCTGTGCTCTCTGTTGAATTACCTGTACTCTGTATGAGGTGTATCTGTACTTTATGTGAGGATTTCATGTAGTCTGACAATAGACAATAGGTGCAGGAGTAGGCCATTCAGCCCTTCGAACCAGCACCGCCATTCACTGTGATCATGGCTGATCATCCACTATCAGTATCCAGTTCCTGCCTTATCCCCATAACCTTTGATTCCACTATCTTTAAGAGCTCTATCCATCTCTTTTTTGATAGCATCCAGAGACTTGGCCTCCACAGCCTTCTGGGGCAGAGCATTCCATATATCCATCACTCTCTGGGTGAAAAAGTTTTTCCTCAACTCCGTTATAAATGACCTACCCGTTATTCTTAAACTGTGGCCTCTGGTTCTGGACTCCCCCAACATCGGGAACATGTTTCCTGCCTCGAGCGTGTCCAATCCCTTAATAATCTTATATGTTTCAATAAGATCCCCTCTCCAGTGTATACAAGCCCAGTCGCTCCAATCTTTCAGTATATGACAGTCCCGCCATTCCGGGAATTAACCTTGTGAACCTACGCTGCACTCCCTCAATAGCAAGAATGTCCTTCCTCAAATTTGGAGACCAAAACTGCACACAGTACTCCAGGTGTGGTCTCACCAGGGCCCTGTACAGCTACAGAAGGAAGGAGGATTACCTGTACTCTGTGTGAGGATTACTGGGACTCTGTGTGGGGATTACCTGTACTCTGTGTGAGGATAGCCTGTAGTCTGTGTGAGGATTACCTGTACTCTGTGTGAGGGTTACCTGTACTCTGTGTGAGGATTACCTGTACTATGTATGAGGGTTACCTGTACTCTGTGTGAGGATTACCTGTACTCTATGTGGCAATTACTTGTACCCTATGTGAGGATTTCATATACTGTGTGTGAGGATTGCCTGTACTCTGTATGAGGATTACCTGTATTCTGTGTGAGGATTACCTCTACTCTCTGCATGAGGATTACATGTACACTATATGACGATTACCTGTACTTTCTGTGAGAATTGCCTGTACTCTATCTGAGGATTACCTGTAGTCTATGTGAGGTGTATCGGTACTCTATGTGAGGTTTACCTGTGCTCTGTGTGATGATTACCTGTATTCTATGTGAGAATACCCTGTATTCTATGTGAGGATTACCTGTACTCTAGTGTGGATTACCTGTACTCTGTGTGAGGGTTACCTGTACTCTATGTGTGAGGATTACCTGTACTCTGTGTGAGGATTACCTGTAGTCTGTGTGAGGATTATCTGTACTCTGTGTGAGGGTTACCTGTATTCTGTGTGAGGATTACCTGTACTCTGTGTGAGGGTTACCTGTACTCTATGTGAGAATTACCTGTACTCTATGTGAGGATTATCTGTACTCTATGTGAGGATTACCTGTATTCTGTGTGAGGATTACCTGTACTCTGTGTGAGGATTACCTGTACTCTATGTGGCGATTACCTGTGCTCCCTGTGGCGATTACCTGTGCTCCCTGTGGCGATTACTTGTACCCTACGTGAGGATTACCTGTACTCTCTGTGAAGCTTACTTGTACCCTATGTGTGATGATTACCTGTACTATGTGATGATTGCCTGTACTCTGTGTGATGATTACCTGTATTCTGTGTGTAACATGAGATTACTTGTACTCTGTGTGAGGATTACACCTGTACTCTCTGTGGGATTACCTGTACTGTCTGTGTTTGCTTTACTTTGCCCATTTTATCAGTATTGAACTGGTGTTAATACTAGTCAAACAACTGTCAGCCACATTTTAAAGGTCTTCATCTTCTGGCAGTTTATGTAAACCACATGTCCCACAGGCGTCAAATGGTAAAATAATCTGTCAGTTGTTTCAGGGATCGTGCTTCCCTCGAACCTCCCAATGTTCTGTTAAGCCTTTTGCTTTACCGATCGAAACATAGACAGTTGTGGCAGTTGATGTCCATCACGTGAGAACATCAGGAGAAACTTGCAGAGGCTGCAGATGTAGTGAAGTCAAAAAGGGAAATGGCTCTTATTTCTAAAAGGCACTTGATAGTCCTTCAGAAGCACATTGGATGCCAAGGGTGTATTTTTGAGTTGGGGGCTTACTGTGAAAGGACGTGGGCCCAGAGCCATGGGTTAGCAGGAATCCTGAGATTCACACAAGCCGGAGTATGACTAGTGTGTTTGCCTGTGAGCTGGCCTCTCATTCTCAAACAAGGGGAAGGTCTGGCCAGTGCATGAACACAGGCACTCTCAACCTGGAGCCCAAGGATGGCATGAGAAAGGTCGGGAACCCCTGCGTAACGTCACCTCACCCGTCTCGCCAAGAACTTCAGCCTTCACGTATTGTTTCCCTTAGATTTCTCAGCCTGTACTGACACCTCTAACGTCCCTGCAAAGTTCTACCTTCTCCTGCCATCAACGCCTCCGCCAAACGATTCGCCGAATGACCTCTCTCGCGGCCGATCCCCCAGCCTCACCCTGTCAGAGATCTTCCTGTTGATTTACCCATCGGCACCTCCCCTCCCCCGCAGGAGCGTAGTCCCCCTTCCCAGGCCCGATACATTTAACCTGCATTCTCTCTCCACGGGGGCTGCCCGACCTGCTGAGTGTTTCCAGCTTTTCTGTTGCATCCTGCGTGCCACTGACTTACCGAGAGCCATTGTCACAATAGTCAACCAAAGTTAAATAGTCATAGTCATACTTTATTGATCCTGGGGGAAATTGGTTTTCGTTACAGTTGCTCCATAAATAATAAATAGTAATAGAACCATAAATAGTTAAATAGTAATATGTAGATTATGCCAGGAAATTATGAAATAAGTCCAGGACCAGCCTATTGGCTCAGGGTGTCTGACCCTCCAGGGGAGGAGTTGTAAAGTTTGATGGCCACAGGCAGGAATGACTTCCTATGACGCTCTGTGCTGCATCTCAGTGGAATGAGTCTCTGGCTGAATGTACTCCTGTGCCCACCCAGTACGTTATGTAGTGGATGGGAGACATTGTCCAAGATGGCATGCAACTTGGACAGCATCCTCTTTTCAGACACCACCGTGAGAGAGTCCAGTTCCATCCCCACAACGTCACTGGCCTTATGAATGAGTTTGTTGATTCTGTTGGTGTCTGCTACCCTCAGCCTGCTGCCCCAGCGCACAACAGCAAACATGATAACACTGGCCACCACAGACTCGTAGAACATCCTCAGCATCGTCTGGCAGATGTTAAAGGACCTCAGTCTCCTCAGGAAATAGACATGGCCCTGACCCTTCTTGGAGACAGCCTCAGTGTTCTTTGACCAGTCCAGTTTATTGTCAATTCGTATCCCCAGGTATTTGTAATCCTCCACCATGTCCACACCGACCCCCTGGATGGAAACAGGGATCACCGGTACCTTAGCTCTCCTCAGGTCTAGCACCAGCTCCTTAGTCTTTGCAGCAGAGCTGGGGCAGTACTGTGTGACCACAAAAACCACTGTTTATGAATTAAAAATAAACACCGTAATCCGGGTGAATATAAAATATCTTCTGTTTGCTGAACTGTGGTCTGGCTCAGAAGGTTATACGACACAGAACAATACCATAGAATGGAAGACCATAGGATATCCGAGCAGAATTCGGCCATTTGGCCCACCGAGTCTCCTCCGCCATTTCACCACGGCCGATCCAATTTTCCTCTCAGCCCCAGCTCCCTGCCTTCTCCCCTTGTATCCTTTCATTCCCCGACCAATCAAGGCTCTATCAACCTCTGCCTTAAATATACATGAAGATTCGGCCTCCGCAGCTGCCTGTGGCAAGGAATTCCACAGATTCACCACTCTCTGGCTAAAGAAATTCCTCCTCACCTCCGTTCTAAAAGAACGCCCCTCTGCTCTGAGGATGTGCCCTCTGGTCACAAAGTTCACGAGGTTAATTCCCGGGATGGCCGGACTGTGATATGTTGAAAGATTGGAGTGACTGGGCTTGTATACTCTGGAATTTAGAAGGCTGAGAGGGGATCCGATTGAAACATATAAGATTATTAAGGGATTGGACATGCTGGAGGCAGGAAGCATGTTCCCGCTGATGGGTGAGTCCAGAACCAGAGGCCACAGTTTAAGAATAAGGGGTAGGCCATTTAGAACGGAGTTGAGAAAAAACTTTTTCACCCAGAGAGTGGTGGATATGTGGAATGCTCTGCCCCAGAAGGCTGTGGAGACCAAGTCTCTGGATGCTTTCAAGAAAGAGATGGATAGAGCTCTTAAAGATAGTGGAATCAAAGGTTATGGGGATAAGGCAGGAACTGGATACTGATTGTGGATGATCAGCCATGATCACAGTGAATGGCGGTGCTGGCTTGAAGGGCCGAATGGCCTACTCCTGCACCTATTCTCTATTGTCTATTAGTCTGAGGCTCTCCCGCCATAGGAACCATCTTCTCCACATCCACTCTATGGAGGCCTTTCAACATTTGATAGGTTTCAATTAGGTCACCTCTCATTCTTCTGAATTCCAGTGAATACAGGCCCAGAGCCATCACACGCTCCTCACTATGACAAGCAGTTCAACCTTGGAAGCATTTCTGTGAGCCTCCATTGAACCCCCTCCAGTTTCAGCACATCCTTTCTAAGATAAGGGTGAATACAGAACAGGTACAGGCCCTTCGGCCCACAATGTTGTACCGATCCAATTACTGTAAGTTAGCAATGGAATGGTACTAACTGTCAATAGTTGCGGGTCCAGAGAGATTTGAGCTCGAAATTGTCGGCTTTGATTGAGGGAAGTACAGTTCCCGTACCAGGCTGTGATGCAGCCAGTCAGGATGCTCTCATTTGCGCCCCTGTAGAAAGTTCTTAGGATGTGGGGCCCACACCAAACTTCTCCAACCGTCTGAAGAACTTTCTGTAGGGGCACAAGAGCTTTGTAACTGTATGGATGTGCTGGTTCCAGGTTGGGTCCTCAGAGATCTTGACAGCCCGGGAGCTGGAAAGCTGTTCAATACTGGGACGTATCTCGTTCTGTGTAAATTCATTCTGTCTGGAGAAGCCTGCACGTCCTTGCCCTGTTTTGCGTCAGAGCTCAGCCACGCCAAGTCAGGAGGGTAACGGACGGTGGATTCGCAGGCGCTAGCTGGGAGGGAAAGGCTTGCCCACGGGCCCATTAACTGCTCCCGTGCCTGGTTTCTGCAGTGTCGTTTCAAGGCCAGGGCGAAGAGGTTTCACGTGTCCGTTCTCGTCGCCCGTCTGACGGTGAGCCGCTTGTGCAGAATTTACAGAAGGATGAGGTGATGTTAAATCATCCTGACAGTGGATTCCTGTGCCAAGCGTCCTCGTACCAATGCTGCTTGCTGGGAGCTGAGGACCGTTCAGTGCTGTACTGAGCAATATCCTGGCTGAGTGAATGCGTGAAATCAGTAAGAGATTCTTCACAGTGATTAACCAAAACACAGGTTC
Source organism: Mobula birostris (assembly GCF_030028105.1). Taxonomy (NCBI): domain Eukaryota; kingdom Metazoa; phylum Chordata; class Chondrichthyes; order Myliobatiformes; family Myliobatidae; genus Mobula; species Mobula birostris. Next base: position 53,537,119 of record NC_092389.1, on the reverse strand, counting down.
AGTCTCAGTAAACCGGGCATTCCCAGTCGAGGCCTCAAAATCAGCTCCTCACCACCACCACCCAGCACACCAGGGACAGTATTGTCTCCCCCACCACAGACAAAATCATTCCCCACCCCCCCACAGACAATACTGTCTCCTCCCACCGACAGCATTGTTTCCCTCCACAGACAAAATCACTCCCCACTCACCACCCCCCCACAGACAAATTTGCTCCCCCCCCACAGACAGAATTGTTTCCCACACACACACACCACCCCCTCCCTCGCGGACAGTATTTGTCCCATGGACAAATTCCCCCTCCCCCAACACAGACAGAATCGTTCCACCCATCCCCCGTGGACAGTACCATCTCCCTCCCCCACAGACAAAATCATTCCCCACACCCCTCCCGCAGACAGTATCATCTCCCTCCACAGACAAAATCATTTTCCCCCACGGACAGATTTGTTCCTCAACCCCCTCCGATGGACAGTACCATCTCCCCCCCCCCCCACAGACAAAATCATTCCCCACCCCCTCCCACAGACAGTATCATCTCCCTCCACAGACAAAATCATTCCCCACCACGGACAGATTTGTTCCCCAACCCCCTCCGATGGACAGTACCATCTCCCCCCCCCCCACGGACAGTATTGTCTCCCCATGGACAAATTCATTCCCCACACCCCCCACCCCAGCAGGCAGAATTGTCTCCTTTCCACAACCAAATTTCTTGTACCCTACACAGTATCGTTTTTCCCCACGGACAAATTCATTCCCCCCCCCCCCCGCACGGGCAGTACTGCCTCCCCCCCAACGGACAATCTCATCCCCCACCCCCCCACCCCACACACACACACACATTCTCACCTCCCCCCCAACAGACAAACTCATTCCCCCAGCCCCCCACAGACAGTATTGTCTCCCTCCACAGTCCGAATCATTCCCCCCCCCCCTCCCCACGGACAGTATCGTCTCCCTCCACAAACAGAATCTTCCCCCCCCCTCCGCACGGACAGAATCGTTCCCTCCCAACCCCAGCCTTTCAAACCACGCCGCCAGCAACCCATCTATTTAACTCGAGTTTAAACACAGGACGGTTTACCAATGACCAGTTAACGAACTGACCTGTGTCATTAAACATAATCCAAATCAGGTTTAATATCACTGGCATATGTCGTGAAATTTGTTGTTCTGTGGCAGCAGTGCGTTGCAATAAAATCTGAAGATAAAGAATTAAAATAATAAAATAATTTAGTTAAATTAAATAATTAAAAGTAGTGCAAAAATATTTTTTATAGAGGTGAGACAGTGAGGTAGTGTTTATGGGTTCAATGTCCATTCAGAAATCGGATGGCAGAGGGGAAGAAGCTGTTCCTGAATCACTGAGTGTGTGTCTTCAGGCTCCTGTACCTCCTCCCTGATGGTAACAGTGAGACGAGGGAAAGCAGAGCATGTGGAGGAAACAGTGTTGTACAGACTTTCTTACACAGCATGCCAGAATTAAACAAACTCCGGAACACCCCGAGCTAACTGCTACGTTACCATGGTGTCCGAATTTCTCTCACATTCTCTATTTATATTTCTCTCTCTCTCTCTCTCTCTCTCTCAGTCACACACACACCCTCTCTCCCCCATCTCTCCTCCCTCTCTCTCATTCTTCCTTCTCCCCCTCTGTCTACCTTTCTCTCTCCCTCCTTCTCTCCCTCCCAATATGTCCCCTCCCTCTCCTTCTCTCTCTCTCTCTCTCATTCTCTCTCTCCCTCCCTCTCTTCCTCTCTCTCTCTCCCTCTCCCTCTGTCTCTCTCTCTCTCTCCCCTCCCCTCTCCGTTGCTCACCAACATCGCAGCCACACTGATATGATTCCGAATGGAATCAATCAGATGAAGGGGTGTTTGACAGGGCCGGCCTTTGTTCTGATGGAAAGAGAAAGGGAAAACGCGGAAAAGATTGAGTACTGGAACGGACTGGCTGACTCCTTGAAAGCAGCCAGAGACGCGAAAAATAAAGTCTTGGATGCCCTCTTCCCCTTTCTCCCATTGTGTTACTCTAAATCTACCTTCAGAAGCGGTTACCCAATGGCATTTGGTCAAGAGTGTTCAGTTTTATGGTCCGAAGCCCTGCGTAGATCGGAGGTCGACCATGGATGTTGTATTCTACCTGCCTAGGTACGCAAGCCCGGGCAGTACGATACGGAGGGCGAGCTGTTGCCCCGTGTAGCAGGCTCCCCCTCTCCACACAGCCGGTGGACCCAAAGGATCGGCAGAGACCCGATACAGTTTGGCACCAGCGACGCCGCGGGAGTTGCCGGTCAGCGTCGAACTCAACGTAGGACTGCCTCAGGGAACCCAGCTCCAGAGCTATAACACAGAAACACAGAAATCTACAGCACATTACAGGCCCTTCGGCCCACAACGTCGTGCCGACCGCGTAACCTGCTCTGGAAACTGCCTAGAATTTCCCGACCGCATAGCCCCCTATTTTTCTAAACTCCATGTGCCTATCCGAGAGTCTCTTAAAAGACTCTTTTGTATCCCTCAGGGTTCACTCCCGAAGCCTTCCCCGTGAGCGGGTGCAGCCGCAAAGCAGCGGAGGTTTAAGATCGAAGCAACACTCACAACACGCTGGAGGAACTCGGCAGGTCAGGCAGCATCCGTGGAACAGATCGGTCGACGTTTCCACGGATGCTGCCCGACCTGCTGAGTTCCTCCAGCGTGTTGTGAGTGTTGCTTTGACCCCAGCATCTGCAGAGTATTCTGTGTTGGAGGTTTGAGACCAGAGATTTCCTTCTCCGAGACGAGCTGCCAGCCGCGGCCTGATGAGCCCTTTCTGCCCGGAGCGACTGGTTTTAAAACACCGGTAACACTCTCAGCGGAACGGTTCCACCAGGCTGAGTTGTTGAGCCACACGTGAAGGCCAGGAGCTGGACTTGGTTGTCAGAGGCTATTTGAGGCGCACGCCCCGCTCGCCATTGGGAGCATTTCCCCACTACCCACCCCTCACTTCCCCCCCCCCCCCAGTACGATAACCTTAAGGAATCTCGGCTTTGTGTGTGTGGGGGGGGGAGAAATTTTTTTAACCATTCACATCGTTGCCTCCTCATTCGAGCTCGCTTCCCGCCCTTTCCCGATCCCGCTCTGCTCGACGCCCGGGTTACAGAGTGAACTCAGCCTCTCCTCCCTCCCGCTCCCCTGCGTACGGACGCCTCAGTGCCGGCCGCGTCCGCAGACACCGTGCTCCCCTGGTATCCGCGCCGTCGCTCCACAATGCCCAGCGCAGCTGGTAGATACTGAGAAGCAATTATCCTGTCAATTAGATACTTGTCTGCGTCGTGTTAATTATTCGAACCTCTCAGCAGGAAACCCAGCTCTCGCTCCGGGCTCGACATTTTGAATCTTTTTCCGACTGTCAGAAGTTAGCAAGGGGAATGTCACCTTTTGGGCAGACCCCTCTGTCTGTTCCTTCCCCTTTCCATCTACCCAGCAAATGAATTTAACCGCAGAGAAAACAGGACAGCGCCTCCACTTCCTCAGGAGTCTGCCGAGATCGGGCATGACATCTAAAGCTTTGACAAACTCCTGCAGACGTGCAGTAGAGAGTGTATTGGCTGGCTGCATCACGGCCTGGTGTGGGAAACCAGACATCCCACCTCTCCCGGACGTTCCGGGAGTCTCCCGCATATGAATAGTGGCTCCCTGATGCCCGCAGATTATATCACGGAAATCAATTCTTTTTGAGAGCGAGCGAGAGAGAAAGCAAGCGAGTGAGAAAGGGAGTGCAGGAGAGCAAGAAAGAAAGCAAGTGAGAGCAAAGAGGGAGAGAGAGCACGAGAGCGCGCGAGCGACAACGAGAGAGAGAGAGAGAGAGAGCGTGCCATGGCAGTGTGTTCCAAAAAAATAGGTACGTCACCCCAGACTACACTAAAGTGTACCCCTGTCTAATAGGGGTCAAAAATAATGACAGTGTTGCTCGCTGCACTGTTTGCAACAGTGACTTTTCTATTGCCCATGGTGGGTTAAGACTGTAAAAGACATGTTGAGGTGAGTGTAACAGGTGTCATTCGTTCATTAGCATAGCCAACGTTATTTAAACTAGCTGGCTAGCTGCTAAGGAGCTACTCTGTTGCAGACATCGCACCTCTCCTGGGAGTCTCCCGCAAATTGATGGAGCTACCTCCCTGAAATGAGTTTTTGCAGGGTGGGATGTCTGGGAATCACCAATGCCTTTGAATGGAAACTCCTGCAAAAGGCAGTGGATTCGGCCCAGTACATCACCGGTTTGGCCCTCCTAACTATTGAGCACATCTACATGAAAGGCTGTCGTAGGAAAGCAGCATCCATCATCAGAGATCCCCACAGCCCAGGCCAGGCTCTTTTCTTGCTGCTGCCATCAGGAAGGAGGTACAGGAGCCTCAGGACCCACACCACCAGGTTCAGGAACAGTTATTACCCCTCAACCATCAGGAAGGAGGTACAGGAGCCTCAGGACCCACACCACCAGGTTCAGGGACAGTTATCACCCCCTCAACCATCAGGAAGGAGGTACAGGAGCCTCAGGACCCACACCACCAGGTTCAGGGACAGTTATTACCCCTCAACCATCAGGAAGGAGGTACAGGAGCCTCAGGACCCACACCACCAGGTTCAGGGACAGTTATTACCCCTCAACCATCAGGAAGGAGGTACAGGAGCCTCAGGACCCACATCACCAGGTTCAGGAGCAGTTATTACCCCTCAACCATCAGGAAGGAGGTACAGGAGCCTCAGGACCCACACCACCAGGTTCAGGAACAGTTATTACCCCCCAACCATCAGGAAGGAGGTACAGGAGCCTCAGGACCCACACCACCAGGTTCAGGAACAGTTATTACCCCTCAACCATCAGGAAGGAGGTACAGGAGCCTCAGAACCCACACCACCAGGTTCAGGGACAGTTACCCTTCAACCATCAGGAGGAAGGTACAGGAGCCTCAGGTTCCGCACCACCAGGTTCAGGAACAGTTATTACCTCTCAACCATCAGGTAGGAAGTACAGGAGCCTCAGGACCCACACCACCAGGTTCAGGAGCAGATATTATCCCTCAACTATCAGGAGGAAGGTACAGGAGCCTCAAGACCCACACAACCAGGTTCAGTGACAGTTATTACCCCTCAACCATCAGGAAGGAGGTACAGGAGCCTCAGGACCCACACCACCAGGTTCAGGAACAGTTATTACCCCTCAACCATCAGGAAGGAGGTACAGGAGCCTCAGGACCCACACCACCAGGTTCAGGAACAGTTATTACCCCTCAACCATCAGGAAGGAGGTACAGGAGCCTCAGGTCCCACACCACCAGGTTCAGGGACAGTTACCCTTCAACCATCAGGAGGAAGGTACAGGAGCCTCAGGTTCCGCACCACCAGGTTCAGGAACAGTTATTACCTCTCAACCATCAGGTAGGAAGTACAGGAGCCTCAGGACCCACACCACCAGGTTCAGGAGCAGATATTATCCCTCAACTATCAGGAGGAAGGTACAGGAGCCTCAAGACCCACACAACCAGGTTCAGTGACAGTTATTACCCCTCAACCATCAGGAAGGAGGTACAGGAGCCTCAGGACCCACACCACCAGGTTCAGGAACAGTTATTACCCCTCAACCATCAGGAAGGAGGTACAGGAGCCTCAGGACCCACACCACCAGGTTCAGGGATGGATATTATCCCTCAACTATCAGGAGGAAGGTACAGGAGCCTCAGGTCCCACAGCACCAGGTGCAGGAACAGTTACGACCCTCAACCATCAGTCCCTTGAAAAAAAAAAGGGGATAACTAGACTCACTTGCCCGTCCATTGAGATGTTCTCACAAGCAATGATCCCTCTTCAAGGACCTCATGCCCTTCTTATTTATTGCTATTTATTTATTTTTGCATTTGAACAGTTTGTTTTCTTCGACTCTCTGTCTGACCTTTCGCTGATCCTGTTTACAGTTACTGTTCTATAGATTTCCTGGGTATGCCCGCAGGAAAAAGAATCTCAGGGTCATATGTGGCAACACGTATGTACTCTGATAACAAATTCTCTGTTGAGCTTTTTTGATTGGCATTGCCATCGTTCCTGACTAACTGGTAGATCTTCCACAGAACATGAGGAAATCTGCAGGTGCTGGAAGTTCAAGCAACACACACAAAATGCTGGTGGAACGCAGCAGGCCAGGCAGCATCTATAGGAAGAAGCACAGTCGACGTTTCGGGCCGAGACCATTCGTCAGGGTCTTTTGCTGATCCTGCTTACAGTTACTATTCTATAGATTTGCTGAGTATGCCCACAGGGGGAAAAAATCTCAGGGTTGACATGGTGACTCCTGATAATAAAATTTACTTTGAACTTAAAATTTTCTTTCTCCTCTTCGCTTCATTTTGTGTTCACTCTCTCTTCTTTCTTTACCGGCCTTTCACTTTTACTACTTCTCTCTCCCTCGTTATGTATTTTTCTCTCTCTCTGAGCCTGGATCTCTCTATGGGGGCGAGGTTAGTTAACGTGTGTGGGTTATAATCACCTCCACAGCTTCTCCCTCGTCAGTGGGCTCATTGATAAGTCTCACCCACTTCTGGTAGAGACAACAATGAGAACATCCTTCCCAATGTCTTCCTTTCACTCTTAAGTCCCGTGAAGAATCCGAATCGGGTTTAATATCACAGGCATGTGCCATGAAATTCGGTTGTGGCAAAGTTGTTTCCCATGATGGGGGAGTCTAGTACAAAAGGGCATGACTTAAGGATTCAAGGGCGCCCATTCAGAACAGAAATGCAAAGAAATTCTTTTACATAGAACATAGAACATAGAACATAGAATAGTACAGCACAGTACAGGCCCTTCGGCCCACAATGTTGTGCCGACCCTCAAACCCTGCCTCCCATATAAGCCCCCACCTTAAATTCCTCCATATACCTGTCTAGTAGTCTCTTAAACTTCACTCATGTATCTGCCTCCACCACTGACTCAGGCAGTGAATTCCACGCACCAACCACTCTCTGGGTAAAAAACCTTCCTCTAATATCCCCCTTGAAATTCCCACCCCTTACCTTAAAGCCATGTCCTCTTGTATTGAGCAGTGGTGCCCTGGGGAAGAGGCGCTAGCTAGCCACTCTATCTATTCCTCTTATTATCTTGTACACCTCTATCCTGTCTCCTCTCATCCTCCTTCTCTCCAAAGAGTAAAGCCCTAGCTCCCTTAATCTCTGATCATAATGCATACTCTCTAAACCAGGCAGCATCCTGGTAAATCTCCTCTGTACCCTTTCCAATGCTTCCACATCCTTCCTATAGTGAGGTGACCAGAACTGGACACAGTACTCCAAGTGTGGCCTAACCACAGTTTTATAGAGCTGCATCATTACATCGCGACTCTTAAACTCTATCCCTCGACTTCTGAAAGCTAACACCCCATAAGCTTTCTTAACTACCCTATCCACCTGTGAGGCAACTTTCAGGGATCTGTGGACATGTATCCCCAGATCTCTCTGCTCCTCCACACTACCAAGTATCCTGCCATTAGTCAGAGGGTGGTGAATCTATGGAATTTGTTGCCACGGGCAGCAGTGGAGGCCAAGTCATTGGGTGTATTTAAGGCAGAGATTGATAGGTACCTGAGTAGCCAGGGCATCAAAGGTTATGGTGAGAAGGCGGGGCAGTGGGACTAAATGGAAGAATGGATCAGCTCATGATAAAATGGGGGAGCAGACTCGATGGGCCAAATGGCCTACTTCTGCTCCTTTGTCTTATGGTTTAACTTTATGGCAGCAGTGCAATGAAAGACACAATGAATAAATATAGGGGAAAAAACTGGGTTGCACTAAGAATATATATGTCCAGTAAATAGCTAAGTTAAAATAAAGTCGTGCAAAAAAAACACAGAAATTAAAAAAATAGCCAGGTAGTGCTCATGGTTTCAAAGCCCATTCAGAAGTTGGATGGCGGAGGGGAAGAAGCTGTTCCTGAATCGCTGAATGTGTGTCTTCAGGCTCCTGTACCTCCTCCCTGATGGTAACAGTGAGAAGAGGGCTTGTCCTGGGTGGTGGGGGTCAGTAATGATGGATGTATCTCCTGTACCTCCTCCCTGATGGTCACAATGAGAAGAGGACATGTCCTGGGTGATGGAGGTCAGTAATGATGGATGTATCTCCTGTACCTCCCCCCGATGGTCACAATGAGAAGAGGGCATGTCCTGGGTGATGGGGGTCAGTAATGATAGATGTATCTCCATTACCCCCTCCCTGATGGTCACAATGAGAAGAGGGCATGTCCTGGGTGATGGGGGTCAGTAATGATGGATGTATCTCCTGTACCTCCTCCCTGATGGTCACAATTAGAAGAGGGCATGTCCTGGGTGATGGGGGTCAGTAATGATGGATGTATCTCCATTACCCCATCCCTGATGGTAACAGTGAGAAGAGGGCATGTCCTGGGTGATGGGGGTCAATAATGATGGATGTATCTCCTGTACCCCCTCCCTGATGGTAACAGTGAGACAAGGACATCTCCTGGGTGATGGGGGTCAGTAATGATGGATGTATCTCCATTACCTCCTCCCTTATGGTCACAATGAGAAGAGGACATGTCCTGGGTTATGGGGGTCAGTAATGATGGATGTATCCCCTGTACCCCCTCCCTGATGGTCACAATGAGAAGAGGGCATGTCCTGGGTGATGGGGGTCAGTAATGATGGATGTATCTCCTGTACCTCCTCCCTGATGGTCACAATGAGAAGAGGGCATGTCCTGGGTGGTGGGGGTCAGTAATGATGGATGTATCTCCTGTACCTCCTCCCTGATGGTCACAATGAGAAGAGGACATGTCCTGGGTGATGGGGGTCAGTAATGATGGATGTATCTCCTGTACCCCTCCCTGATGGTAACAGTGAGAAGAGGGCACGTCCTGGGTGATGGGGGTCCTTACCACCTCCCCAAGGCACTGCTCCTTGAAGATGTCTTGGATGCTACCCATATGGGGCTGGTTAATTTTACAAGTTTCTGCAACTTGCTTTGATCGTTTGCAGTAGCATCCCCACCCTTCCCATACCAGACAGTGATGCAGCTAGTTAAGCCTTTGAATGTCCTCCCCTTTCTCTCCCTTCATTCTGTGCTTTCACAGTCCCAGACAAGCGTCATCACAGTGTCCTTGCCTGATTTTTTTGTTTTGTTCCCTGCAGAGCCCCCTACGAACCGCAGGATTTAAATTCCGGTTAGTCAGACGTGCTTGCTTTGTTTTGACTTGTCCAGCCCTTTCCTGCACAATCACCCTGTGCCAGATGACACAGCTTATAAAATCAATAGCCTTGTAGACCGTGTCGAGCTGCTCCCGGAATGGCTGGAGAGGTCTTCATTAACCCTGTCGGAAAGGGTTCCGGTGAACAGTTGGTGAAGAGGAGAGACAGACAGACAGACAGACACACACACAGACACACTCACACATGCACACACACACGCACACACACACGCACACACACACACACACACACACACACACACACACTCTCTCACACACACTCTCACACACACACACCCACACACGCACACACACACACTCACACTCACACTAACACACACAGACACACACACACACATGCGCGCACACACACACACACACACACTCACACACACACACACACATACACTCACACACACACACTCTCACACACACACTCACACTAACACACACAGACACACACACACACACTCACACACACTCTCATACACACACACGTGCACACACACTCACACTCACACACGCGCACACACTCACACACAGACGCACACACACACACACACACATACACTCACACACACACACTCTCACACACACACTCACTCACACACACACACACTCACTCACACACACACCAGCTCTTCAAGCCTAGACCCTTTGTCAGGTCTGGAAAGGAAGGGAGAAATTGATCTTATATTTAAGGATTTCAAAGACCTGCTGTTCAGACTGTCCCTGATGTGCTCTTGTAATCAGGGAAGGGGGAAAGATGCTTTTGGCTCATTGGCCTTCTGAATCAAAGTATTGAGTACTGGAGCTGGGATGTTATGTTGAGGTTGCACTCGACATTGGTGAGGCCTAATTTGAAGTACTGTGTGCAGTTACAGGAAGGATGTAAATCAGGTTGAAAGAGCACTGAGAAAATTTACAAGGATGTTGCTGGGTCTGGAGGACCGGAGTTGTAGGGGAAGACTGAATAGGTTGGGACGTTTGACACCGTAAACCAGCGTGCTGTTTTGGTACGTCTCCCCTCTTGCTGTGAAAGGGGGTTCACCTCTCTTTCCCTTCATGAGGGAGAGAGGGAGCCTGAGGTCTGTCAAATTGTCGGGCGAACGTGTCGTCTTTGGGGCACCGCATGTCATGGTTTTTCTTTGCTATTGCCTGCTAGGTTGGGGAGGGAGGTGCTGATGCTTTGTTGTAGGGGTGGAGGAGGGCCGTTGACCTGCTGCTTGTGCGTGGGAGGGGGAGTGAGAGGGGGGTTTGGGGTTCTAACCTTTTAACTGTCACTTATTCTGTGGGGGCGTTGCTCCGTTTATGTGGATGTTAGCGAAGAACAAGAATTTCAGGATGTAGATGCGTACGCACTTGAATGGAACTGTTGAACGACTGAACCTTGTTCCTTGGAACGTGGAAGATTTGAGGGGAGATTTGATGAAGGGGTACACATTGGGAAAAACTCAAGCAGGCTTTTCCCACTGACGTTGGGTGGGACTACAACTAGAGGTCATGGGTTAAGGGTGAAAGGTGAGAAGTTTAGGGGGAACATGACCTTCACTCAGAAGGTTATGAGAGTGTGGAACGAGCTGCCAGTGGAAGTGGTGCAAACTGAATTGACTTTATTTCTTACATCCTTCACGTACATGAGGAGTAAAAATCTTTATGTCACGTCTCCGTCTAAATGTGCAATGTACAATTTATAGTAATTTGTAACAAAAAAATACTATGTACAATAGGACAGTCGATATAACGTAGAAATACAATTGTGTCAGCGTGAGTTAATCAGTCTGATGACCTGGTGGAAGAAGCTGTCCTGGAGCCTGTCGGTCCTGGCTTTTATGCTGTGGCACCGTTTCCCGGATGGTAGCAGCTGGAACAGATTGTGGTTGGGGTGACTCGGGTCCCCAATGATCCTTTTTACACACCTGTCTCTGTAAATGTCCTGAATCGTGGGAAGTTCACATCTACAGATGCGCTGGGCTGTCCGCACCACTCTCTGCAGAGTCCTGCGACTGAGGGAGGTACAGTTCCCGTACCAGGCAGTGATGCAGCCAGTCAGGATGCTCTCAGCCGTGTCGTTCTTAGGATTTGAGGGCCCACACCAAACTTCCTCAACTGTCTGAGGTGAAGGAGGTGCTGTTGTGCCTTTTTCACCACACAGCCGGTATGTACAGACCACGTGAGATCCTCGGTGATGTGGATGCCAAGGAACTTAAAGCTGATCACCCTCTCAACCCCAGATCCATTGACGTCGATAGGGGTTAGCCCATCTCCATTCCTCCTGTAGTCCACAACCAGCTCCTTTGTTTTTTGCGACGCTGAGGAAGAGGTTGTTTCCTTGGCACCACTGCGAGCTCGATTTCAACGTTTAACAGAAGTTCGGATGGGTGCATGGATGGTAGAGGTACGGAGGGCTGTGGTCACGGTGCAGGTGGATGAGAGTAGGATGGTTTCAGCACGGACTAAATGGGCCGAAAGGCCTCTCTGTATGCTGTACTTCTGCATGAGTCTGTGACTCTTGTGTTGGAGGGGAGAACATTATAGTTTCAGTCGCCGAGCCCGTACAGGACGTGCTCCCAGTAATCACGATTTCTGAGCATTTTTTTTTTAAAAAGAGAGAGAGGAATTGCCTAACAATCTTCCTCCTTAAAATTTCAGATTACTTGGCAAACCAGGGGCGCCTGAGCGAGCTGGAAGCCAGGCGCAAGTTCTGGCAGATCCTCTCAGCGGTGGAGTACTGCCACAACCGCAAGATCGTCCATCGGGATCTGAAAGCTGAGAACCTGCTGTTAGATGGCAACATGAATATTAAAATAGCAGGTACGTGCCCAGAGCGCGGAGGGGGTGGTTGGGAGGGGGGAGGGTCGAGAGTACACCTCATTCAGAAAAAGGAAGTACCTCCAGGAAATGCAGGGCAGTCCACACTTTTGTTCAATTTCACACTGCTGACCACTGCAGGTACAGGAGCGTTTCCAAGCTCGTACGTTTGGAACGCTAACGCCGAACGCGTTCCGCGTCCAACGTCACTTGTGCGGTTTCAACATTGTCTTACAGGGTACAGCACAGAAACAGGCCCTTCGGCCCATCTAGTGCATGCCACACCGTTTCAGCTGCCTGCTCCCGTCGACCTGCACCCGGGACCATAGCCCCTAAACCGTCCGCGTACCTGTCCAAACTTCTCTTAAACGTTGAAGTCGAGCTCGCGTGCAACCTGCTTGGCGCGGGAAGCTCATTCCACACTCTGACCGTCCTCCGAGTGAAGACGCTGTTTCCCCTTAAGGCTGATTTATACTTGTGCGTACCAGCCTACGCAAGTGGGCTACGCCATTGTGAGCGTTTCTACTTGAGCGTCAAATGTACGCCGTAGGTACGGCGTAACCGCGTACCCTACGCTGCACTCTATGTTGAACCCTACGCCGTAGCCTAACGTGAACCTCTCCCAAAATGTAACGCAAACTCAACACGAAGAAACTCAAACTTCAAACAATGGCGACTGAAGCTGTGAAGGAGGGTGAATTTTCTGTGCTTGTCCGGCCACTGAGAGACACGGACGAGGAAATGAGGCTAAACTCAGGTTGGAGGAGCAACACCTCATATACCGTCTGGGTAGTCTCCAGCCACTTGGTATGAACATAGAATACTCCAACTTCCGGTAATTCCCTCCCCCTCCCTTCCCCTATCCCTATTTCACTCTGTCCCCTCCCCCAGCTGCCTATCACCTCCCTCATGGTTCTGCCTCCTTCTACTACCCATTGTGTTTTCCCCTATTCCTTCTTCACCTTTCCTGCCTATCCCCTCCCTGCCTCCCCTCACCGACCCCTGTATCTTTCCCCTTACTGGTTTTTCACCTGGACCCTACCAGCCTTCTCCTTCCCACCCTCCCCCCACCTTCTTTATAGGGCCTCTGCCCCTTCCCCCTACAGTCCTGACGAAGGGTTCCGGCCCGAAACATCCACCGATCATTTACACGGATGCTGCCCGACCTGCTGAGTTCCTCCAGCGTGTTGTGAATGCATTTCAAATATTTTCGGATGTCGGCAGGTAGATTTGGCAATTTGGTTCATCGTCTCCAACCGTTTATTTCACATCAGTGTACGCACAGTGACTGGCAATCACCATTCGAGTTTCAGCTTCGGGTGGAAGTCAACAGACTGTAGCAGCCAGCTACAAACGGGCATCAAGCACAGGGTCCTCCGTAATTTCAGAGGTCTGTAAAGCTTTATGGAAAGCATTGCAGCCAGAGTCCCTTCCCTGCCCTTCAGTCACCCAACGGGAAGCTATTGCAGTGTAGGAGGAAATGCGATGCTACCAAGCGGACCCATCACAAACACAAAATACTCCCCTGCACAGTTGTTTCAGTCTGCGTTACATTTTGGGAGAGGTGCACGTTAGGCTACGGCGTAGGGTTCAACGTAGAGTACAGCATAGCGTACGCGGTTACACCGTACCTATGGCGTATATTTGACGCTCAAGTATAAATCGGCCTTTAAACTTCTCACCTTTCACCCATGACTACCCATCTTCAGTGGTTTGAATCTTCAGCATCTGCAGACCTTCTCATCTCAGTGGTAAAAGCGCGCTTGTATTTACCCTATCTCCACACTTCATAATCTTGTTTATCAAATCTCCTCTCAGCCTTGTACGTTACAGGGAATGAAACCCTAACCTGTTGAACCTTCCCTCATAACTCAGGTCCTCTAGAACTGGCACCATCCTCTTAAATTTTCTCTGTACTCTTTCAACCTTGTTTACATCTTCCTTGTACGTAGGGAACCAAAACTGCACACTATACTCCAAGCTATACTATACTCCACACTATTCTCCAAGGGCTCCTCTAGGGAGGCTATTTGGGTGGAATTGAGGAATGGGAAAGGTGTAGTAACACTTATGAGGGTGAATTATAGACCACCAAATAGGGAGCAAATTTGTAAAGAGATAGCAGATATTTGTAGTGAGCACAAGGTTGTGATTGTGGGAGATTTTAATTTTCCACACATAGACTAGGAAGCCCATACTGTAAAAGGGCTGGATGGTTTGGAGTTTGTAAAATGTATGCAGGATAGTTTTTTTTGCAGTAATACATAGAGGTACCAACTAGAGAAGGGGCAGTGTTGGATCTCCTGTTAGGGAATGAGATAGGTCAGGTGACGGAGGTTTGTGTTGGGGAGCACTTCGGGTCCAGTGATCACAATGCCATTAGTTTCAATATAATTATGGAGGAGGATAGGTCTGGAGCCAGGGTTGAAATTTTTGATTGGAGAAGGACTAACTTTGAAGAGATGCGAAAGGATTTAGAAGGAGTGGTTTGGGACAATTTGTTTTATAGGAAGGATGTAATAGAGAAATGGAGGTCATTTAAAGGTGAAATTTTGAGGGTACAGAATCTTTATGTTCCTGTTAGGTTGAAAGGAAAGGTTAAAAGTTTGAGAGAGCCATGGTTTTCAAGGGATATTGGAAACTTGGTTCAGAAAAAGAGAGATATCTACAATAAATATAGGCAGCATGGAGTAAATGAGGTGCTCGAGGAATATAAAGAATGTAAAAAGAATCTATGTCATTCCGAGATAGCTTCTTTAACTCATATGTTTTGGTCATGTCCTTTGTCGAAAAAATACTGGAAAGATTTTTCTGATATTATCTCAACTGCTTTGAATATTGACTTACAACCTCATCCAGTTACTGCTATTTTTGGGTCACCAATGATAGAATCAAATCATTTAACCTCTTCAGCTCGTCGGATGATTGCATTTCTTACATTAATAGCTAGAAGATCCATTTTACTGAATTGGAAAGAGATTAATCCACCTACCACATTTCATTGGTTCTCTCAAACTATGCTGTGTTTAAATTTGGAAAATATTAGAAGTGTTGTTTATGATCCCTCTATAATTCGAAAAAACCTGGAGGCCATTTATTCAACATTTTCGTGTGACGTAATTTGACCTTTTCCAAACTTATTTTATTTCTTCGTATATTGGTTGAGAGGAACAGAGTCGTCGATACTAAGCTTTCCTCTTTTCTTTAATGATGTTACATAACAGCCCATGTCTTTTTTTTTTTAGTTTAGTTGATTAATTCTGTTTAGATTAGTTTTTTGGGGGGGGTTATAATTTTTTTTCCTTTTTCATGATTTTTTTAGATATTTTCCTTTGTTTTGTATTGTTCATCTGTATCCTATACGATTGGGAGTTTTATCATTTAAGTGTCAACTGGCTTTATAATTACTTATGCAAATTATAACAATGTATTCCCAATAACTTTGTGCCATTACCATGTTATATTTATTATTATGAAACTAATAAAAAGATTGAAAAAGAAAGAAAGAAATTAGAAAAGTTAAAAGAAGATATGAGGTTGCTTTGGCAAGTAAGGTGAAAATAAATACCAAGGGTTTCTACAGTTATGTTAGTGGCAAAAGGATAGTGAGGGATGAAATTGGTCCCTTAGAGAATCAGAGTGGACAGCTTTGTATGGAGCCAAAAGAGATGGGGGAGATTCTGAACAATTTCTTTTCTTCGGTATTCACTAAGGAGAAGGATATTGAATTGTGTAAGATAAGGGAAACAGGTAGGGAAGTTATGGAAACTATGATGATTAAAGAAGAGGAGGTACTGGCGCTTTTAAGGAATATAAAAGTGGATAAGTCTCTGGGTCCTGACAGGATATTCTCTGGGACCTTGAGGGAAGTTAGTGTGGAAATAGCAGGGGCTCTGACGGAAATATTTCAAATGTCATTAGAAACGGGGATGGTGCCGGAGGATTGGCATATTGCTCATGTGGTTCCATCGTTTAAAAAGGGTTCTAAGAGTAAACCTAGCAATTATCGGCCTGTGAGTTTGACGTCAGTGGTGGGTAAATTGATGGAAAGTATTCTTAGAGATGGTATATATAATTATCTGGATAGACAGGGTCTGATTAGGAACAGTCAACATGGATTTGTACGTGGAAGGTCATGTTTAACAAATCTTATTGAATTTTTTGATGAGGTTACTAGGAAGGTTGACAAGGGTAAAGCGATGGATGTTGTCTATATGGACTTCAGTAAGGCCTTTAACAAGGTTCCACACGGAAGGTTAGTTAGGAAGGTTCAATCGTTAGGTATTAATATTGAAGTAGTAAAATGGATTCAGCAGTGGCTGGATAGAAGACGCCAGAGAGTAGTGGGGGATAACTGTTTGTCAGGTTGGAGGCCGGTGACTAGTGGTTGTTCCTCAGGGATCTGTACTGGCTCCATTGTTGTTTGTCATATACATTAATGATCTGGATGATGGGGTGGTAAATTGGATTAGTAAGTATACAGATGATACTAAGATAGGTGGAGATGTGGATAATGAAGTAGGTTTTCAAAGCTTGCAGAGAGATTTAGGCCAGTTAGAAGAGTGGGCTGAAAGATGGCAGATGGAGTTTAATGCTGATAAGTTTGAGGTGCTACATTTTGGTAGAGCTAATCAAAATCGTTAAGAGCATCAAATTTCTTGGTGTTCACCTGACGGAGAATTTCACCTGGTCCCCCAACACCAGCTCCATAGCAAAGAAAGCCCAGCAGCATCTCTACTTTCTGCGAAGGCTGAGAAAAGTCCACCTCCCACCCTCCATCCTCATCACATTCTACAGAGATTGTATTGAGAGCATCCTGAGCAGCTGCATCACTGCCTGGTTCGGAAATTGCACCGTCTCAGGTCGCTAGACCCTGCAGCGGATAGTGAGGTCAGCTGAGAAGGTTAATCGGGGCCTCTCTTCCTGCCATTACAGACACTTACACCACACGCTGCATCCGCAAAGCAAACAGCATTGTGAAGGACCCCACGCACCCCTCATACAAACTCTTCTCCCTCCTGTCATCTGGAAAAAGGCACCGAAGCATTCAGGCTCTCACGACCAGACTATGTAACAGTTTCTTCCCTCAAGTCATCAGACTCCTCAATACCCAGAGCCTGGACTGACACCAACCTACTGCCCTCTACTGTGCCTATTGTCTTGTTTATTATTTATTGTAATGCCTGCACTGTTTTGTGCACTTTATGCAGCCCTGGGTAGGTCTGTAATCTGGTGTAGTTTTGTGTTGTTTTTACGCACTTCAGTGTAGTTTTTGTATTGTTTCATGTAGCACTATGGTCCTGGAAAACATTGTCTCATTTTTACTATGTTCTGTACCAGCAGTTGTGGTTGAAATGGCAATAAAAAGTGACTTGACTTGACTTGAAAATAGGACATACACGGTAAATGGTAGGGCACTGAAGAATGCAGTAGAACAGAGGGATCTAGGAATAATGGTGCATAGTTCCCAGAAGGTGGAATCTCACGTGGATAGGGTGGTGAAGAGAGCTTTTGGTTTGCTGGCCTTTATAAATCAGAGCATTGAGTATAGGAGTTGGGATGTAATGTTGAAATTGTATAAGGCATTGGTAAGGCCAAATTTGGAGTATTGTGTACAGTTCTGGTCACCAAATTATAGGAAAGATGTCAATAAAATTGAGAGAGTACAGAGGAGGTTTACTAGAATGTTACCTGGGTTTCATCACCTAAGTTACAGAGACAGGTTGAACAAGTTGGGTCTTTATTCTTTGGAGCGTAGAAGGTTGAGGGGGGACTTGATAGAGGTGTTTAAAATTATGAGGGGGATTGATAGAGTTGACGTGGATAGGCTTTTTCCATTGAGAGTGGGGGAGATTCAAACAAGAGGACATGAGTTGAGAGTTAAAGGGCAAAAGTTTAGGGGTAACATGAGGGGGAGCTTCTTTACTCAGAGAGTGGTAGCTGTGTGGAACGAGCTTCCAGCAGAAGTGGTTGAGGCAGGTTCGACGTTGTCGTTTAAAGTTAAATTGGATAGATATATGGACAGGAAAGGAATGGAGGGTTATGAGCTGAGTGCAGGTTGGTGGGACTAGGTGAGAGTAAGAGTTCGGCACGGACTAGAAGGGCCGAGATGGCCTGTTTCCATGCTGCAATTGTTATATAGTTGAATGAGGCCCCACCAACATCTTGTACAACTTCAGAATAACTTCACATCTCCTGTAGTCAGTAAAGAATATGGGAGGGACCTGAAACAGGGGGAATTCTGCAGATGCTGGCAAGATCAAAGATTCAAGGCAAAAGAAGGAGATGTAAAAATGAGATTTCTTTGTACAGCTGGTCCCGCATTGCCTGGGAAGGTGATGAAAGCAGATTTAATAGCCGTTTTCAAATGGGTTTTAGTTAAATACTTAAAAAGCAAAACATGTTGAGCAGTTTGCAAAGGGCTTTACCAGTAACCTGGTCCACTGACAGCAGGCCAAGTGGCCTCCTACAATGATTTCCAGGAGGAATTTCCTTCTTGGCCGGTTTATCCTGAGCACCTGCCCCACATCCCTCTGTAGTCAGACCGTGAAAGGTTCACTCAGGCCCAGTTTGACAGCTGAAAGGCATTTTCTGACACAGTTGTCTGTGACCTTTTTTTTGCAGGGAAAGGTCAGGAGTATGAATTGTGCTTTGATTCAGCAGTTCAAAGTGACTCCAAACTGGCTCCCTTTCACATTCAAAGGCTGTAAAACCCCAGATTGCTTCCCTTTGATTATAACACAGGGGCCAAATGCTAAAAGCTGAAGAAATAATCTGGAGCAGTTTAAATCTCGTGACGATAACTTTTGTGATTACAGTTTGTTTAATTGAGCCACCACTCAGATGGAGAGGAAAGGGTGCAGTGAGAGGCACGGGTAGGGGAGGGGCACAGTCTGCAGACCGAGAGGTTAGAAAGAAAACTCCCCTTTTCTGCTTTTAACTCCTACCCTCCTCTCTAAACACACACACACTAACTCACACATTCATACTCACACACACACACTCACACTCACACACACGCACACACACACTCACACACACTCACACACACACACACTCACACACACTCACTCACACACTCAGACACACACACTCACACTCACTCAGATGCACAGACACACACACACATTCTCTCACACACATTCACACTCACACACACGCACACACACACTCACACGCACACACTCACACACACACTCACACACACTCACACTCACTCACACACTCAGATACACACACTCACACTCACTCAGACGCACAGACACACACACACTCTCTCTCACACACACTCACTCACACTCACTCACTCCGGGTAGTGTTTGCTAGCACATGGACCCATTCAGACACTCCAGGGTTTACGTGTGAATGTTTCACCATTTGGACGCTGATGATCGAATCGTTGAGCTGCAGCAGTCACTGGAGAACTGCCAGCAGGCTCACCTCAGGGTAGCTGCGAGCAGCAATCTGATTAAATCTTCATTTTCTAACATTAAATCTGACATTACCGCCTAACTGCAGCAATGTATGCTTGCATAGCACCTTGAGTGCCACAGGGATCTCGACGGCAGCCTTCTGAAAGAATAATTTCCACTGAGGCGTGTCAGAAAGGGGCAAATGTCTTAAGCATTGGCTTAAAGGAAAGACAATCGCTCGGTTTGTTAATGATGTGTATTTGGATTCAACAGGGAAATTGGGCAGAGCCCTGTGCTATCTCAAGGCATTGGTGTAGATTGGAAGTGTTGTCACTATGGTAACGTGGGAAACACGGCAGCCAGCTTCAGAGCTCTAGCCATCCACAAGCAAGGTCATTCCAAGCAGATAATCTAAACCATGTTAGCTGGGGGGGGGAGAAACGCTGGGCCCCAGGAGCCCAGGGAGAGAAATCTCCCTGCTCTTTGTTTGCAAGGGTGCCGTCCGGTCTTTCCCCTGAACCGGCGGACAGAAACCAGCCTTCCCCGAAAGGTAACAGCTGACGACAGAGCCCGCAGTTGGCGATGCACAGGAGCAGGCCCGGCTGAGCACCGCGCCAACTCACACCGCGGCATCGGCGGCCCGTGCCTTTTTCAAAAAAAATCTTTATTCGTTGAGGGACAGCGCGGAATAGGCCACCCCCCCCCCGCCTCGCCGACAAGCCTCACTGTCCAGCAGTCGCCCAGCCTCGCCATGGGGCAGTTTGCACTGACCAATTGACTGACCGACCCCTACGCCCTTTCGACTGTGGGGGGCAGCCAGAGCGCGCGGTCACAAGGAGTGTGTGCAAAGTAGTAGCAATCCCTCCTCACCTTTCCTCTTCAGCCAGGTCCGACGAGACGTTTTTAAACGGTGCGATACCGCCTGTTCCCAACGCCTTCCCGCCAGCACGTTCCAGCCCTCCACCGTCCTGTGTCAGTAAGCCCCCTTTCAACTCTTCCCCTCTCACTTCCAGGCATCTTCGCTCAGGGGGAAAGAGACCCTGGTGGTACGACTGATAACTTCGATATTTCTGTATACCCCAATGGGGTTTCCCTTCCGCCTCCGAGGCCCCAGGGAAAAGGCTCCGAGTTTGTCCGATCCCTCCTTGCAGCTCATTCTCTCTAATCCGGGCAGCATCTTGGTGAACCTCTTCTACACCCTCTCCAAAGCCTCAGCATCTCCCTGCGAGGCAGATACCGGGGCTATTCACCATCTTCCAAGTGCTTAAGGTCACTGGCACTTGAAGGTACGACAGCCTCAGGACCCACACCACCAGGTTCAGGGACAGTTATTACCCCTCAACCATCAGGAAGGAGGTACAGGAGCCTCAGGACCCACACCACCAGGTTCAGGGACAGTTATTACCCCTCAACCATTCAGGAAGGAGGTACAGGAGCCTCAGGACGCACACCACCAGGTTCAGGAACAGTTATCACCCCTCAACCATCAGGAAGGAGGTACAGGAGCCTCAGGACCCACACCACCAGGTTCAGGGACAGTTATTACCCCTCAACCATTCAGGAAGGAGGTACAGGAGCCTCAGGACCCACACCACCAGGTTCAAGAACAGTTATCACCCCTCAACCATCAGGAAGGAGATACAGGAGCCTCAGGACCCACACCACCAGGTTCAGGAGCAGTTATTACCCCTCAACCATCAGGAAGGAGGTACGGGAGCCTCAGGACCCGCACCACCAGGTTCAGGAGCAGTTATTACCCCTCAACCATCAGGAAGGAGGTACGGGAGCCTCAGGACCCGCACCACCAGGTTCAGGAGCAGTTATTACCCCTCAACCATCAGGAAGGAGGTACGGGAGCCTCAGGACCCGCACCACCAGGTTCAGGAGCAGTTATTACCCCTCAACCATCAGGAAGGAGGTACGGGAGCCTCAGGACCCGCACCACCAGGTTCAGGAGCAGTTATTACCCCTCAACCATCAGGAAGGAGGTACGGGAGCCTCAGGTCCCGCACCACCAGGTTCAGGAGCAGTTATTACCCCTCAACCATCAGGAAGGAGGTACAGGAGCCTCAGGACCCGCACCACCAGGTTCAGGAGCAGTTATTACCCCTCAACTATCAGGAAGGGGGTACAGGAGCCTCAGGACCCACACCACCAGGTTCAGGAACAGTTATTACCCTTCAGCCATCAGGAAGGAGGTACAGGAGCCTCAGGACCCACACCACCAGGTTCAGGAACAGTTATTACCCCTCAACCATCAGGAAGGAGGTACAGGAGCCTCAGGACCCACACCACCAGGTTCAGGGATAGTTATTACCCCTCAACCATCAGGAAGGAGGTACGGGAGCCTCAGGACCCACACCAGCAGGTTCAGGAACAGTTATTACCCCTCAACCATCAGGAAGGAGGTACAGGAGCCTCAGGACCCGCACCACCAGGTTCAGGAGCAGTTATTACCCCTCAACCATCAGGAAGGAGGTACAGGAGCCTCAGGACCCGCACCAGCAGGTTCAGGAACAGTTATTACCGCTCAACCATCAGGAAGGAGGTACGGGAGCCTCAGGATCCACCCCACCAGGTTCAGGGACAGTTATTACCCCTCAACCATCAGGAAGGAGGTACAGGAGCCTCAGGACACACACCAGCAGGTTCAGAAACAGTTATTACCCCTCAACCATCAGGAAGGAGGTACAGGAGCCTCAGGACCCACACCACCAGGTTCAGGAACAGTTATTACCCCTCAACCATCAGGCTCCTGAACCAGAGGGGATAACTTCACTCGCCCCATCACTGAACTGTTCCCACAACCTATGGGACTCACTTTCAAGAACTCTTCATCTCACGTTCTCAATATTAATTGTTTATTTATTTATTGTTATTATTTCTTCTTTTCTGTATTCGCACAGTTTGTTGTCGTTTGCATTCTAGTTGAACACCCAACTAAACAGTAGCCGATCCTGTTGTAGTTGCTATTCTTCAGGTGTTAGCCACCGATGCCCCAGTGAAAACAATCCGTTTGTCTAATCCCTCCTCGTAGCTAATACTCTCTGATCCAGACAGCATCTTGGTGTGCCTCTTCTACACCCTCTCCAAAGCCTCCACATCTTCCTGCTGTGCAGACACCAGAGCTGCTGTCAAATTTCCAAATCGGATTGTTATGGACGAGATAACATCGTGGCGCTGTGGGGCGTGGTCAACATCTCTGGGGGCCAGAGCTACCTGCTGCTCCTGTTTTGAACTGGGATCTCCAAGTTCATTGATTGTGGCACATTAGCTGTGGTTATACAGTTACTTGCTTGTGTGTTTGCTCAATGATTGAATGCCCCAGTTGGGCCAGTCTTTGAATGGTTATGTCGTGGTTATTATTCAAAAGGTTTTATCGAGCGTGTGTAATAAATTTACTTTGAACTTTGCACTGGTAGAGCGGGTGAAGAGCCAGGTGCTGATTGGACAATGGTTGAGAAAGGGCTGGGGAATTATTCTCATCAGTCTGAGCCAAGGTTCACCCTTTGTCCATCCAGCATCGAGCAAGACGTCTTGCTCATTCTCTTTCGCTGCCGGGGGGAGCTTGCTGTGCCTGAACCGACAGCCGCATTTCCTTCCATGAGAACAGTGACCGGACAGGCTTAATTGCCTGTAAATGCTTGGCACAATCGGAATGGTTGTGTGTGAATTTGGGATTCTTTCTCTTACACAGCGGCAGCAGCTTAACAGCCCAGTGGGGTTTTGGAACTGAAACAGGGATTTAATCGTAATTCCCCGAATCCTTATTGGGAGCTTGGAACTGATGACTTTATCCTCAGTTTTTTTTCTCTTATTGAGAGCTTGGAACAGGGAATCGACTGTAACCGACGTTTCGATGGAAAGCTCTGCTGTCTTCATCAGGGACGATACCCGGGCGCGTCTAGTCCGCTGGTGTTTACGCCCCCTGTCGTCCGTCCCTCCTGATTGGCTAGTCCTCGTCCAATCAGGCTTCCGCTCCCTCGCCGTGCTCACAAGCAAGCTCCAGTTCTGACTTGGAGCGAGACCCTCGTCTTTGTTGAAATTCTTTTCCTCGAGTTTTGTTTCAACGGCTTCCTTTACCGGCCGGTCCCGAAGCCCGCTGGCGCGGCGCAGTAGATTTGTGCCGTCGAAATCGGCCCCTCGGCCATCGCGAATGCAATGCTCTGCTGCCGCTAGTGTCTCCGGGTAGCCCAGGCGGATACGCTTCCCGTGCTCCTCGAGCCAGGTTTCCGCCGTCCGTCCGGTGTACGCTGCTCCGCATTCACAGGGAATCCCGTAAACGCCGGCCATCCCCTGTCCCAGGTCACCTTCGACCGGCATAAGCTGTAACCTGAGTCTCCTCAGTTTATTTTTGCCAGTTGCGTCACTGATTGCAAGACGAAAGTGATTCTTTTCTGCAAGACGCCATTCTCCCGCTTTGCATCCAAAGTGCCGTGGATATCCCAGGACTCCGTGTGGGCACGAGCTCCGTGTCCTGGTGGGGGGGGGGTATTTAATGGAAAATACCGGGGGATCGGAGTCGGCGGGGGGTGCGCGGGGAGGGTGAGGAATAAGCTTGCCTGATCAGTGGCGAGAAGAGCAGCTGGGGCGCAGTGCAGCTCTTCATGGCGAAGCCGTCCCTGTGATAAGTTCTCCAGCCGGCGGAGGATTGACGTCAGGCACCCGCTGGTCGGCGTGCCCCTGCTGAAGGCAAGGCCGCTCAGAAAACCAGTCCATGACCATGGGCTCCCGTCTGCTCCGTTTGTCAGCCGCTAAGCCGATTGAGCTCCCTTGCCAAAGTGTAGATTGAGATTGAGGGGGGTGAGAGAGGGAGCAGGTGATCCCATATTCTACTGCACGAGAGTCAAAGTCACACAAAATGAGGAAAACTCTCTCGAGTTTCTTTTTGTCACGTTCTGCAATGGATTTATTTTCTTTCGAAAGAATTTGGTGAAGAGTTTCAAGCGACGGTTACTCAAGTGAGCTTTTCGAGTCTCCACGAATCATTCCCCCCCCCCCCGCCGAGGTCAGTCTTTCCCAGACGATGGGGAAAGCATATCTCCCCAATTCCCTGTCCACACACCAACCAAGCCCGGACGCGGGAAAAGGGCCCTGCGGCCACGCAAAGGGCTTTCGTGTCCCTGGGATCCAAAGTCGACGTCAATTACAGTAAATATATGTATGTTAAATAATTAAATTAAGAATAGTGCAAGAACAGAAGAGAAAGGCGAGGTGGTGTTCGTGGGGGTATCAGCATTGGACTTCAGGGCAGACGGCTCTAAGTTCAAACCCCAGCCGGGTCCCAGCCTGGGCAGCAGCAGTATCTGTGCGGAAGAAAGGCCTGGTGATCTACTTCCGTATCTTTGCCACGGAAACCCTATGGACACCTATGGTCCATGAGATCACAAAGAGTCGGGCAACTGAACAACAGCATTCAGAAATCGGATTAGATTATGAGGACACTCAGTCCTCGTTTATTGTCATTTAGAAATGCATGCATTTAACAGGTCCTTTTCGGAACGGCAGGCAGTGGCTAGTGGGGTACCGCAAGGCTCGGTGCTGGGACCCCAGCTATTTACAATATACATTAATGATTTAGATGAAGGGATTAAAAGTAACATTAGCAAATTTGCAGATGACACAAAGCTGGGTGGCAGTGTGAAATGTGAGGAGGATGTTATGAGAATGCAGGGTGACTTGGACAGGTTGGGTGAGTGGGCAGATGCACAGCAGATGCAGTTTAATGCGAATAAATGTGAGGTTATCCACTTTGGTGGCAAGAACAGGAAGGCAGATTACTATCTGAATGGTGTCAAGTTAGGAAAAGGGAAAGTACGAGATCTGGGTGTCCTTGTACATCAGTCACTGAAAGTAAGCATGCAGGTACAGCAGGCAGTGAAGAAAGCTAATGGCATGCTGGCCTTCATAACAAGGGGAGTTGAGTATAGGTTTCCCATGGTTGTAGATATGCCAAACCTGCCCATGGTTGTAGATAAACCAAACCTGCCTGTGGTTGTAGATATATATAGGCATCCGTTAGTCTCGTGAGACCATGGATTTGCGCCTTGGAAGGTTTCCAGGGTGCAGGCCTGGGCAAGGTTGTATGGAAGACTGGCAGTTGCCATGCTGCAAGTCTCCCCTCTCCACGCCACCGATGTTGTCCAAGGGAAGGGCACTAAGACCCATACAGCTTGGCACCAGTGTCGTCGCAGAGCAATGTGTGGTAACGTGCCTTGCTCAAAGACACAACGCACTGTCTCAGCTGAGGCTCGAACTAGCAACCTTCAGATCACTAGACCGACACCTTAACCACGCGCCAACACTGCCATGGTTGCAGATACGGACTTGGTATTGGCTTACATGCAGGCTGCTGAAACCTTTACTTCTCTGTGATTCACTTTGTTACTGTTACAGACCTTTAAACACCACAGGATAGGTTGAATATTTACTGTGCCTTTCACAAAGTCCTTCTGTCCAAATGATCTACACCATCAATATATCTTTCAGAGGAACCCGCTGTATGTTGGCGTGCACATCCGGCAACAATAACCATGTCATCAGCTGTTTATGTTCGTTGCCGACTGGGAGGTGGACATTGGCCACAGCTTCGGGGAGGAGCCCCCCCCGGTGTGCTGTCTCACTCCTCCAGCAGCTCAACACTGTCCCAGGGCTGAGTTGGAAGCATCAACCCCTGCTTCCTGCTCAGATCCCGGGTTGGCTCTGAGTGTCCGTCTTCCTGACTCCTGAGACCAGGATTTTCCCCACTGGACCATGGCTTCCTCTTGGCTGCTCGAGTTGAAATGGGTCGGCACAGACTGGACGGGCCAAAGGGCCTGTTTCTGCACTGCACCTTTCTATGGCTCTGTGTTACAGCATTCGTACGTTGAGACTGAACAATATTAGACCATAAGGTACAGGAGCAGAATTATTTCACCACGGCTGACCCATTTTCCCTCTCAGCCCCAGTCTCGGGCCTTCTTCCTGTGTCCCTTCGTGACCTGACCAATCAAGAATCGATCAACCTCTGCCTTAAATATCCATGGCCTCCACAGCCGCCTGCGGGATTGAACTCCACAGATTCACCACTCTCTGGCTCAAGAAATTCCTCCTCACCTCCGTTCTATAGAAGGACGCCCCTCTATTCTGAGACTGTGCCCTCTGGTCTCAGACTCTCCCACCATAGCAAGCGTCCTCTCCACGTCCACACTATCGAGGACTTTCGACAGGTTTCAATGAGGTCACCTCTCATTCTTCTAAATTCTGGTGCAATATTTACCCAGAGCTATCAAACGCTCTTCATATGACAAGCCCTTCGATCCTGGAGTCATTTTTTGTGAACCTCCTTTGAGCCCTCTCCAGTTTCAGTGCATTCCTTCCAAGATAAGGGACCCAAAACTGCTCGTAATGTTCCTACGCTGCGACCCAGTAGAGCTTTGAATGAGGTCGGGTGGATAACTTTGACTGTTTGTATCGAGGCAGGGCTGGGCTTCTGGTGTGGGTCTGCGACGATCAAGCTGTGATCAAAGCTGCAGGCATCAAACTCCTTTTGAGGGGCACTCTTGCTTAATATCACTTTATCCTCACAGGTGAGAATAGAAACTGCATTTGCAGTCCCCCTGGGTCTCCACTGAAGTTATTTCAATTGAAGCTGTTAAAGCATATGGAAATGTAAATACTTCCTAATTCAGCTCTCAGCTGGTGGCCCCGATCTCAAAAAGCACAAGACTGTCAGCGCCGTCAAGTTTTGAGGGAGGCCAGATTGCTCTTTGAGATGAGCAGAATGGTTTACATCCCAAGAGCGGCGTTGGACGCACTGATTGCTTATCTGGCCAAGCTGCCAGCGCACTTGACTCACTGTTACACCTGCTCCAGGCGAGGTTTCCGTTCAGGGACCCTGGGTAGGTCCGGCGAGAGAGCAAGTCGCCCCCTTGCGATTTCACCTGCCACCTGAGACACCCAAACCCTTCACCATCAGCACATTCCATCCCCTCTCCGCGCCTTTTACAAAATGCACGACCCCCCTCGCGACGTGATTTCGCTGGCGGTCGCTGAGGTCAAGAGCTACATCTGTTACTGGGGGTGCGAAGGCCCGCGGGCTCTTCCCGCGAGGCACCATCAAGACTTCGGGACATATCACAGATCCTTCATCATATCTGGGGCAGGGTCACTTTGGTAAGAAATGCCAGATGCCGGGGGCAAACCAAGGGTGTTTCTCATCCTTTCTAGACATCTTTTGTACGATCACAAGACACTGCTGGACATTATGAACTTCCAAGTACTGCAGGTCTATCCCCATTAGGGAGTCCAGACGAAGGGTCTTGGCCCGAGACTTTTTCTTCCCCCATAGATGCTGCCTGGCCTGCTGAGTTCCTCCAGCGTTGTGTGTGTGTGGGTGTGTGTGTTGCTCTGGATTTCCAGCATCTGTAGGTTGTTTTCATCAGTGAGTTGCCCGTCGGCGGAGATACTGGACTTGGAGCGGGTTGCCCTGCTGTCTGCTACGGAAAGGCGCGGGAGTCCGTGTCCGGCCTAACGGCGGGCGATTGTCTTGGATCTTTACCCCGGCGGCCGCAAGACCCCGGTGGGCGTCGGTAAAGCAGGATTCTGCAAGTCCGGTTCACCGGCTCTCGGTGATGGGACCGGCGGCGGGAGAGAGCTGCTTGTCGTCGGCAGTAGCGCAGACCAGGCCTCGTACCGCGGTGTCGCCAGGAGGGGAGATGCCGAAGGTGGTCTGGTGTGGCGTCCATGCTGGACTGGGTGCTGCCCTCCAGTGGTCGCTCAGCAGAAGACAAGTGGGATCAACACGCGTGACTGTGCACGTTTGTCTGCGGACTTCCGCGGGCTTGCTGTTGCCGACAACGTCCAGGCACAAACAATCTACAAGACCGTGACACCCAGGGATTTGGGTTATATTATATTTTTCTGTGTGACTGCACACATATATTGCTAACTGATGTGTGCTATATGTGCCTTGTGCTGTGTATGACTAATGCTCCTTTGCGAAGCTGTATTCGCGTCTGATTGAATGATTATTAAAGATTCGTGACCATAACTAATGTCACTGTGAGAGCATTTTCACCTGCACTGATACCAATTTGCCTTCTGGGCAATAAATAATCTTCTTTGTAGGAACGTATGAAATTATGAAAGCATAGATGAGTTAGTGGCAGGAAAGTTGTTCCCACTGGTAGGCGAGACTAGATTCGGGGGAGTAGATTTAGGACGCAGATGAGAAGGAACTGCTTTTCCCAGAGGGTGGAGAATCTGTGGAATTCTGTGCCCAATGAAGCAGTAAATATATTTGAGAAAAGGTTGAATGGATTTTTGCACAGTTGGGGGATTGAGGGTTATTGGGAAAAGGCAGGTGGGTGGAGATGAGTCCATGGCCAGATCAGCCATGATCTTATTGAATGGTGGAGCAGGCTCGACGGGTCAGATGGCCGACTCCTGCTCTTGTTTCTTAGCCAGGCGTCAGAGAACATTTTGGGAGTGCAGTGTGATATGTTTCACTGGAACGGGGCTGCACGAGGACATACCCGATCACCCATGGACGGCTTCCAGACCGTTCAGGCTGACCGGAAGTGCACGGAGAGCGGTAAGAGTAAAGGAGTTGGGGGCTTACTGTTCTGGTTAGCAACAGATGGTGAAATCTGGGGTATATTACGATCGAGGAACGTGTTTGTAGACCGGATATTGAACTTTTTACTGTTGGACTTTGGCCACATTCCACCGTGATACAACACTGGGCGTCACGGGAGGTCGTTCCTGCCTGTGGCCATCGAACGTGCAGCTCCTCCCGTGGAGGGTCAGACACCCTGAGCCAATAGACTGGTCCTGGACTTGTTTTCCATCTGGCATAGTTTGCATTTTGGTGTTTGATTGTTTGTGGTTTTTGTATTGCTGTATTTACACTCTATTCTTGGTTGGTGCGGCTTTAACGAAACCCAGTTTCCCTCAGGATCAATGAAGTATATCTATCTATCTATCTGTAGCCAAATTAAAAGAAAACCAAAGGGAATCATCAATCTACTGATTCCAATTATCTGGTGGTGGGGTGGGGGAGGAATATGATCAATCAATTTCATAGAGTTTTTGCCGGAGTAACCGAGAAGGTTGGGGAAGGCAGGGCCATGGATGTGCTCTGTATGGAATTCAGTAAGACCCTGGGGAAGATTCCACATGATAGGCTGCCGTGGGAAGTTAGATCGCAGGGGATGCAGAGCGAGCTGGCTCGTTGGATGCAGAATTGGCTTTATGGTCACAGGTGGCGTGCAAGGGTGGAACATTGTGCTTTGGGCTGGAGACCCGTGACTCGTGGTGTTCCCCAGGGCTTGGGGCCAGTCTCGTTGGCGTTTGCCATCCGCACCTATGATTTCGAGGAGCCTGGTCAGGGCTTGGTTAGGGTAGGTTTACCAGATGGCGTCTCTGACAGTGAAGATGGCTATCAGGACTGACGGAGGGATCTTGTTCCCTCTTGGGCGGGCCCAAGGAATGGCAAGTGGAATGTAATTTGTCAGGTGCTGCATGCCAGGAAGACGAACCAGGGTGTGACATTTTTCAGTGAATGGCCGAGCCCTGGAGAGCGCTGCAGAACGTCAGGACCTGGGAGCACGAGCCAGCAGTTCTTTGTCAATGGCGTCACAAGTGGGCATTTGTCAGTCAGGGCATTGAGTTGGGACGTCCTGTTGCAGAGGCCACACAGGAAGTAGTATGCTCAGTTTTGACCCTCCTCCTGCAGGAAAGACGCCGTTAGGCTGGACAGAGTACAGAGGAGATTTATGAGGATGCTGCCCAGCATGCAGTTATGGGGAGAGGTGAACAAATTGGGACCTTTACTTTTCTTCCCCCCCCCCAACCCGGAGTGTTGTCAAACTGCAGAAAGACTGAAGGCGCACAGTTCTTCGTGTTGCGGAGTCAGGAGCAAGAGAGGTGCCGGTTTAGGACGAGAGTGCAGAGGTTTAATGAGAACCTGAAGGGTCCACGTTTTCCCTCGGTTGTGGGGGGGAGGTGGTGGTGACCCAGATACTGAACGAGCTGCCAGAGCAAGTGGTTCGGGGCAGGTGCATGAACACTTGGACAGGTAGGTGGATAGGAAAGGTTTCGAACAGGGTTTGCAATACCAGATTGGGAACCCCCTGGTTTAACGGGGGTTTGGGCCAAGCGGGAGCAGCTCAGATGGGAGTCTTATTCGGCCTGCCCTAAGGGTCTCCCTCCATCTTGTATGACCCTGTGATTCTAATAGTTGTACTTAGTCAGGTTATGTTACACTCCGAGCCTTTGGCAGATGGTCTCGTGGGCGAAGGTTGCCTCTCCTTCATCAGCCCCGCCCGGGAGACTTCCGTCAGGCGGGGGCGGTGGCTTCCTCCCAGCCCGCCAGTACAAGCCAAGTTTCTGAAAGGTGCCCCACCCGTTCCTGGTAGCTGACCCAAAAGCACCCCAGCGAGAGGTAGGTGCCAGGAAAGGTCACAGCGGGGCCCCCGGGAGCCCCGGCAGGGGGGCAGGAGCGCCAGAAGTGACACCGGGGCTGACCGGCAATGTTGTGTTCTGTTTGGACAGATTTTGGTTTCGCTAACTTCTATAAGCCAGGAGAGCCTTTGTCGACATGGTGCGGAAGCCCGCCTTACGCAGCCCCGGAGGTGTTCGAAGGACTGCAGTATGAGGGGCCCCTGCTGGACATCTGGGTAACAATTTTGCTTCAAATCTAAAAAAAATAGTTTTGAAATGAGGTTTTCTTTTCTTTAAAATGTCTGCTTCCTCCTTTGAAACGGTTGACTTGATGGGTGTGGTGGTAATGTTAGGATCCTGCCCTACGCCGAGAGACAATTACCGTGGGCGATCGTGGTCTGTCCGTGACCATGATTGTTCTTGGCAAATATTTCTGCAGAAGTGGCCTTTCTTCTGGGGTGGGTCAGGGAGTCTTTGCAAGACGGGCGGCCCCCCACAACCATTCAGGGATTGTCTGCCTGACCGTCAGATTCAAAGCACGCTCATTATCAAAGTGCGTTTGTGTGTGTGCAGCGTTCAACCCTGAGGTTCGACTTCCCCACAGACGACCACGAAACAAAGAAGCACCCCACAGCACCCCTTCAAAGAAAAGCCATCAAGTGCTCAAGGCGCAAATAAAGAGAAAAGAGAGAACAGATCGCGCAAATGCCAAAACACGAGCGGCAAAACACCAAAGCACAGTCACTGAAGTTATCCAGGAGTGCTCCGTGCAGTTTAGTTAAGAACAACACAGTTGCCCTTTGACCGCAGGCCACAGAGCTAGTCCAACCCCCGATCGAAATCGCACAAAGTAGCAGTGAAGAAAGGAATAGCCAGAAGCCAGAAACGCAGAGCCCAGTCCACAAACCAGGCGGTCTGATTAAACCTCGCCCGGGAACCAGGGACTCCGGCAGCGGCCAGCGAGAGGGAGGGGGAGACCGGTCAGGCGCAGGCAGGCGGTGCCGGTACACCCGCTCGCCTTCCGCTCTCGTCCTCGTCGATTTCGATCTTTGGTCGGCGAGAAGCGGAGTCGACCGTGGGTGCCCCACTGCCGCCTTCCCCTGGGCTTCTTGGCCTCCGGGCCCGCGCACTCCCCGCCGAACTCCCTCGATTGGCCCGGGAGACGGGCCATCAGAACATAAATCCCAGGTTCCAATCGCACGCAGCTGAGTAGCAGAATCGTGTTTGAAAGAGGCAGGAGAAAACAAAGACGTAGTTCTGTGAACCGCCCGGAAGGCGTCGCCTTCGGTCACGTTGCTCGCTGGGGCCCTCTGCTTTCACTTCACACCTGTTGGGGTTAAATTGTGCCTGCTATTAATTTTCCAGCTAATGTAAACCCACCGAAAGCACAGCCAATCTCCTTCTTAATAAACTCTACACCACCACCCAGTTTCCTGTTTGCAAACTTGCTAACCAGAACCACTTAACGTCCTCATCCATCCCCTTCAGACGCGGCAAAGGTCCCAGCGCCCAGTCCCGTGGTACCCCACTGGCCAGGGACATCCTGTCAGAAAAAAGCCACTGACCATAATTCAGGATTCAACGCATGCCTCAGATCTTCACGCCATTTTTCAGAATAAACCCAGAAGTGCTGCCAACTCTCAGTAGATTGGGCAACGTCTGTGGAGAGAGTAAAGGAGCTGACATTTCAAGTCAAAGAACTCTTTGACTCCGTCAACATTGTGTCTAAGCTGGTTCCCCGTCTAGCTGGCGGGTCTGGCTTCTCCAGGAACTGACCGAGCCCCGGGACCGTTTCTCAATTGTGCCAACGCGACTGTCCTGGCACGGGTCAGGGAGAAAAGGAGCGGGAAGGGTGGAGGCTCTGGAAGTCCGAAATGGGGCAGGAGAGGGACACAGGGTCAGGGGCTTCAGGTCCGAGCTGAGCCGGAGCGGGGTGGAAAGTGTGAAAGCAGGTCGTGCGGGGGTGTGGGGTGGGTGGAAAGCTCAAAGAAAGTGATGGGGATCAAATTCAAATGAGCAGCAGCGCAGTCATGAAACCTGGGTTTCGTTCAAGTTGATGGGCAATTCTGGATGGGAGTTATAGTTTAGCGATCACCGACGTGGGGGAACGGCGATCGCCAATGTGGGGATTATAGTTTCGTGATCGCCAACGTGGGGATTATTATCTGTGCATCACCAATGTGGGGATTATTGTCTGGCGATCACCAACATGGGGATTATAGTTTCGTGACCGCCAATGTGGGGATTATATTTTTGTGATCGCCAAGGTGGGGATTATTGTCTGGGCAATCACCAGCGTGGGGATTATTGTCTGGGGAATCACCTACGTAGCGTAGTGGAACATTTTATTTGAGGCTTGCGTTAAAAGTGTCCTGTTTTCGCATACAGTAGCCGAGGTGGGATAGCAGAGCGGATGATGGGCCGAACGGCCTGCTCCTGCTCCAACTTCTGGTGGTCTTACGGCACTGTCGGAGAGAGCTGTGTTCCGCGTGCCTCAGGTCAATGTCACCGACTCGGCCAGTGCCGGTACCCGTGCCCCAATCCCCCCCCCCACCCCCCCCCGAGACCGCGACTCGTTTGAAACCCGGCCGCGGATACGTGAAAGTGCAGATTGTGGACGATGCCGCCGCCCCCCCCCTCCAACTTTTCACGCAAGGTTCCTTACCGTTTGTGTCCGCAGAGTCTCGGTGTAGTCCTCTACGTGCTGGTTTGTGGAGCCCTACCCTTTGACGGTCCGACGCTGCCACTGCTGAGACAGAGGGTCCTGGAAGGCAGGTTTAGAATACCGTACTTCATGTCCGAAGGTGAGAACGCACAGAGCACGCGTAAATACTGAGCCGAACCCCCTTCAGAAGCACGCCGCACGCGGTGTTCCAATGCGGGATTTCAACTCACAGGGCCGGCCGGTCCTCCGTTTTTCCTGCTGGACCTGCTGAGTGTTTTTCCCTTCCCCAGTAGAATGCTTGTCGTTGGGGGGGGGTGGGGGTTACCACGGGAAAAGATTAGATTAGATTCAACTTTATTGTCATTGTGGTGAGTGCAGACTCAAAGCCGATGAAATGCATTTAGCATCTGACCAGAAATGCAAAGAATAGTGTTATTTACAAAATAACGGTGAGTAAAAAGTAAGTGCTCCAGCACACAAATATAAAAGTACTGAGACAGTACAATACGGATGCAATACTGCTTAGTGCTGTAATGTGAGGTTCAGCAGGGTCACAGCCTCAGGGAAGAAGCTCTTCCTGTGCCTGCTGGTGCGGGAGCGGAGGCTCCTGTAGCGCCTACCGGATGGGAGGAGAGTAAAAAGTCCATGGTTAGGGTGAGATTGCACAGTACTGTAGTAATTTTATGTATTGCACTGTACTGCTGCCGCAAAAAAAGACAAATTTCATGACAGATGATAAACCTGATTCTGATATGGGTCTCTGTTGTGGACTGGGAGTGGAAAACTGGGGGACAGGGAGAGAGGGAATCATGGTTGGTGAAAAGGAGGAAGGGATTGAGGGGAGGGAGCGAGAAGCACCAGAGAGGCATTCTACAATGATCAATAAACCGATCGTTTGGAATCCTGGTGTCTCGGGGCTGTGCCACCCCCTCCTGCCCCTGGCACTCCTTCTCTGCCGCCTGTCCCCACACCCCGTCCCGCGGGCACTCCACCCTCGCCGTTCCCGACATCCTTTGCTCCCGCCAGATTTACAAACTCGCCCCCCCTCCCCGCTCCACGTTGCCAGATAAAGTCCCGTGCAGAAGTTTTCGGCACCCGAGCTATACCCTTCTGCCTAAGACATTTGCACATTCGTACCAGCCTAAAGCACTTCACCTGATGGCTCTCTCCACCCTCTGGGAGAAGAAATTGACCCTCCAGTTCCTTTAAACCTTTCTGGGAGGTTGCCTGTTCGCCCTAAGCCTTTGTCCACTTGTTTTTGGTTTTGGGGGAGAAAAATGAGTGCCGGGTTGGAGGGTGGCTGGTGGAGATACGTCCCTGCCAAAGGAGGGGAAAGGCTTTTTTCCTGTCCACTAGCCTGCAGGTCACCCTTGGGCAAGGGATCAGGTGGTGGATGGTCGTAGGAGTGGCTGGTGCAGACCACACGACCACTGACGGCCAGGCAGACAGTCTCTGACCAGTATTGATAATGGGCTGGTGGGGGGGGGGGGGGTCACCCATCTTGTAAAGACACACACCGCCCCAGAAGACGACAAACCGATTCTGTGGAAAAATCTGCCAAGAACAATCACGGTCACGGAAAAACCGCGAGCGCCCACGTCCTGCGATGCGGCTCATGATGATGATGCCATACGACGCGGCGCGTAATGATGATGTCGTATGGCGCGGCACGTAACGCTATCTGTCTCTACGTTCCAAGGAAGGAAGTCTCGCTTGGCCAACTTCTCCCTGCAACTCAAACCTCCCCCCCATGTTCCCTTTGAACTCCTCTGGTGGTCCTCCCGCCCGACCTCAGCGGGAACAGGCTGCTCCTAGCCCAGTCTGTGCCCCCACCGCCCCTCAGTGCTGCGTAAAGTGTCCTGGGGCCCGAGCTTGTGAGCACCCCCCTGCCCCCCAGAGCCTCACAGTATGGGCCAGGACCTTCAGTCACCCAGAGGTGAGATGCATTCCCTTCCCATGGCCCTGTGCCCACCTCCCCTCTCCCGCCTTTCTCAGCCCTCACTTTCCTTTCAGCCGCAGTAGGGGTTCCGGTGCCCGCAGGAGCCGTTGGCCACCCCAGGGGGTTGACAGCTCTCGGTGCATCGGCCTTGAACGAGGGGATGTACCTGCCGCTGCCTGTAATTGCTGGTAGGGTTTCCCCCGCCGCTTGCCTGCCCACTGGGGTGGCGGGTTGCCAACTGTCCCGTATTAGCCGGGACACCCCGTATATCGGGAAACCACCTCTCACTGCTCCCCATCTGTAATTTCTTCGGCTATCTCCCCCTCCCCCTCCCCCTCCCACTTTCAAACCTCTTACTCACTCTTCCTTAAGTTAGTCCTGACGAAGGGTCTCGGCCTGAAACGTTGACCGTACCTCTTCCTAGAGATGCTGCCTGGCCTGCTGCGTTCCACCAGCAACTTTGATGTGGGTATATTGGGCTAAATTGGTTTGTCCCATACAGGACCACCCTTCTCCCGTATTTCCCCCCGCTAAGGTAGAGCGTTCCTCTGAAACCGTTCGTAAGCCGAAATGGCGTAAAGTGAGGAAGCGATTACCATTAATGTATACGGAAAGAATTTCTGAGTGTTCCCGGACCCAAAAAAATAACCTACCAAATTGTACCAAGTAACACATAAAACCTAAAATAACAGTAACATATAGTGAAAGCAGGAATGGTATGATAAATACACAGCCTATATAAAGTAGAAATAATGTATGTACGGTATAGTCGGGAAGATTAAACCAAAACCGATTCGTGGGGAAAAAGATCGGCACGTCACGCATGCACACACAGGTGCCCGTGCAAGGCTTCACGGTCATGGTAGTCTTTCCTGGGGTAAACACAAGTGTCCCGGGATTTGACTGCTACTTCTGTCCCTCATTTCGGAGTGGGGAAAGTTGGCGACTCTTAGGTGGGGGTGGGGGAAATGAACATCTCCGTGTCATTTCAAGGCAGCTGGTTTGCCGGCCCCTTTGGTCAGCCTGGCGAGCGTAACCCCAAGACTTTCTGGCCCGCCCCCATAGACTGTGAGCACCTGATCCGCCGCATGCTGGTGCTGGACCCCTCCAAGAGGCTTACCATCGCTCAGATCAAGGAGCACAGGTGGATGCTGGCCGAGGTCCCGGTGCAGAGGCCCGTCGGGCACCCGCAGCCCAGGGAGAGCAAGACCAGTGCGGGCGAATACAACGAGCAGGTCCTTCGGCTGATGCACAGCCTGGGCATCGATCAGCAGAAGACGATTGAGGTAAAGAGTGGGGGGGGGTGGGTGGAGGGGCACCATTTTACCTGAAGAATACAGCCACACCTGGATTACTGAGGCCTGCTAAACTCTGGGCGACTTTAAACAATCTACCGCAGGGTTTTCCACTCCTGACCCAAGGCCTCGGCAAAATTCTCTGCTCCCCAACGCCCCGGATTTCTCCGGCAGGCTCCGCTGCAAGGGATTGATGTGATTTAAGCCGGGGGGGGGGGTGGTGTACAACTCCTCAGGAGATTCTCTCAGGCATCCTCTCCGCTTCCCGTCCAGTCCTGACGAAGGGCCTCGGCCCGAACTGTCGGCTGTCCGCTCGTTTCCACAGGTGCCTTCCAGAGGCTTGCCGGGTTCCTCCAGCCTTGGGCGTGCGTTGTCACAGGAAGATTTCTCACCCGCGGGCTTTAAGTGATTTCGGAACGCTAACAACCGTGACTAAGTTTCTTTCATGAGCAGACGCGGAACTGTGCGCTGCCCTTCGGCCCACAATGTTGTGCCTAGCCCGCTGGAAAGTGAATCGAAAAACCCTCCAGAAACTAGCCCCTCCTACCTACACCATGTCCATATCCCTCCAACTTCCTCACATTGACGTGCCTATCCAAACGTCTCTTAAAAGCCTCTGATGTGTTTGCCTCTCCCCCCACACCAGGGCAGCTCATTCCAGGCACCCAGTACTCTCTTGAGTTAAAAAAAACTTACCCCCTCACATCCCCCTTTGATCCTCACAGTCAATGCAGTGAAGACATTTCAACCCTGAGCAAAAGATATTTCCTGCCCATTCTATCTCTGCCTCTCATAATCTTGAGAACCTGTAATAAATCTCCCCTCAGCCTCCGAACTTGTCAATCACCCCTCGCGTTTTGTTGAGGGCTTCCGCATAACACTCAGAAAAGGAGGAACCTCATAGTCTCTGGACGGTGTGGGGGGTAGGGGGAGACACTAATCACCAGCGCCCAAGGGGACTGGAGTGAAGAGGCAGCCTTTCTGAGCATCTTTCCTCTCTGTACAGCTCAAAGGTGTGTGGCTGTGGGCACGTATACGCCTGGTCCGTTCGCTGGCTGGACGGAGGCAGCTCTGCTCGACGCCATCCCCCAGCCCTTCCTCCGGTACATTGCTGCTGCCTTCAGCACCCGCCTGATAGTTGCCAGTTCCAGACATCCCACCTCTCCCGGAAGTTCCGGGAGCCTCCCGCATGTGAATAGTGGCTCCCTGATGCCCGCAAATTACATACAATGTCACGGAAATCAATCTTTTTGAGAGAGAGTGAGCGAGCGAGAGGGAAAGCGAGAGAGAGCACGAGAGCGACCACAGAGAGAGAGAGAGAGAGCGCGAACGAGAGAGATCACGCCATGGCAGAGTGTTCCAAAATAAGAAAATATAAAACGCCCCTCACCCCAGACTACACTAAAGTTTACCCCTGCCTAATAGGGGTCAAAAATAATGACAGTGTTGCTCGCTGCACTGTTTGCAACAGTGACTTTTCTATTGCCCATGGTGGGTTAAAATGTAAAAGACGTGTTGAGGTGAGTTTAACAGGTGTCATTTGTTCATTAGCGTAGCTAACGTTATTTAAACTATCTGGCTAGCTGCTAAGGAGCTACTCCATTGCAGACATCCCACCTCTCCTGGAAGTTCCGGGAGTCTCCTGCAAATTGATGGTGCTACCTCCCTGAAATGAGTTTTTGCAGGGTGGCATGTCTGCAGTTCTGTGTGTGTGTGTGTGTGTGTGTGTGTGTGTCTGTGTGTGTGTGTGTGTGTGTGTGTTTGTGTGTGTGTGTGTGTGTGTGTGTGTGTGTGTGTGTGTCTGTGTCTCCCACACACCACCCTCAAGTTTCCTTGGACCAGTTTTTGAGAAACAAACTACCCCCTGACATTTTCTATCAAACTACACGCTCAAGCGCCAGTTACGGTTGAAATTACAGTCGAAATGATGAACTCTGCCCCTCCCTACCCCCCCCCCCACCCCGGCTGATTTTACATGCTCCTTTTCTCCCTCGCAGTCTTTGCAGAACAAGAGCTACAACCACTTCGCGGCCATCTATTATCTGCTGGTGGAGAGGCTGAAATCACACCGCAGCAGCTTCCCCGTGGACCAGCGGCTCGATGCTCGGCAACGGCGGCCCAGCACGATCGCCGAGCAGACTGTCGCCAAGGTAAGGCCCTGCCAGTTGTAGACCTGTGGCGAAAGGGTGATGGCGCGGAGGTCGCGCTCCCCGTGTCTGCGCGTCGCACGAACCTACGCGTCTGGGTTTAACGGTGCAGGGGTTGGCGTGCCTTTCGCGGCCATCTTTAAAACTTCGCAGCCTGGATCTGTGGAAACCTTGCGCAGAAGACTTTTTCCTACAGGCAGAGCTCCCTGGGAGCATGCAGCTTTGCTAAAAATATGTCACGACGTTCTAAATTATTTATAATTCTCTTCACACTTGGACTTTGCCAGTGATTCAGTGACATCCGCTTTCAGCTGTTCCTCTCCCCGCGCCTGCGGTGCGGATTAACTGAATGTTAATCGAGGAAATAATCTAGCCCCCCCACCCCCCCGCCCCACAGTCACTCCTCCCCACTAATCATCATTACGTTCTAACTCGAAAGCTCCTGAACAGGGTCATGGAGAGCGTTTTGCTCCAATAATAATAGAAAAAAATGAACATTTATGTTTTAGTGCAAGGGTTGTAAGTTACAGAAACAGGCCCTTCAGCCCAGCTGTTTAATGCTAGCCCCTTTACCCTTCTGCATTAGGAGCACATGCCTTGCCGATTTAACCGTCTCTCTGAATGCCCTCATCATGTGCCGTGTTGTAAGGACGTAGGCCATCAGAATCGGGTTTAATATCACCGGCATACGTCGTGAAATTTGTCAGCTGTACAGTGCAATACATGATAGATACAGATAGATACAGAAAAATAAATAAGTAAATCAGTTACAGTAAGTATATATATTAGAGTTAGATTAAAAATAGTGCAAAAACAGAAATAATTTTTAAAAGTGAGGTCGTGTTCATGGGTTCAATGTCCATTTAGGAATTGGACAGCAGAGGGGAAGAAGCTGTTCCTGAATCACTGAGTGTGTGCCTCCAGGCTCCTGTACTTCCTTCCGGACAGTAACACGGAGAAGAGGGCACGTCCAGGGTGGCGGGGGTCCTTAGTAACGGACGCCGCCTTTCTGAGGCACCGCTCCTCGAAGCTGTCCTGGATACCAGTGCCCATGATGGAGCTGACTAATTTTGAATCACCTTTCTATGACCACGATTGCTCGTGGCAAATGTTTCTACACAAGTGATTTGTGCCATCGCCATCTTCTGGGCTGTGTCTTTACAGGAGGGTGACCCCCGCACCCCTCCCAACCAGCCATTATCGACACTCTTCAGAGACTGTCCCGCCTGGTGTCAGTAGTCGTATAACCAAAGTTTAAAAAATAAGTTTTATTATCAGAGTACATCTACGTCACCACATATAACCCTGAGAGTCTTTTTCCTGCAGGCAGACTCAGTAAATCTATAGA
Organism: Mobula birostris; assembly: GCF_030028105.1. Lineage (NCBI taxonomy): Eukaryota > Metazoa > Chordata > Chondrichthyes > Myliobatiformes > Myliobatidae > Mobula > Mobula birostris. The sequence continues at coordinate 53,496,848 of NC_092389.1, read as the reverse complement.
ATAGGAACTGTAAACAGGATCAGTGAAAGATCTACCAGCGTGCAGAAGACAACAGACTGTACAAATGCAAATATAAATAATTAGCAATACTAACGAGAACATGAGATAACGAGGTAAAGAAGTCCTTGGGAGTGAGTCCATTGGCTGTGGGAACACTTCAACGACGGGGCAGGTGAAGTTATCCCCTTTTGTTCAGGAGCCTGATGGCTGAACCTGGTGATGCGAGTCCTGAGGCTGCTGTATCTTCTCCCTGAAGGCAGCAGCAAGAAGAAAGCGTGACCTGGGTGATGGGGGTCCCTGACAACGGATGCTGCTGTCGAAGTTTCTGTTCAAGGGCATTGGTGTTCCCATTCCAGTCAATACACCCTCCACCACACACCTACAGAACATAGACTCGTGATATGCACCTCGTCTCATACCGCCATCCGCCACGCACTCCCATGGCTTCATTTGACCCTGATCGGGGGGTGGGAGGGGGTGCTACACCTCACCCAAAGGCGACCTGTGGGCTAGCAGAGGGAAGGAGCGCCTTACACCCCCTTTGGTAGAGACGCATCCCCAACCCAACACACAAACACAGCGACTTGAATCAAACGTTTATTGGAGAGAGCTGTAGTTAAGTCATGGAGTGCAGCATCAGGGGGGTTTAGTCTCAATATTTGGGGAGATACATTTCCACGCAGTGAGCGGAAGAGATTTGGGTCTCTCGTCTGCTGGCGGGATCAGACGCAGGACCATTCCCTGGGAAACTGGGAGATGCACTCAGCCCGGTGTCCCCGTTCTGAGTGAAATTTCAACATAGAAACATAGAAAACCTACAGCACCATACAGGCCCTTCGGCCCACAATGCTGTGCTGAACACGTACCTAGTTCGGAAATTACCTAGGGTTACCCATAGCCCTCTATTTTTCTAAGCTCATTTCTAACATACAAAGTACATTTATTATCCAAGAATGTATAAATTATACAACCTTGGCTGCTTACAGGCAGCCGCAAAGCGAGGTACCCGAAAGAACCCAGTTAATAATCAATAAGGACCAACCCCCCCCAATGCAAGAGGACAGAAAAAAAAACAAATCATGTAAACAACAGAAGCAAGCAAAACAATGGATTTCAGAACCAAACTGAGTCCTTAGATCCAGCTCCCTGGAGCAGCCCTGGAGTAGGCCCAAACCCTCGGTAGTCTGTCCGTCATGTTAGCGGGGCAATTTGCTGCAAGGCTCGCGGATCTGACGCACAGCACCCGGGTGCCGGGGGGGGGGGGGCGGAGAGGAGGCCCCCAGCCGATCCGGGCCGGCGTTTAAATTGTCCAAGCGGTGGATTGTGCCTTGCGCTGGGACCCAGGCCCTGCCGCGGGCCCTAGTGTTCGCTACCGAGGGGGCCGCCCCCGACCTCTCCCGAATCGGCCCAGCGCCCAGAGCTGTCCGACCTCACCCGACCCTCGACATTCTGCCTCATTCAGCAGCTTCCTGTCTGTAGCCTTCAGGTGTTGTTCTTTTCGAGGACAGTGCCTAATCTTCCAGACCAGCCCACCATGTTGAAGCCTTGTCCAAGTAGACAGCCTCCACTCCCATTCGGACTGGTAGCTCTCACACCCCGCCACCCCCTCCAGATCCCCCCCAGTATCTTCCCTTGATGGCAGGCTGACTAGCCTGCAGTTCCCTGCTTATCCTTGCTTCCCTTCCCAATCAACGGAACAACATTAGCCTCCTTCCGGTCTTTGGGAAGCTCACCATTGAAGCAGTCATCTCCCCAAGGGACTCCATAATTCCCCCCGGAGCTTCCCACCAAGTCCGAGGACGCGCTTAGCCTGGCCCTAGGAATTTATCCACTCAGAGTATGGTGAGCAGCTGTGGGCCCCCTATCTGAGAAGAGGTGAGCTGACATTGGGGAGGGTTAAAGTGAGATTCACGAAAATGTCCCTGGGATTGAAAGCAACACACATCAAAGTGGCTGGTGAACGCTTCTTTTGTTTGTCGTATGCATTAATGATCTGCATGATGGTAAATTGGATGAGTAAGTATGCAGATGATACTAAGATAGGTGGAGTTGTGGATAATGAAGGAGGTTTTCAAAGCTTGCAGAGAGATTTAGGCCAGTTAGAAGAGTGGGCTGAAAGATGGCAGATGGAGTTTAATGCTGATAAGTGTGAGGTGCTACATTTTGGTAGGACTAATCAAAATAGGACATACATGGTAAATGGTAGGGCATTGAAGAATGCAGTAGAACAGAGGGATCTAGAAATAATGGTGCATAGTTCCCAGAAGGTGGAATCTCATGTGTATTGGGTGGTGAAGAGAGCTTTTGGTTTGCTGGCCTTTATTAATCAGAGCATTGAGTATAGGAGTTGGGATGTAATGTTGAAATTGTACAAGGCATTGGTGAGGCCAAATTTGTAGTATTGTGTACAGTTTTGGTCACCGAATTATAGGAAATATGTCAACAAAATAGAGAGAGTACAGAGAAGATTTACTAGAATGTTACCTGGGTTTCATCTCCTAAGTTACAGAGAAGGGTTGAACAAGTTGGGTCTTTATTCTTTGGAACGTAGAAGGTTGAGGGGGGACTTGATAGAGGTGTTTAAAATTATGAGGGGGATTGATAGAGTTGACATGGATAGGCTTTTTCCATTGAGAGTGGGGGAGATTCAAACAAGAGGACATGAGTTGAGAGTTAAAGGGCAAAAGTTTAGGGGTAACATGAGGGGGAACTTCTTTACTCAGAGAGTGGTAGCTGTGTGGAACGAGCTTCCAGCAGAAGTGGTTGAGGCAGGTTCGATGTTGTCGTTTAAGGTTAAATTGGACAGATATATGGACAGGAAAGGAATGGAAGGTTATGGGCTGAGTGCAGGTCGGTGGGACTAGGTGAGAGTAAGAGTTTGTTATGGACTAGAAGGGCCGAGATGGCCTGTTTCCGTGCTGTAATTGTTATATGGTTATATGGTCTATATAGTTATATGAGTCTGATGGCTCTGGGCCTGTGCTTGCTGGAATTCACAGAACGAGGGGTGACCGATCGAAAGGCCTCAATGGAGTGGATGTGGAGAGGAGGTTTCCTATAGTGGGGGGGAATCGAGGAGCAGAGGGCTTCAGAATAGAAGGACGTCCTTTTAGAACGGGAATGAGGAGGAATTCCTTGAGCCGGAGAGTGGTGAATCTGTGGAATTTGTGGCCACAGGCGGCTGTGGACGCCAAATCATTGGCTATATTTAAATCAGAGGCTAATGGATTCTTGTCCAAGGCATGCAGGGATATGGGGAGAAGGCAGGAGATTGGGGCAGAGAGGGAAAATGGATCAGCCCTGATGAAATGGCAGAGCAGACTCAGTGGGCCGAATGGCCCAATTCTGCTCCTATATCTTATGGTCTTAAGGGGCAGATGGGGCACTTGGACCTTCAGGCTGTTCTGTTAAAAAGGACCCTGGGGTCTTCGGCTGAGAAGCTAGGTGCCTTCCGTTGAAAGAAAACACATGAAAAGCTGCGATTTCTTGGTAAAATAACCATGTTAACATCACTTTTCCTTCCTCCCACCCAGTTTCCACTGGAGCGAGCCAATTTAAAAATCATCTGGTTGTGTCTATTCCAAGTGAAAAGATTAACGCCCTTTGCTTCCTGAAACTGTGGAATAGCAGAAGGAATATAATCTGGCCGATTCTATCGATTAGTCGAAATTCATTCAGGCCTTAAAGTTAATCTTTGTAAGCAAAATCTTCTGGCCTCCCAGTGAAGACCGCTGCTCGCTGTGCCCCTCTGCAGAGTGGTTGATGTATGGGATGTTCTTTGTGGGTTCCACTTGGCTAACCTCTCCCTTCCCACACAGTTCCCGCTGAACAGCTTCATTTGGGTGTGGTGTCTGCGGAAATTCCCTGGGGCCTACTGCCCAAGCTCACAGGATTGATTCCCGGGTGGAGATTTTGCCCTTCGCCTCCCTTACGTCGAAATTTGGCGCAAGGAGAGACCCTTCGGCCCATCTCATCCATGGTGGCCGAGGTGCTAGCCCATATGCCTGCATTTGGCCCGTATTCTAAACCGGGGGGGGTTCCAATCTTTTCTTTTAAACCCATGGACCAACACCATTAACCGAGGGGTCCGTGGGGATCCCCTTGCTCTGGACCTTACCTGTCCAAATGTCTTTTAAATACTGTAGTTGTGGCAACACCAGGACATGTTCAAGGCACGGTGCCTCGGAAGGGTGGCATCCATCATTAGGGACCCCCACCACCCAGGACGTGCCCTCTTCTCATTGCTACCATCAGGGAGGAGGTACAGTAGCCTGAAGACACACACTCAGTGATTCAGGAACTGCTTCTTCCCCTCTGCCATCTGATTCCTGAAAGGACATTCAAATCCGTGAACACTACCTCATTACTTTTATTCTTATTTCAATTTTTGCACTACTTACTTAATTTAATGGAGGATCTAAGAGAACTTAGGGTCCGGGTCCATAGGACACTCAAAGCTGCTGAGCAGGTTGACAGTGCTGTTAAGAAGGCGTCTGGTGTGTTGGCCTTCATCAACCGTGGTACTGAGTTCAAGAGTTGAGAGGTAATGTTACAGCTATACAAGACCTTGAGTCAGACCCCATTTGGAGCGCTGTGCTCGGTTCTGGTCACCTCACTACAGGAAGGATGTGGAAACTATAGAAAGGGTGCAGAGGAGATTTACAAGGATGTTGCCTGGATTGGGGAGCATGCTTTATGAGAATAGGTTGAGTGAACTTGGCCTTTTCTCCTTGGAGCGACGGAGGATGAGAGGTGACCTGATAGAGGTGTACAAGATGATGAGGGGACATTGATCATGTGGATAGTCAGAGACTGTTAGTGCAGATGCTGCATGTTAGCTTGATTTCAACATTAGAGAAAAGTTTGGAGCGCAGAGAAAATTTGCAAGGAGGTCACAGGGACTTGAGGACCTGAGTTATCAGGAAAGGCTGAAAAAGTTAGAACTTTATTCCTTGGAATGTATCGAATTGAGTTGACTTTATTTCTTACATCCTTCACATACACGAGGAGTAAAAACCTTTACGTTACGTCTCCGTCTAAACGTGCAATGTGCATGTAACGTTCAGTTATATTGGCTCGTGTATGTCTAGGGGAAATCCAGCCCAGCACCCACCTCAACACTCCCCTCAGGGTCAATCGCCGCCCGAATCAATCACGAACATCGATCATCAGCCAGCACACCCAGTAAATTTTAACAAATACACTTTATAGATATTACTAATTCTATGACATTAATATGCATTTGATACAGAGAGGAAAGTAATGGGAAAAAAAAGGCGCCAACACTTATCAAAGTCCAAGTTCTTTGCGCGCTATGTTGGAGCTCAATTCGACTTCAGACGACCACCCAAATTCCGTCGACTCGCGGCTCGGGACCACCCGGAGTGATCGACCGGAGCCTCTCCGCACGTCCGCGGTCCTCCTCGTCTCTCCTCCCGACCCCCCGCCAAAACTCAGTCCACAGTCATATCATACATCATGGCATCCGAAAACAAAACGATACATAACCACCCATTGGCTAATAGAACCCTGTTGTCTCATTTAAAGTAAAACAAACTGTTAGCGCAAACTCTCTTCAGCGTTAAAGCACAACAAAGCCGCATTCCCCAGATTAACATAACAAAGCCGCCATTTTAAATGTAACAAAAGAAAGACCCCGTACATGCAAATTATAGTAATTTCCAATAAATAGTACGTACAACAGGACAGTCAATATAACATAGAAATGCAGTTGTATCAGCGTGAGTTAATCAGTCTGACGGCCTGGTGGAAGAAGCTGTCCCGGAGCCTGTGGGTCCTGGCTTTTATGATGTGGTACCGTTTCCCGGATGGTAGCAGCTGGAACAGTTTGTGGTTGGGGTGACTCAGGTCCCCAGTGATCCTTTTTACACAGCTGTCTCTGTAAATCGAGGGGAGGTTTGAGGGAACTACAGAAAACTGCGAGGGTTATAGTCAGGGTGAATGCAAGCAGGCTGACAGGACGAGACTGAAAGGTCACGGGATAAGGACGAGAGGTGAAATGTTTAAGTGGAGCACGATGGGGGTGGGGGGAGCTTCTCGTGCAAGGGTGAAGAACGAGCGTTGGATGCTGGTTCAACTGGAACGTTTTGAGGGAATTTTGGATGGGTACATGGATGGGGAGAAGAATGGTCTGGGCGCAGGTAAATGGGACGAGGTGGAAAACCAAGCTGGGAGTGGACCAAATTGGCCAAAGGGCTTGTTTATGTGTTCTACGACTATGACCTCCCAACTCTTGTACTCACTGCCCTGCCTGATGGAAGGAGAATAAGGGGGAGATCGAACAGAGACATACAGAGTCACGAGGGTTGCTACGTCCCTTCTTCACCATCCTGTCCACCTGCCTTGCTGCCCCATGACCTTCTGCCCTGAAACGTTCTCCCGGCCCTGTCATTCGCCGTGCAAGCCCTGCCCTGCTTTAGCGGTGGTGGGCAGCCGTCGTCCCCAGGGGATCATGGGTTTGAGCCTCTGGTGGACCGTTCAATAAGATCGTAGCTGATCTGACCAAGGACTCACCTCCACCTACCTGCCTTTTCCCCAACTTCTGGATACAATAGGGTCTTTTGAGGGACACTTAGGTAGGTCAATAGGCCAGCTGGTGGCATAGTGGCATCAACACTGGACTTCGGGGCGGAAGGTCCCGAGTTCGAATCCAGCCGGCTCCCGTGCACGCTGTCCACCTGTGCTTGGTTGAGCAACTCGACCTCGTAAAAAAAGAAATTCCCAGCTGCAGAAACATCAACAGCAAAAAGTTGATGGCCTATGCCCTCTTGTGAGTTTGAAAGGCAATTTCTCTTTTCTCTGGGTAGGTAAATGAAGCTTTGAGAAATAGAGGGCTGTGCGGTAGGCTAACTCTAGGCGGTTTCTGGAGTAGGTTACGCGGTCAGCACAACATTGTGGGCCGAAGGGCCTGTAATGTGCTGTAGATTTCTATGTTCTATGCCCTATAACCCTTAATTCCCCTACCATGCAAAAATCTGTCCAGCCTTGTCTTAAATATATTTTACTGAGGTACCCCCGCGCTACGCTGGGCAGAGAATTCCACCGCTCAAGGACGTACCAGTCAGTAGGTTGTAAATCATCCCGTGATTTGGCTAAGGTTAAACCTGTGGCTTGCTGGGTGGTTTGACTCAAAAGGGCGTATTCCGCCCTGTCACTCGAAGTAAGAGAAACGTGCTTCCCAAGATATTACCTCACCTTACCCTTGTGTGAGTTAGAGTCCGTCCAACGGGAGGCTAGAGGGAGGAGATAGCGATGGGCCGGTAAGGATTTTTATTTTTGTCGTCTCGGCGTCGTTGACACGCTGCGCTTTCATTTCAGGCGAGCCCCGTGGTGGCCCAGGTGAACCTTCTGTCACAGAACGTCAGGATGCTCAGGTCTTCTGTCCTGCCTCCGAACTCCGCCGTGGACTCGTTCGCCCTCCTGCAGAGCGTGGGCCAGCCGGAGCTAGGCTTCATGGAGGAAGACGTCAACACTCCCAAGGTTTGTCTCTTGGGTTTTCTCTCTTTTTTTTATATAAAAATCTGTGACCTGCGCCCGGAATCGGGGCAAAGGGAAGGAAAGTTAACATTGCTGTGCTTTGCCTCGTCGGCCGAGTACTGCGCGTCGCGCTTCCTGGCGCGGTCACCCTCAGGTCAGAGCACTTTCTGTTCCGCGCCTAACGAGAGAGCGGGCGGCTTAGCGTTAGGACCTGAGCTGCCGAGCTCCTCCGGCGTTTTGTCTGGGTTGCTGCAAGTTTCCAGCGTCTCTCCCACGGTCGAGGACCTCGCGTCAGGAGGTAATGCACCCGCGCTGCCGGAGGCCGTGGAGGACGTTTTGTCGCCGATCCGAACTGACTGGGGTCTGCAGGTGAGGGGAGCCCAGGGTCCAGTTGCACAGGGAGGTATGGAGGCCGAGGTCTTCCAGCTGAGAGGTTTGGGAGGATGGCAGTGCAGAGTGAGGAAGTCGAGACAATGAAGAGCTTCTTCACTGTCTGGATGCTCCAGGGTCAGTGAGGAGCCAATGAAGTAGCTTCTGCTGTTGACTTGTTGTGACGGGGGGGGTGACATTGGAGCGGATCTCTTGATGGGGTGGACTCTCCAACCGACAGCCAGAATCAGAATCAGGTTTATTATCACCGGCATGCATCGTGAAATTTGTTAACTTTGCGGCAGCAGTATTTAGATTATGAGGACACTCAGTCCTCTTTTATTGTCATTTAGAAATGCATACATGCATTGAGAAATGATACAATGTTTCTCCAGAGTGATATCACAGAAAACAGGACAAACCAAAGACTAACACTGACAGAACCACATAATTATAACATATAGTTTCAGCAGTGCACAGCAATACCATAATTTGATGAAGAACAAACCATGGGCACGGTAAAAAAATAGTCTCAAAGTCCCCGAGTCAATCGACTCCCGAGTCCCCGATAGCAGGCGGCAAAAGGGAGAAGCTCCCTGCCATAAACCTCCAGGCACCGTCAACTTGCCGATGACTTGGAAGCAGCCGACCACAGCCGACACTGAGTCCGTCCGTCCGAAAACTTCGAGCTTCCGACCAGACCCTCTGATACAGCCTCCCGAGCGCCATCCTCTGCCGAGCGCCTTCGAACTCTCCCCGTCCGCTGAAACGCGCAAAGCCGAGGATTTTGGGGCCTCCGGAGATTCCGGTTACCACACAGTAGCAGCGGCAGCGAAGCGGGCATTTCAGAAGTTTTCCAGATGTTCCTCCGTGCTCTGACGTCCGTCTCCATCAAATCAGAATTGTGCACGGTCCCCTACTTGACAGATTACGGACATCATTCACCGGGGAGGCCGCGCGCGCTGCCGCCGTGCCGCCTTCTTCTCCCCTAATGCAATGTATAATGCAATACAATGTTAAAAATTTGTAATTTTATATATATGTATATTAAATAGTTAAATTAAGATAAGTAGTGCAAAAAACATAAATTTTAAAAAAAGGTGGTGAGGTAGTGTTCATGGGTTCAGTGTCCATTCAGAAATTGGATGGCGGAGGGGAAGAAGCTGTAACTGAATCATTGAGTGTGTGTCTTCAGGCTCCTGTACCTCCTCCCTGACAGACAATGAGAAAAGGGCGTGCCCTGGGTCCTGGAGGCCACTGATGATGGGTGTCACCTTCCTGGGACACCGCTCTTTGAAGATGTCTTCGATACTACGGAGGCTGGTACCCAAGATGGAGCTGAATCATTTTACAACTTTCTGCAGCTCACTTTGATCCTGAGCTGCTGCCCTCTCTCACCCCATACCAGACAGTGATGCAGCCAGTCAGAATTCACTCCACGGTACATCTGTAGACGTTTTCGAAAGTTTTAGGTGACAGTTTTAATCTTCTCGAACTCCTGATGAAATATAACCGCTGTCTTGCCTTCTTTATAACTGCATCAATATACTGGGACCAGGCTAGATCCTCAGGAACTGCGAGGGACTTGAAACTGCTCACTTTCTCCGCTTTTGATCCTTCTGTGAGGATCGGAATGTGCTCCTCCGTCTTACCCTCCCCGAAGTCCACAGTCAGCTCTTTCGTCTTCCTGACATTGAGTGCAAGTTTGTTGTAGTGTTCTGGTGCAGTGTGTTGAAACTCTGACTAAACACCAAAAGACAAACCGGCGCCAATGAAGACAGAGTCATAGTAAGGTTAACCATTTACTGTGCACTACATCGTATGGTGAAAACTGTTGATAAAAAAAATACAAACATATACAGCGTCCGTTTCATTCTGGAGACCACCCGTGCTCTCTTCTTTTAGCAAGTGTCTCCAGCCGCCCCGAGTAGCGGGCAAGGGGGGGTCCAGTCAAACCGCCGCCGGGACCGAGCCCACCCCGCGTTTGAAATTGAAAAGCCGGCACGTGCGCCACCCGAACCGCCTCTTCCTTAACAGAAACCGCATTAATATTTTTACTTCAAACACTTTCTTATGAACTTACGGCGTTGCTTCTATAATGTTTCTTCGTGGGTAGACACGGAGCTCTTCACGATCGCGCTGCACGCATGGCACCACCTTTACACCTTCCCGAACCAGAGGTTACACATAAGACGCGGCGAAACCGGAGGTGATGTCGTCGCATGCCGCAATATACCGTAGACAATGAATTTACCTTCGTTATACTATAACATAATTATCAACCTCTAACTTTAACTAGAAAATAGTTACAAACAAATCATTTAAAACGTAGACCCAACAACGTCAAATAAATTCCTTAAAGGCTAAACAATTGTTGCTGTGGCAGCAGTCAACTGGTATATCTTGCTCCCGTACGCCCTCTCGTCTCCGTCTGACATTCTGCCAGCAATCATCAGTAGATTTAGAGATGGCACTTCAGCTGTGCCTAACCACACAGAGCGTAAAGCAGTGGGCTAAGCACACATCCCTGAGGTGCCCCAGGATTACCCATCCTGTCATTTCTGAGGAACATGGAGTAGCCCTCGCGTTAGTCATCGGACCTTTTTTCTCCTCCTTGTGTCATTTTGACAAACGCTAATTTTGTCTTCCAGTATGTCAGAAGGCATTTTCTGCAATTATCGCCCAAGTCTGAACAGAGTTATATTTAGCATTAACGAAAACCCAGAAAGAAACTGATCATAGCCCTTCACTGCTCAGTGGAGCGGGGAGCTCAGATGTCAGACGGGTCCAGTACCCGCCTTCCTGTGTGCCTCTGACTCAGAGAGAGTGAGCTGTTCCATTGTAAAGACTATGCTGAAAAGATCTTCCCCTGCAGGAGACAGACGTGACTCACAATATTTCTGGAAGGTAGATCTGTGAAGCAGGTCTCAGAATCACAATCGGGTTTCTCTTTCCTGTCACCAGCACATGTGGTGAAATTGGTTAACTTAGCGACAGCGGTACAATACAACACAGGAAAAGAAAAGATAAGGTAACCAATTACAGAAATGCATATATGTATGTTAAATAGATTAAAAATAGTGCAAAAACAGTAATGTATATGTAACACCCTGGGAAAGGTTTCAGATTTTGGTAACTAGTTTGTCTTCAGAGCAGTCAGGTTACAAATATTTTTTTTTAAATGAGGTAGACTCCATTGGTTTTTCCATGAATTCAAGAACTCCCCTTGAGGGCTCTATCACACCCCTGGAGACTGTAGGAGGGTGTTTCCTTCCTTGGGAATTAATTCATGCTGTGGGTGTGGCTGTCGGGGACAGGGATGTGCTTGCACCTTTGAATTCAGAATTTCTTCCACATATTTGAGGAGAGTGCAGCTTCAGGTGTTGCTGAGAATTAACCAGGCTTGCTTTCCTATCTATTACACTGAGTCTGAAGTGAAAGTCAGTCCAGATGGATTGACAAGTAGAGTGAACAGAGGGACAAGATTGGCAGCAGTTCCCAATGCATTACCATGAATGTAGACACACAAACTCATGCATGGCATAGTCACTGTATTACTGTGAGCATAGAGACACACAGTGTGATCACTGTATCACTGAACGTAGAGACAGTGTGATCACTGTATCACTGTGAACATAGAGACACACAGTGTGATCACTGTATCACTGAACGTAGAGACAGTGTGATCACTGTATCACTGTGAACATAGAGACACACAGTGTGATCACTGTATTACTGTGAACGTAGAGACACACAGTGTGATCACTGTATCACTGTGAATGTAGACACAGTGTGATCACTGTATCAGTGTGAATGTAGACACACAGTGTGATCACTGTATCATGTTGAATGTAGAGACACACAGTGTGTTCACTGTATCAGTGTGAATGTAGAGACACACAGTGTGATCACTGTATCACAGTGAATGTAGAGACACACAGTGTGATCACTGTATCAGTGTGAATGTAGAGACACACAGTGTGATCACTGTATCACGGTGAATGTAGAGACACACAGTGTGATCACTGTATCATGTTGAATGTAGAGACACATAGTGTGTTCACTGTATCAGTGTGAATGTAGAGACACACAGTGTGATCACTGTATCACAGTGAATGTAGAGACACACAGTGTGATCACTGTATCAGTGTGAATGTAGAGACACACAGTGTGATCACTGTATCAGTGTGAATGTAGAGACACACAGTGTGATCACTGTATCATGTTGAATGTAGAGACACACAGTGTGATCACTGTATCAGTGTGAATGTAGAGACACACAGTGTGATCACTGTATCACAGTGAATGTAGAGACACACAGTGTGATCACTGTATCAGTGTGAATGTAGAGACACACAGTGTGATCACTATCACAGTGAATGTAGAGACACACAGTGTGATCACTGTATCAGTGTGAATGTAGAGACACACAGTGTGATCACTGTATCAGTGTGAATGTAGAGACACACAGTGTGATCACTGTATCATGTTGAATGTAGAGACACACAGTGTGATCACTGTATCAGTGTGAATGTAGAGACACACAGTGTGATCACTGTATCATGTTGAATGTAGAGACACACAGTGTGATCACTGTATCAGTGTGAATGTAGAGACACACAGTGTGATCACTGTATCACAGTGAATGTAGAGACACACAGTGTGATCACTGTATCAGTGTGAATGTAGAGACACACAGTGTGATCACTTTATCACAGTGAATGTAGAGACACACAGTGTGATCACTGTATCAGTGTGAATGTAGAGACACACAGTGTGATCACTGTATCACGGTGAATGTAGAGACACAGTGTGATCACTGTATCAGTGTGAATGTAGAGACACACAGTGTGATCACTGTATCAGTGTGAATGTAGAGACACACAGTGTGATCACTGTATCAGTGTGAATGTAGAGACACACAGTGTGATCACTGTATCACAGTGAATGTAGAGACACACAGTGTGATCACTGTATCAGTGTGAATGTAGAGACACACAGTGTGATCACTGTATCACGGTGAATGTAGAGACACACAGTGTGATCACTGTGTCACGGTGAATGTAGAGACACACAGTGTGATCACTGTATCATGTTGAATGTAGAGACACACAGTGTGATCACTGTATCAGTGTGAATGTAGAGACACACAGTGTGATCACAGCAGTGGGAACGAGCTCCAGTTCCTTTTCCACTAGTGTACAACGCTCCCTCAGTCAACAACTTCCGGTTTGTCTATGAAACTGTCCTTCCCACCTCTTTTACGTCTGCTCTTCACCGACAGGCGTTAGAGACTGCAGTTTGCGATTTACAGTTTAGAGTTCGATTCAGCGACCTGGTGCTTTGCTGTGCTCCGTTAGAATTCGTGGAGGGGAGCTCGGGGCCTCGCAGCTGGGAAGCTCAGGCGGTCTCTATCTCGCCGACTGAAGCGTCTGCTGACGGCCGCACTGAGGCGTCAAGGAAGATTGGAGCTTCGAGGGGAGTGTGGGAGGCGAGCGAGCGTTCGGCTCCGACTGCCTGCCTGCCTTCCTGAATCGCCAGCGGGACGGTCCTCTGATTCTGGAGGAGGAGTCGGAGGGTCCTGTCACTCGCTGTGGCCTGTGCGTCGTGTCAGAAGAGGACCACTGCATTACCTCGCATGTGGAGCCACGGGGGGGTGGTGGGGGGAGGTAAATGGGCCCTTTGTCAGCTGACTGATGAATGGGGAAGGGAGTGTGACCCGGACACAGTCAGTATTTTAAACCCTTGAGCTATAATCTCCATCTAACTACGTTTTCAAAGTGAAAACGGTATCACTGCTATGATCCCAGCTCAGTCGCTCAGACAGTTAAACCGTTCTTTTTTTTAATACTTTGTTTACAATTTTCAGTTTTACAAAGACAAAATATATTGAAGGTGTACGAGTTAAACCATTCTCTCCACATGAACGACAGAGCCTGCTTGTGGTTACTTTACCGTGCTGAACGGCAGGGTTTACAACGCGGTGGTGTGTGCTCAGAGCGAGGGCTTACTGAGATAAGCTCAGGCAGGGAGCAGCTTCGAAACCGAGTAAACAGGAAGTGTTGTGTTTGGGTAAACTGCTACCACGGTGTTGTTGTGGCACACTCTCTTGACGTGCTCTCACTGAACTATTTTCACCACTATTGGTCTGCTTGTCGTCACGTGTTCCGGGAAAGCAGCAAGGAACTTTGTGCTGCACGCCTTCCGCACAGATCTAATCGTCGCATCAGTGCAGCGAAGTGAAAAACAACAGCAGGACGCGGGATAAAAAGTGTCGTAGTGTAGTGCAGGCAGACCACAGGGGCAGGGTAGACATAAGGTCAAGAGTCTATCTTAAGAACGGTCGGGCTGAGGGGCCGATTCTTCATCAAAGCCTCTGAACTCCCTGCTGCATCATATTCAATGTGTCACTGATTAATCTGTTCCGTGCCTTACAACATTTAATATTTATGCACTTCAGTTTGTTATTTATGTGTGACTCAACCTTGCTGCCGTGAGTTATTGTGTGTCATGTGTACTACTGGGCTTTACGCCCTGGCCCGAAGAAATGTTGTCTTGCTTCTATATACATTATGTATGTTATATACACGTATGTAGTTACATGGCAGTAAACTTGACTCCATCTTACTGGGCAAGTGTTCTGCTCAATAATCTTACAGTGGCAGGAGAGGGGTTGTCCGTCCCCTTCTCTGTCAAACAATAAAATAACTTGTCCCACCAGCTAACGGTTACAAGGAAGGTAGGTAGCCGGACCATGGAAAGGAGGGAATGAGGGAACTATTTCCCAAAGCAGAGCTGCCAATGAGGAAGCAGCCGAGATGACAAGGTCTGGCCGGACGGAGTAGGTGCAAGGAGGCAAGGTCACATAGAAACATAGAAAATAGGTGCAGGAGTAGGCCATTCGGCCCTTCAAGCCTGCACCGCCATTCAGTATGATCATGGCTGATCATCCAACTCAGAACCCTGTACCTGCCTTCCCCCCATACCCCCTGATCCCTTTAGCCACAAGGGCCATATCCAACTCCCTCTTAAATATAGTCAATGAACTGGCCTCAACTGTTTCCTGTGGCAGAGAATTCCACAGATTCACCACTCTCTGTGTGAAGAAGTTTTTCCTCATCTCGGTCCTAAAAGGCTTCCCCTCTATCCTCAAACTGCGGCCCCTCGTTCTGGACTTCCCCAACATCGGGAACAATCTTCCTGCATCTAGCCTGTCCAATCCCTTTAGGATCTTATACGTTTTAATCAGATCCCCCCATCAATCTTCTAAATTCCAACGAGTACAAGCCCAGTTCATCCAGTCTTTCATCATATGAAAGTCCTGCCATCCCAGGAATCAATCTGGTGAACCTTCTCTGCACTCCCTCTATGGCAAGGATGTCTTTCCTCAGATTAGGGGACCAAAACTGCACACAATACTCCGGGTGTGGTCTCACCAAGGCCTTGTACAACTGCAGTAGTACCTCCCTGTTCCTGTACTCGAATCCTCTCGCTATAAATGCCAGTTCAGGGCAAAGTCCTTCGCAGGGTTGCCAGGCAGGGGAGACCTTGGGATCCAAGTTCAGAGCTCCTAGGAAGTAGCTGCACAGGTCGATAAGATGGTGAGCAAGGCTTACGGAGTGCTTGAAGCACTGAGCTGTAAAGTCAGGGGGTTATGTTGCACCTTTATTAAACTTTGGTTAGGCCACGTCTGGAGTATGGCGTATGTTCCTGGTCGTCCCACTGTAAGGGAGGATGTTGAGGCCTTGTGGAGAGGGTGCGGAAGAGGCCTAGCAGGACGAGGCCTAGCAGGACGAGGCCTAGCAGGACACAGCCGAGGTCAGAGGGCCTGTGCTGTCACGAGAGGAGAGATAAACTTGGTTTGTTTTCTCTGGCGGGATCTGATGGGAGTCTGCAAGATTACGAGAGGCACGGATAAAGGGAGTATCTGTTTCCCAGGGTTGAAACAGACTTGATAAAGTCCCACATAGGAGATTAGTGGGCAAAATTAGGGCACATGGTATTGGGGGCAGAGTACTGACATGGACTGAAAATTGGCTGGCTGACAGAAAACAAAGAGTAGCGATTAATGGTTCCCTTTCGGAATGGCAGGCGGTGACCAGTGGGGTACCACAGGGTTCAGTGCTGGGACTGCAGCTGTTTACAATATATATTAATGATTTAAATGAGGGAATTAAAAGTAACATTAGCAAATTTGCCGATGACACAAAGCTGAGTGGCATTGTGAAATGTGAGGAGGATGTTATGAGAATGCAGGGTGACTTGGACAGGCTGGGTGAGTGGGCAGATGCAGTTTAATGTGGATAAATGTGAGGTTATCCACTTTGGTGGTAAGAACAGGAAGGCAGATTATTATCTAAATGGAGTCAAGTTAGGAAAAGGGGAGGTACAACGAGATCTAGGTGTTCTTGTACATCAGTCACTGAAAGCAAGCATGCAAGTACAGCAGGCAGTGAAGAAAGCTAATGGCATGCTGGCCTTCATAACAAAAGGAATTGAGTACAAGAGCAAAGAGGTCCTTCTGCAGCTGTACAGGGCCCTGGTGAGACCACACCTGGAGTATTGTGTGCAGTTTTGGTCTCCAAATTTGAGGAAGGATGTTCTTGCTATTGAGGGAGTGCAGCATAGGTTCACAAGGTTAATTCCCGGGATGGCGGGACTGTCATATGTCGAAAGATTGGAGCGACTGGGCTTGTATGCTCTGGAATTTAGAAGGCTGAGAGGGGATCTTATTGAAACATATAAGATTATTAAGGGATTGGACACGCTGGAGGCAGAAAGCATGTTCCCGCTGATGGGTGAGTCCAGAACCAGAGGCCACAGTTTAAGAATTAGGGGTAGGCCATTTAGAACGGATTTGAGGAAAAACTTTTTCACCCAGAGAGTGGTGGATATATGGAATGCTCTGCCCCAGAAGGCTGTGGAGGCCAAGTCTCTGGATGCTTTCAAGAAAGAGATGGATAGAGCTCTTAAAGATAGTGGAATCAAAGGTTATGGGGATAAGGCAGGAACTGGATACTGATTGTGGATGATCAGCCATGATCACAGTGAATGGCCGGTGCTGACTCAAAGGGCCGAATGGCCTACTCCTACACTTATTGTCTATCGTCCATTGAAATGTCTCTAACACCAGAGAGCAGGCATTGAAGCTGAGAGGGGGTAGGTTCAAGGGGGATGTGAGGGGTAAGTTTTTCACTCAGAGAGAGTCATGGATGCCTGGAATGTGCTGCTTGGCGTGTGGTAGGGCAAACGCATTAGAGGCTTTTAAGAGATGTTGGGATGGGTAGGTGGATGTGAGGAAGATGGAGGCATTTGGGCATTAGGAGGGATTAATGTTTGGGTGTTTTTGATTTGCTTTTTAGCTGGCTCAGCACAACGTTGTAGGCTGAATAGCCTGTTCCTGAGCTGTACTCTTCTATGTTCTATGTTTAAAGAACAGATGGAGTGGGATTTGTATGGCAGGTCTATTTGAAAATAGGTCCAGGAAAATAAACTTAACGTTTTCCTCTCAGTTCTCCTCGCCACCTTACCCCATCTAATTTCTGACGTCATAAAACCTCTTGCAAGCTCGGGGAGACGCTCTCTGACACGTAACAGAGCAGAAAGTACGGTCGGGAGTGGGAGCTTGGAGAAACTCTGTGAAACAGGACAGGGCAGAAAGTAGGGTCAGGGATGGGAACTCGGAGAGACTCTCTGAGATCGAACCGGGCAGAAAGTACGGTCAAGGATGGGAACTTGGAGAGACTCTCTGAGATTGAACAGGGCAGAAAGTACAGTCGAAGATGGAAACTTAGAGAAACTCTCTGAAATAGAAGGGCATGGGAATTGCGATCAGGGACGGGAACTTGGAGGAACTCTCTGAGACAGAAGAGCACGGGAATTACGATCAGGGACAGGAACTCGGAGAAACTCTCCGAGACGGAGGAGCACGGGAATTGCGATCAGGGACGGGAACTTGGAGAAACTCTCTGAGACAGAAGAGCACGGGAATTGCGATCAGGGACGGGAAGTTGGAGAAACTCTCTGAGACGGAGGAGCACGGGAATTGCGATCAGGGACGGGAACTTGGAGAAACTCTCTGAGACAGAAGAGCACGGGAATTGCGATCAGGGACGGGAACTTGGAGAAACTCTCTGAGACAGAAGAGCACGGGAATTGCGATCAGGGACGGGAACTTGGAGAAACTCTCTGAGACAGAAGAGCACGGGAATTGCGATCAGGGACGGGAAGTTGGAGAAACTCTCTGAGACAGAAGAGCACGGGAATTGCGATCAGGGACGGGAACTTGGAGAAACTCTCTGAGACAGAAGAGCACGGGAATTGCGGTCAGGGACGGGAACTTGGGAGTCTTAGTGCGAGATTTAGATATCGGGTCGGATCACAAGGAACTTACCCATAGACTGGATTTGGAATGTGCGTGGATGGATTATGTCTGCACAGCAGAGGGACGAGGAAGAGAACGTGACGAAGCAGAGGGCGTTACTCCCTCAGAACTCAGAGACTGCGAGGGGAAGTAATTTAGACACAGCAGTCACTTACGCTGAGAGATCGGAGGAAATGTGCCTGGTGCTTTCAGAATCTTCTGACGGAGCCCTTTCTCCTGAACGGCAGGAAGTCTCCCTGTTCAGAACATTTTGTTACAGGCGTTCTGAGTTCTGTAGTGACTCATTGTGCTTCTCCACACTCACATTAATTATCACACTTCTCGGCTGTTAAACCACTGTGGAGTTGTCATTACCATGAATAAGTGCTTTACTCAGCTGCTGCGTAGCCAGCAGATGCTGGCAGCTCTCAGCGGGTCAGAAAGTACAAGCGTCTCACGTCAATTACTGCTGCTGGCTTGTATTGGCATGCCGTTAACTCCAAACGTTAACCCTTTGTGGATGCTGCCCGACCGGCCGGCTATTTCCAACGACTTTCACCCCTTCTTGCAGGTCGCGTGTGTTTCTTTTTTCCGCGATTTCCCCCCAACTCCCGTCCAGGAAGTGACAATGGTCAGGGGGTCATACAGCAGGGAGGCAGACCCTCTTCGGCCCTTCTCGTCCCTGTTGCTCCCCCCCCCCCCCCCCCCGCCGAACTGGTCTCAGCTCCCCATGTTTGGCCCGTAGCTCTCAGAACCTCTGGCACGTAGGTAGCGAGGTAGACAAATGAGCAGAGCAGAGAAAAGTGGAAGGTGTGCAGAACTCGGGGACCCTTTGGCTTCTGTGCTCTATCTTAACAGTATGCGTACTTTGACAACAAGTTTAAACTCTGAACTTCCTGGACTAGAAATTTATTGTCGTTTATTTGTTGCTGTTGTTCAAGGTGAAGTCGAGTCCGACTCCTTGACCGTAGGGTTTTCATGGCAAGGTACGGAAGTAGACTGCCAGGCCTCTCTTCCCCCGCAGACACTGCTGCTGCCCGGGTTGGGACCCGGCCGGGTTTTGAACCCAGGACCATCTGTCTCGAGGTCCAGGCCCTTACACCACGGGCCGGCCCCGTTGCGATTTATAGTTTATTATCGTTGCGTACTCGTGCCGCAGGCCAGCAAGCTTCAGGACGCGTACCGGCGGTTTTTAAACTACCATAGACTCATAGAGAACTGCAGCACAGAAACAGGCCCTTCGGCCCATCTTATAGAACAGTACAGCACAGTACAGGCCCTTCGGCCCACAATGTTGTGCCGACCCTCAAACCCTGCCTCCCATATAACCCCCCACCTTAAATTCCTCCATATACCTGTCTAGTAGTGTCTTAAACTTCACTAGAGTATCTGCCTCCACCACTGACTCAGGCAGTGCATTCCACGCACCAACCACTCTCTGAGTAAAAAACCTTCCTCTAATATCCCCCTTGAACTTCCCACCCCTTACCTTAAAGCCATGTCCTCTTGTATTGAGCAGTGGTGCCCTGGGGAAGAGGCGCTGGCTATCCACTCTATCCATTCCTCTTATTGTCTTGTACACCTCTATCATGTCTCCTCTCATCCTCCTTCTCTCCAAAGAGTAAAGCCCGAGCTCCCTTAATCTCTGATCATAATGCATACTTTCTAAACCAGGCAGCATCCTGGTAAATCTCCTCTGTACCCTTTCCAATGCTTCCACATCCGTCTTGTCCGTGCTGAACCGTTGAAATGGAGCCGGCATCCACCATGGGTTCTGGCGGCTCGCTCCACACCTTCACCGCCCTCCGAGTGACGACGTCTCCCCCCTCGCGTTCCCCTTAAGCCTCTCACCTTTCGCCCCTTAACCCACGACCTCCGGTTGTCGTCCCACCCAACCTCAGCGGAACAAACCCTGCTTGCATTCACCCTGTCTCTACCCCTCATAATTTTGTATACCTCCATCAAATCTCCCCTCAACCTTCTACGTTCCAAGCAACAAGGTTATTAAGGGATTGGACACGCTAGAGGCAGGAAACATGCTCCCGATGTTGGGGGAGTCCAGAACCAGAGGCCACAGTTTAAGAATAAGGGGTAGACCATTTAGAACGGAGCTGAGGAAAAACTTTTTTCACACAGAGGGTTGTGGTTCTGTGGAATGCTCTGCCTCAGAAGGCAGTGGAGGCCAATTCTCTGGATTCTTTCAAAAAAAGAGTTAGATAGAGCTCTTAAAGATAGTGGAGTGAAGGAATACGGGGAGAAGGCAGGAAAAGGGTACTGATTGTGGATGATCAGCCATGATCACAGTGAATGGCGGTGCTGGCTCGAAGGGCCGAATGGCCTACTCCTCCACCTATTGTCTATTGTCTATTGAACAAAGTCCTAACCTACTCAGTCTTCTCTGAATGGGGCTTGGTTTATTACTGTTGCCAGCGACGGTGAAAAGACCGCAAGGTGCAGGAAGCAGAGTTAGGCCTTTCGGCCTGTCGAGTCTTTGCCACTCATCTTGCGCGATGTGTTCACGCGCACGGCACGGCTCATCGAGGTAGTCCGAGGTTTAAAGAAAAACATGTGTGTGAATGAAGTGCAGAATGAAAAGGCAACAGCTGCCCAGAAGGAGTGACACAGGCAGGGGATGATGAGGGGGTAGGCCGTGAGGTCAGGAGTCCATCTTGCCGCACAGGGAGACCACGAAGCCTTCCCATCCGTGAGCCGAGGCAGCACGAGGCGACGGCGGCAGAGGGCTGCGGCGCAGGTAGGCGATGAGGAGCAAGGTCGGAACGACGCAGAGAGGCTGAGGCCGGGGGTCCGCCTGACCGTAACCAGGGGGCCGCTCCGTCGCATGTAACAGTGGGGAGGGGGTTGTCCTCAGGCCTGGCCGTAGGTGGCTCCAGGATTTCGGGACCTCCGTGGGCAGGAGGGAGAATGCCCAGGGTGGGCGGATATCGGATTTCTGGCTACGCAAGCAAAGAGACGTGGAGGGTCAGGTGGGGGGGCGTCGAAACCAGTGTGGGTGAATGGGCCGCGTGCCCTGTAAGTGGCTGGTTTGCCCTCCCGCGCCAGGCCCGCCAGTGCCTGACTGATACCGTACCTGAGTAAACAAATCGAGCAGCCCAGAAGCAGCAAACCTATGGGTCAGCATACACGTGATGGGCCGAATGGACGCCTCCCACGCTCTCAATAATTTTTTTATTACATACTTATTCATTCATTGGGTTCATCATCTTCATCATCATCGGGTGCCATGCCCAGTTTGAGCTTTGACTGCCATGGCCCACACACTCCTGTTTCGGGTCAAGTGGATCAATTCATTGGTATTCATTTCCAGTTCTCTGGCCGCTGTCTCCATCATCATTTGTCTTTGTCTTCCTCTTGCTTTCTTCCCTTCAATCTTTCCCATAATTACCGTGCATTCCAACGCCTCTTTCCTAATCACATGTCCAATGAAGTTACGTTGCCTTTTCATGATCTCATACA
The DNA here is from genome assembly GCF_030028105.1 of Mobula birostris. Taxonomy (NCBI): domain Eukaryota; kingdom Metazoa; phylum Chordata; class Chondrichthyes; order Myliobatiformes; family Myliobatidae; genus Mobula; species Mobula birostris. Next base: position 53,475,145 of record NC_092389.1, on the reverse strand, counting down.
TTATTTCTCTTTTTGTGCTTGCTCTGTTCATGACATCCTCGTTAGATATTCGTTTCGTCCATGATATTCTTTGCATCCTCCTCAAAAACCACATCTCTGCTGCTACAATTCGTTTCCTCATGTTACTAGATATTGTCCAACATTCTGAGCCATATAACATAACTGGATAAACGTAACATTTCAGTACTCTGAGGCAGGTTGTCATGCCTAGTTTAGTATTGGTCAGTATACTCTTCATTCTCGTAAAGGTGTCTTTTCCCATCCCTATTCTTCTTTTGATGTCCAACTCGTACCTGCCATCTGATGTCACCCAGCTTCCTAAGTAGCAGAAGTTCTGTACTTGTTTAATGTCTTCCCCGTTTATTCTCAGCCTGCAGATAGGATTCTCCTTCTTTTTGGATATCACCATACATTCTGTCTTTTTGCAATTGATAGATAGACCCATTTTTGCACTTTCTTTGAGATCACAGCGCAGAATTTCCCTGCGAGGCATGCCGCCCAGCCAGATCGCGGGACCATTTACAGTGGCCAGTTACCCTACTAGCCAGTATGCCCTTGGACTGTGGGAGGAAACTGGAGCACCGGGAGGAAACCCACGCAGTTTTGTTTCTATTTATTTCCTTGCTTCAGACTCCGAAGCAGGTTAACAAGTTTCACGACGTGTACCGGTGACAATACACCCTGATTCTGACTCTGATCAAGTGAAGAAGTGCAGAACGGGCTCCCAATTTAACCCGAGCCGCATCACGGGGCAACTTACGATGACCAATTAGCCTACCAAGTGGAACGCCCCGTGGACTGTTGGGGGGGGGGAACGTACGAACGCCTCGCGGATGACCGAATGTCCACGGGATTAGAATTAGGCCATTTGGCCCGTCGTTTCGTCACGGCCGCTGATCCGTTTCCCCGCTCAGCCCCGATCGCCTGCCTCGGCCAGCCCGTCCTCCATTTGGAGCCGAACCCCAAACTCCGACACCCTGACGCCCTAGCAGTGTCACGCCGTCTGCGATGCTACCCAGCCGGCGAACGCCGGGAGCTGCGTGGTTGAAGGGTGAAGGTCCCTGTTGGGGGGAGGAAATCACCGCTTTCCCACGGGCAAAACCGCCCCCCTCGGGCAGCCGGTGACCAGGGCCCTCGCGACCACGGACTAATGCCATGACCCCGTCTCCGCAGGTAAATGGCTGCCTCCTCGACCCCCTGCCCCCCTCGATACCGAGGAAGGGGTGCCCGCCGACCCCCAGCAACATGATGGAGACCTCGATCGACGAGGGGATAGAGACCGAGGTGGACTCGGAGGAGGACCCCGCCCAGGTCTACGCGTCCTTCCAGGCAATGCGGTGTGGCCAGCGCCGCCACACACTGGCGGAGGTCACCAACCAGCCAGTGGTGCTGCCAAGTACAGGTAGGAAGGCACTGTCCTCCTGGGAACGCCGGGGCGCCTGAGCAGGGGGCTCCCAACCTGACCGGAGAGGAGAGTGGACCGTGGGAGAAAGGGAAGGAGGAGGGACACCAGGGGGAGGTGATGGGTGGGAAAGGTAAAGGGCTGGAGAGGAAGGAATCTGATCAGAGAGGAGAGTGGACCATGGGAGAGAGGGAAGGAGGAGGACAGGGACACTGGAGGGAGGTGATAGGCGGGTGAGGAGAAGAGGTAGGAGGCCAGAGTGGGGAACTGAAAGAGAGGGAAGGTGGAAGGGAAATGTAGGGGTGGGGGGAGAAAGGAGGAACTTGATTAATTAACCCCACAACCAAGTACATCGCATGCACATCACGCAGTGTACCCCCAAAATGCACCCGTAACTCCAGCGAGTGTGGGTTCCCATCATTAACATTTCAATCGGCCTGCTCACTGCCGAACTACCCGAGGGCTGGGTGGAGACCGTTCCCAACCGCTGGAACGCGCCGGGAAACCATAGCGGGAAGTTGAGAGAACCCTGCAGGGCTGTTCGCTGGTGACTGAGCTAGCCGGATCCGTGGGGTTTGTGGCAAGAGAACGGGGGGGTGTCTCAGTGCGCCGGTGGGGCTAACGTCTGTGCCTTGCTCCGACACAGGGAAGCTGTTCACCATGGGGGACAACCCGTCCGTGGGGAGCTTCGACTCCGAGTACGACGTGGGGCTGGTGCACAGCGAGCTCGGCGCCCTGGAGGACTCGCCGCCGCTGGCCCGCCAGTCCGTGGCTCGGATGAACCCGCCGCTGGCCGGCATCAAGCCCCCGAACCCCGCCATGGAGGCGCTGGTCTCGCAGAAGCGCGAGGTGCAGAACCGCTCCCCCGTCAGCTTCCGGGAGGGCCGGCGAGCCTCGGACACGTCCCTGACGCAAGGTGACCGCCGGACTGCGTCTCCCCCCCCCCCACCGTGCGCGGACGGGTCTGAGTGTCCTGCCCAGCCCGCCTCCTCCGTCCACCTCATCTTCCAGTGCCGGGAAGCCGTTCCTTCAATTTATGTACAGATGCGTACACCACTGCCCCGATTTAGACCATATAAGGTACAGGAACAGAATCTGGCCCTTTGGCCCATCGAGTCTGAAATGGCCCTCACCCCCCCCATCTCCTGCCGTTCTCCCCGTATCCCATCCTGCCCTGTCCAGTGGCCGAACTATCCACCCCTGCCTTAAACACACCCAACAACCTGGCCTCCACTGCCGCCCGTGGCAAGGGATTCCCCGCCCTCTGGCCTGCCCCAGACTAATCACCGGGCAATCGGCCATGACCCGCCAGACCCACCCGCCCCCTACGTCAGCGGTCCCCAACCACCAAAGCATGTGCTACCAGGCCGCGAGGAAACGATACGAGTCAGCGGCACCTTTCCTCATTCCCTGTCACGCACTGTTGAACTTGAACACAGGGTTGCCAACTGTCCCGTATTAGCCGGGACATCCCGTATATCGGGCTAAATTTGTCCCATACGAGACCGCCCTTGTCCCGTATTTCCCCCGCTAAGGTAGAGCATTCCTATGAAACCGTTCGTAAGCCGAAATGGCGTAAAGTGCAGAAACAATTACCATTAATTTATTTGGGAAGAATTTTTGAGCGTTCCCAGACCTAAAAAATAACCTACCAAATCATACCAAATAACACATAAAACCGAAAATAACACTAACATATAGTAAGAGCAGGAATGATATGACAAATACACAGCCTATATAAAGAAGAAATAATGTGTGTTCAGTATAGGCCATAAAGGGAGCAGAAGTCGGCCATTCGGCCCATTGAGTCTGCTGATCCATTCTCCCATTTAGTCCCACCCCACCGCCTTCTCACCGTAACCTTTGATGCCCTGGCTACTCAGATACCTATCAATCTCTGCCTTAAATACACCCAATGACTTGGCCTCCACTGCTGCCCATGGCAACAAATTCCATAGATTCACCACCCTCTGACTAAAAAAATTTCTTCGCATTTCTGTTCTGAATGGGCGCCCTTCAATCCTTAAGTCATGCCCTCTCGTACTAGACTCCCCCATCATGGGAAACAACTTTGCCACGTCCACTCTGTCCATGCCTTTTAACATTCAAAATGTTTCCATGAGGTCTCCCCTATAGTCGGGAAGATTAAGCCAAAACCGATTTGGGGGAAAAAATCGGCACGTACACGCCTGCGCACGTCACAGATACGCACACAGGTGCCCGCGCAAAGCTTCATGGCCCTGGTAGTCTTTTTGGGGTGAACACAAGTGTCCCGGGATTTGACTGCTACTTTTGTCCCTTATTTGGAAGTGAGAAAGTTGGCAACCCTAACTGTAAAAGACATGTTGAGGTGAGTTTAACCCTACTGGAACATGCACCCCCTCTCCCCCACCACCGATCAGCCGGTCCGCAAGAATATTGTCAATATTAAATCGGTCCGCCGTGCAGAAAATGATGGGGACCCCTGCGCTACGTCTTTGGGACGACCGGGGGCCCCGGGGAAAATCCTGACAGTCCGGGGGGAGGACGTTACTGTGACGTCGGAACTCCGATGCCCACCCCCCCCCGAGCTGTAATAGCAGCCCAAGAGAGCTTTGCAACAGGGATCAAATCAGCGAGTTCAGACCCTTTCCCCTGACAGACCAGGCCAGGTGCCAGTCGGAGAGTGGGAAGCTGGCCGGTTATCGACTTTTCCCATCTGTTCTGGGGGTGTGGTGGGGGGGGCCTCCTTTCGATCTGGACCCTCCAAAGTCGACCAGTCACCAGGGGGTGGAGTCACATATCGGCTAAGGAGTAGAAGGGGAAGATTTCCTCCCCGGGCAAAGCCTTGTTCAGCCATTTCTGTTCTGACAGCAATCCGCGTCCTCACATGCCTGCTGTTGCCGATAATTACCTTCATTTCCAGTTAATTTAACTTGAAAATCCCGTGATCTGTTGAAGGGGTATTGGGCTGAGAGGCGGTGATGAAATGGTGGAGCAGACTCGATGGGGCAAACTAATTTTATGCTCCTATATCGTGTGGTCTTATGTTCCGAGAAAATATCGTCTGTAAATTATTTTTTAAAAATCGGACAAAAGCGTTGTGGGTATTTTCGTACAGCGTTTGAGCAATAAATGGTGTACTGTCCATTATACAGGGGAAAAAAACTCATCAACTGAGAAAATTTTGTTTATTTATTTGTTTATTTTTTTAAAATTCAGATACAGCACAGAACAGGCCCTTCCACGCCGCCCAGCGATCCCCCAATTTAACCCTGGCCTAATCATGGGACAGTTTACAATGACCAGTTAACCGACCCACCGGTATGTTGTCGGACTGTGGGAGGAAACCAGAGCACCCAGAGGAAACCCACGCAGTCACGGCGGGAGAGACAATAGACAATAGGTGCAGGAGTAGGCCATTCGGCCCTTCGAGCCAGCACCGCCATTCACTGTGATCATGGCTGATCATCCACTATCAGTATCCAGTTCCTGCCTTCTCCCCATAACCTTTGATTCCACTATCTTTAAGAGCTCTATCCATCTCTTTTTTGATAGCATCCAGAGACTTGGCCTCCACAGCCTTCTGGGGCAGAGCATTCCATATATCCATCACTCTCTGGGTGAAAAAGTTTTTCCTCAACTCCGTTATAAATGACCTACCCGTTATTCTTAAACTGTGGCCTCTGGTTCTGGACTCCCCCAACATCGGGAACATGTTTCCTGCCTCGAGCGTGTCCAATCCCTTAATAATCTTATATGTTTCAATAAGATCCCCTCTCAGCCTTCTAAATTCCAAAGTATACAAGCCCAGTCGCTCCAATCTTTCGACATATGACAGTCCCGCCATCCCGGGAATTAACCTTGTGAACCTATGCTGCACTCTCTCAATAGCAAGAATGTCCTTCCTCAAATTTGGAGACTAAAACTGCACACAGTACTCCAGGTGTGGTCTCACCAGGGCCCTGTACAGCTGCAGAAGGACCTCTTTGCTCTTATACTCAATTCCCCTTGTTATGAAGGCCAGCATGCCATTAGCTTTCTTCACGGCCTGCTGTACCTGCATGCTTACTTTCAGTGACTGATGTACAAGAACACCTAGATCTCATTGTGTTTCCCCTTTTCCTAACTTGACTCCATTTAGATAATAATCTGCCTTACTGTTCTTACCACCAAAGTGGATAACCTCACATTTATCCACATTAAACTGCATCTGCCATGCATCTGCCCACTCACCCAACCTGTCCAAGTCACCCTGCATTCTCATAACATCCTCCTCACATTTCACACTATCACCCAGCCTTGTGTCATCGGCAAATTTGCTAATGTTACTTTTGATTCCCTCATCTAAATCATTAATATATATTGTAAACAGCTGCGGTCCCAGCACTGAACCCTGCGGGTAACTCACTGGTCACCGCCTGCCATTCCAAAAGGGAACCATTAATCGCTACTCTTTGTTTTCTGTCAGCCAGCCAATTTTCAATCCATGTCAGTACTCTGCCCCCAATACCATGTGCCCTAATTTTGCCCACTAATCTCCTATGAGATTAGGTACAAGAGAACGTACAAACTGCTTATGGGCAGTGGCTGGAATCGAACCCGGGTCACTGGTACCGTAAAGCGTCACGCTAACGGCTACGGTACCGCCACTGTGGTGGGGATTTGTAAATCAAAGCCTGGCTATCCCTTGAACGCCTTCAGCTGCTGGCGGCTGGGGTCTGAACCGTGCGCCCGATTTGTCGCTCCAGATCAGGATATGGCTAACGGCGGAGCAGGGGGTGTCGTTGCCAGTTAGAAATGGACTTTAGTGACGGCTCTGAGAAGGTTGCGTACGGCAAGCTGATCCGGAAGATTGGACAGAGCTGGGGAAGGGGATGCAGAGGCAGGCGGGAGAGAGGAGGGAGATTCAGAGGGAAGGAGGGTGGGAGGTTCAGAGGGAGGGAAGGAGGGAGATTCAGAGGAGAGAGGAAGGGAGAGAGGGAGGGAGATTCAAAGGGAGGGAAGGAAGGAGATTCAGAGGGAGGGAGGAAGGAGATTCAGAGGGAGGGAAGGAGGGAGAGTCAGAGGAAGGGTAGGAGGGAGATTCAGAGAGAGGGAGGCAGGAGATTCAGAGGGATGGAGAGAGAGATTCAGAGGGAACGATGGAGATTCAGAGGGAGGTGGGAGGTTCAGAGAGAGGTGGGAGGTTCAGCGGGAGGGAAGGTATTCAGAGGGAGGGTGGGAGGTTCAGATGGAGGGATGGAGGTTCAGATGGAGGGATGGAGGTTCAGATGGAGGGATGGAGATTCAGAGGCAGGGATGGAGATTCAGAGGGAGCAATGCAGATTCAGAGGGAGGTGGGAGGCTCAGCGGGAGGGAAGGGATTCAGAGGGAGGAAGGGAGGGAGTGGTTGAGACAGGCACAATTACAACATTGAGGCATATGGGTGGCTATGTGAAAGGGTGGGTCTTGCAGGGTCAGGGCTGGAATGCTGCGGCCAGCATGGATGAGACGGGCCGAAGGGCCTGTAACCGAGCTGTGAGACTCGCTGAGAGCAAGCAGGCCAGGGCTGACCTCCGGCTCGCCCTTCCAGGTATCGTTGCCTTCCGCCAGCACCTGCAGAACCTGGCCAGGACCAAGGGGGTGCTGGAGCTGAACAAGGTGCAGATGGTCTACCAGCAGATGAACTCAGACGTCAACCTCGACTCCCTGCCACCAACACAACTACAGAGGCTCCTCACCACCTACAACCAGGTAAGCCCGCCCGGTGCCATCCCGACGGTCGTACCCCGATCACCGGTTATACTGGGCCCCATACCGAGACAACGCACCTGTACAAACGCCCTCAGCACCCACAACCAGGTAAACCTGCCCACCCTGACAGTCCTCCTGTGACGGTCATACCCCGATCACCGGTAATTCTGGGTCCCAAACCGAGACAACGCACCTGTACAAACGCCCTCAGCACCCACAACCAGGTAAACCTGCCCACCCTGACAGTCCTCCTGTGACGGTCATACCCCGATCACCGGTAATTCTGGGTCCCATACCGAGACAACGCACAACCTGATGAGCACAGCCGTGAACTCATCCATGAAAAGTTTTGAGGAAAGTTCGGAGCAAGAACGAACGCAGTTAGAAAGGTGATCTCTGTCCTGCTTCTTGGAACCACTGTAAACACACGGATCTCCCCCCTCCCGCCCAAAGGATTGCCATCGTTTATGGTGCTGTTATTTACGTCTCCATTTGGCCTCCAGGAAACCGAATGGGGCTGGTCTCCTCCTGCAGGTTGCCCGACCCCACAGCCCCTACCAGGACCCCAACACTCATCTGGCTAATTCTGTGCTACGGCCAACAGCAGCTTCACTAAAACTGACCAACCTCCGGGTGCACCCTCCGTTCTATCCTGAGTTTCACTCATAGCGTGAGTCATTATACACGCACTCAACTTCCCTCAAACTGTCCTGCTCACGCTAACTTATTTTTAATCCATTTCAAAGTTCAAAGTACGTATACAACCCAAGGTTCATTATCTTGTGGGCATTCACAGTAAATACGAAGAAAAATATTAATAATAAATGAATAAACAATGAATATCAGGAACATGAGACGATAGACAGTAGGTGCAGGAGTAGGCCATTCAGCCCTTCAAGCCAGCACCGCCATTCACTGTGATCATGGCTGATCATCCACAATCAGTATCCAGATCCTGCCTCCTCCCCATATCCCTTGACTCCACTATCTTTAAGAGCTTTATCTAACTCTTTCTTGAAAGCATCCAGAGAATTGGCCTCCACTGCCTTCTGAGGCAGAGCATTCCACAGAACCACAACCCTCTGTGTGAAAAAGTTTTTCCTCAACTCCGTTCTAAATGGTCTACCCCTTATTCTTAAACTGTGGCCTCTGGTTCTGGACTCCCCCAACATCGAGGACATGTTTCCTGCCCCTAGCGTGTTCAATCCCTTAACGATCTTATATTTTTCAATCAGATCCCCTCTCATCCTTCTAAATTCCAGTGTATACAAGCCCAGTCGCTCCAATCTTTCAACATATGACAGTCCCACCATCCCGAGAATTAACCTCGTGAACCTACGCTGCACTCCCTCAATAACAAGAATGTCCTTCCTCAAATCTGGAGACCAAAACTGCACACAATACTCCAAGTGTGGTCTCACCAGGGCCCTGTACAGCTGCAGAAGGACCTCTTTGCTCCTATACTCAATTCCCCTTGTTGTGAAGGCCAACATGCCATTAGCTTTCTTCACTGCCTGCCGTACCTGCATGCTTACTTTCAGTGACTGATGTACAAGAACACCTGTTTCTCGTTGTACTTCCCCTTTTCCTAACGTCACCATTCAGATAGTAATCTGCTTTCCTGTTCTTGCCACCAAAGTGGATAACCTCACATTTATCCACATTAAACTGCATCTGCCATGCATCTGCCCACTCACCCAACCTGTCCAAGTCACCCTGCATTCTCATAACATCCTCCTCACATTTCACGCTGCCACCCAGCTTTGTGTCATCTGCAGATTTGCTAATGTTACTTTTAATCCCTTCATCTAAATCATTAATGTATATTGTAAACAGCTGCAGTCCCAGCACTGAACCCTGCGGTACCCCACTGGTCACTACCTACCATTCTGAAAGGGACCCGTTAATCCCTACTCTTTGTTTCCTGTCTGCCAACCATTGGTCCTTGAAAATGAGTCCACTGGTTATGGGAACAGTTCAGTGTTGGGGATGGGAGGGAATGAATGATGTTATTCTCTCTGGTTCAGGAGCCTGATGGTTGAGGGGTAATAATTGTCCCTGAACCTGGTGGTGTTGGTCCTGAGGCTCCTGTACCTCCTTCCTGATGGTTGAGGGGTAGCAACTGTTCCTGAACCTGGTGGTGTGGGTCCTGAGGCTCCTGTACCTCCTTCCTGATGGTCGAGAGGTAGCAACTGTTCCTGAACCTGGTGGTGTGGGTCCTGAGGCTCCTGTACCTCCTTCCTGATGGTTGAGGGGTAATAACTGTTCCTGAACCTGGTGGTGTGGGTCCTGAGGCTCCTGTACCTCCTTCCTGATGGTTGAGGGGTGATAACTGTTCCTGAACCTGGTGGTGTGGGTCCTGAGGCTCCTGTACTTCCTTCCTGATGGTTGGGGGGTAATAACTGTCCCTGAACTTGGTGGTGTGGGTCCTGATGGTTGAGGGGTAATAACTGTTCCTGAACCTGGTGGTGTGGGTCCTGAGGCTCCTGTACCTCCTTCCTGATGGTCAGGAGGTAATAACTGTTCCTGAACCTGGTGGTGTGGGTCCTGAGGCTCCTGTACCTCCTTCCTGATGGTTGAGGGGTAATAACCGTTCCTGAAACTGGTGGTGTGGAACCCGAGGCTCCTGTACCTCCTTCCTGATGGTTGAGGGGTAATAACTGTTCCTGAACCTGGTGGTGTGGGTCCTGAGGCTCCTGTACCTCCTTCCTGATGGTTGAGGGGTAATAACCGTTCCTGAAACTGGTGGTGTGGGTCCTGAGGCTCCTGTACCTCCTTCCTGATGGCAACCGTGAGAACAGAGCATGTCCTGGATAGCTGGGGTGGGAGGAGTCCATTAACAACTGTGAATTAAATGCACTATGATGAAAGATTGTGCCAAAACAGAGGTGTTATCAGTCTGACCTTTCCTTTCAGGATGAGGCTTCACAGCAGCAGGCCAATGCAGCCCTGTTTCCCAACGGAGTTCACCCATACCTGTTGTCAAGACGTCAAAGCCTAGAAACACATTACCTGCAGCATCGATTGCCGGTAAGGAGATCGCGTAGACGTGCTGGGCTTTCCCTGCTGTACGGCTACAGCACGCGATCATAACAGACGCCGAGGAAAGCAAGTCCCATTAGACGATAAGACAAGGGAGCAGAATTAGGCTGTTTGGCCCGTCGAGTCTGCTCCGCCATTCCATCGTGGCTTGAGTTATTATCCCTCTCAATCCCGTTCTCCCCTTAACCCTTGACACCCCGACGTCACGGGAGAACACGGAGCTTTGGGAGCAGCGGGTTAGCTGCCGGGGGTTGTGTGTCTGGAGAGCTTCGCCTTTCTGGGGCCGACTCTCCCGGCGCAGAGCTCGGGGAAAAGCACGCAAGAGACTTCCAGCGTTGTAAATCGGCGAGTTGTTTTGTTATGTCTCCCCTCTCGCTGTGAAACGGGGGACACCTCTTTCTCCCCTATTAGGGAGAGAGAGAGAGAGAGAGCCTGTGGTGTGTTGAATACCGGGTGAACAAGTAGCCTTTGGAGTACTGCAAGTCTGTGTCTTTGTTGATGCTTTGCTGCACGCTTGAGTGCTCGGTGGGGGGGGCGCCGATGCTTTTTCGCTGGTGGAGGACGGGGGGATCATCGCTTTACTGCTGCTTGTGCGTGGCAGGGGGGAGCTGGGGGAGGTTTTTGAGGTTCTAACGTTTAACTATCATTCATTCTTCGGGGCACCCCTCTGTTTTCGTGGATGCCTGCAAAGGAAAAGAATTTCAGGATGTACATTGTATATATTTCTCCGACATGAAATGTACCTATTGAAAACCCATTGACTAGTCCAGAAGCTAGCAATCTCTGCTCTAAAGATACCCAATGACTTGGCCTCTGTGCCAACAAATTCAACAGACTCGCTTCCCTCGGGCCGAAGAACTTCCTCCTCATCTCTGTTCTAAATGCGAGGGGCAGCGGCTAAGATCAGCGCGAGGGAGCTTTGCGCGTTGCTTAAACAGTAACCCACAATCCAGTGCGTGCTGTCAACCCAGCTTCTCTCACCAATTCCCGGCTCCGAGCCTACTCGAAGTAAACAGGGCTAATAATCTCTAAAAAACTATGAGCGATGAGCTCATTGCAACAGTGAGGGTCACGGCCAGCAGGAGGAGGTTCATTCCTCCAGAGGGGAGTGTCGATCTCGTCAGCACAGGCTCACTGGATCCAGTGCAGGACTCCCTAAAGGTTAATTTGCAGGTTGAGTCTGTGGTGAGGAAGGCAAATGCAATGTTTGCATTCATTTCACCAGGACTAGAATATAAACGCAAGGATGTAATGTGGAGACTTTATAAAGCTCTGGTGAGACCTCACTTGAAGTATTGTGAACAGGTTCGGGCCCCCTTATCCTAGAAAGGACATGCTGACACTGGAGAGGGTTCGAAGGAGGCTGACGAAAATGATTCCGGCTTGTCATGTGAGGAGCGTTTGACGGCTCTGGGCCTGTATTCACTAGAGTTCAGAAGAATGAGGGGTGACCTCATTGAAACCTATCGAACGTTGAAAGGCCTCGATAGAGTGGGTGTGGAGAGGATGTTTCCTGTGGTGGGAGAGTCTCAGACCAGAGGACACAGCCTCAGGATAGAGGGGCGTCCTTTTCGAACGGAGATGAGGAGGAACTTCTTTTGCCAGAGAGTGGTGAATCTGTGGAATACGTGACCACAGGCGGGGTGCGGAGGCCAAGTCATTGGGTGTATTTAAGGCAGGGGTGGATAGATTCATGATTGGTCAGGACATGTAGGGGTACGGGGGGGAAGGCAGGAGACTGGGGCTGAGGGGGGAAATGGATCAGCCATGATGAAATGGTAGAGCAGACTCGATGGGCCGAGTGGTCTTATGGTCTAGTAAATCACCTCTCTAATATCTGCTAGTGACAAACTGTATCATTATTGAAACTGATGACATGTCAGTACCTGGTCATAGTCATAGTCATACTTTATTGATCCCAGGGGAAATTGGTTTTCGTTACAGTTGCTCCATAAATAATAAATAGTAATAGAACCATAAATAGTTAAATAGTAAAAAGTAAATTATGCCAGGAAATAAGTCCAGGACCAGCCTATTGGCTCAGGGTGTCTGACCCTCCAATGGAGGAGTTGTAAAGTTTGATGGCCACAGGCAGGAATGACTTCCTATGACGCTCTGTGCTGCATCTCGGTGGAATGAGTCTCTGGCTGAATGTACTCCTGTGCCCACCCAGTACATTATGTAGTGGATGGGAGACATTGTCCAAGATGGCATGCAACTTGGACAGCATCCTCTTTTCAGACACCACCGTCAGAGAGTCCAGTTCCATCCCCACAACATCACTGGCCTTACGAATGAGTTTGTTGATTCTGTTGGTGTCTGCTACCCTCAGCCTGCTGCCCCAGCACACAACAGCAAACATGATCGCACTGGCCACCACAGACTCGTAGAACATCCTCAGCATCGTCCGGCAGATGTTAAAGGACCTCAGTCTCCTCAGGAAATAGAGACAGCTCTGGCCCTTCTTGTAGACAGCCTCAGTGTTCTTTGACCAGTCCAGTTTATTGTCAATTCGTATCCCCAGGTATTTGTAATCCTCCACCATGTCCACACTGACCCCCTGGATGGAAACAGGGGTCACCGGTACCTTAGCTCTCCTCAGGTCTACCACCAGCCCCTTAGTCTTTTTCACATTAAGCTGCAGACTAACTAGTGTTTTCCTCTGCTCCACAGAACCCAAACTTACTGAACAAAGCACAAAACAGCTGCCCCATGTACTGCAAGGAAGCACCGAGGAGCCTTGAGCAGCAGTTACAGGAACACAGGTGAGGGGGCCCCCGGGTCACCCCGAGCTGAGGGTCGTGTTACCACTGGCAATGCAGCTCTTCGCGTGACAGTCACCCGGCTCGGAGTTCGGCCCCTGGCATCCGAAGGAGTCGATACGCCCTCCCGACGATGGTAATCCGTGATTGTCGACCCTCCCGCGATTAGGCCGGGAAGGGCCGGGAGGGCCTGTCCGACCTGAATCAACGTCCCTCCGGCCGCCAGCGTATCGGAAGCCCGAGGCCCCGGCGGCGTAGCAGTCAGCGCCACGCCGTGGCCTCACAGGGGCGGGCCGGAGCGTGGAGTCCAATTCCGCCCCCCCACCCCCAACCTAGCGACCCCGCGTGGGTTTCCTCCCACAGTCCGAAGGCCCGATATAATGCCGGGGGGTGGGGGGGGTCCACGTGGAATGCCGGGCGGGTGGGGCTGAGGCAAGGGTCTGTGGCTGAAGCTTATCTTGCATTCTCTCCCCCTCTTCCTTCACCTCGTCCCCAAACCCCATTTCAGGCTGCAGCAGAAACGTCTGTTTCTCCAGAAGCAGTCCCAGCTCCAGGCCTACTTCAACCAAATGCAGATCGCCGAAGGCACCTATCCCCAGCCGGCACAGCAGATGCCCGCCCCTCACCCGGACGTGCAGCCGCCGTTCGGCATGGCACAGCCCCTGACGCCCGCAGAGCAGATGCGCTGCGACCCGTTCCTCCACCAGCACTACGAGCTGCAGCTCCCTCCGCCGCAGATGGGCCCCTCGCTTCCGCTGCAGGCCCGCCTGGAGCGGCAGCTGCCGTTCCCCTACCAGCCCTGCAACGTGGTCGGGGCCACGGCGCCCGAGCTGGGCTACCCGGAGCAATGCCCCTACGCCCTCGACCAAACCCAGCAGGCTGCCCTGTCCCTGACCGAAAACCAGGCCGGCGAAGCCGCTGCCGACCCACCGGAGGCCTACAAGGACGTCGCGGTCCCCGAGCTGCCGGGGCTCTTCGACTGCGAGATGATGGAGACCGTCGACACTCAGCACGGGGGCTACGTCATGGTGAACTGAGCGGGCTGCCGCGTGACTTCGCCGAGGAGGGAGGGATGGCCGGAAGAGAAATGGAGTCCATTTCGTCGTGTGCGTTTCGAGATATCACTAAACCTGACGACGTTTTCCCTTCGTAAAGCGTAGCTGGGGGGAGTGGAGATCTGCAGTACGGAATTGGCTCACTTGTAGAGGTGGCCGCCGTGCGGTTCTGCTGGGCCTCGGGCGGCTGAGAAGGAAGAGTGAGGCAGGAGAGGCGAACCTTATCAGGGCGCGTGCACTTTCCCGAAGGGGGGGGTGGTGGACAAACACAATGGAACAGCAAGCGCGCAACTCGACATCGGACAGGGTGCAAAACGGACTGTATTGGTTCCGCCAAAAGAAAATAGCAATACATTAAGCAGGAAAACTTTGAGCTCAAGAGCTGGGAAATCCACGGAAAATACGATCTAACCATCCCAGCCCCACGTACCTCCCGCGGAACGCCGGCCAATGCAATCTGTCTGGGGTGGCTGGCAAGTGTGCTTAACTGCTTTAAGCTGTGACCCCCCCCCCCGCCGCCTCCCCCCCAGAAACCGAGTAACGGAACTCGTTTATCGTACTCCGAGGTAACCCGTCCCAGATCACCCAGGAGAGAGAGAGAGAGAGCCCGAAAAAAACTGCTTGACTCATACATTTCACATGCCAGAGGGTGTTCCTAGATTACAATTAGCACCTAGGATAGAAAGTTCGAACAATGTTATCATTTTTGAAAAGCACCTCCTTCGGGGGGCACTTTGTGTCTACGCGCCTCTGGATTCTGGAGGAGGTAATTCGACGTGTTAGTACTCGTTCAGTGTTTGCTTTCAAGGAATAATTCATTGTAATTTTGAATTTCAAACATAAGTTGCTGGTTGCTAATTAAAGACGTTGTACACTTTGCCTAGGGTTTTTAGAAGTTCTATGAGAAATAAGCTTTCCATACAGAAGCTGTTGTGTGAGGTGTGATGTGTCGTGCCTTTCCCTTTTCCTCAGCTTCCTTTATTTTAAACGTAAAAGCAACACATTTCGGGAAAACCGTTTCGGCAAACGATGCCCCAGTTATACTGGCAAGTTAACCAAAGTCACTTCAGAGTAGATCCCGCAGGGTTCCACTGTGTGGGACTCAGGGCTTTGTCTCGCTCTGCGTTCAGACTGACCTGTATGTAAAGAGTAAAAAGCAATATTTATTAAGTGTTTTCAAGAGATGATTGTATACTGAGATGGTTGTTTTTGTGTACTGTCAGAATAACGTCTCCTCTTTTTCCCTCTTGCTCCGTTACACGCAAGTCATAGTTGAAGTTCAATCTTCTTATCGTTCAATGACGTGTACGCCGCCGAGCAAAACAACCTTCCTCTGGACCGAGGTGTCATGGGGTTATAGGAAAGTACAGTGCAGAATCCGGCCCTTCAGCCCATCTGCTCTGTGCTGGAACCGTTTAAGCTGCCCGCTCCTATCGACCTGCACCGGGGACCATGGTCCCTACCACCCGTGTGCCTATCGAAATTTCTCTTAGACGTTGTAACCGAGCTCGCCCGCACCACCTGCGCTGGCAGCTCGTTCAACTCTCTCACCCACCCTCCGAGTGAAGAAGTTTCCCCCACACGTTCCCCTTAAACTTCTCACCTTTCACCCTTAACCCACGACCTCTGGTTGTCGTCCCACCCAACCTCAGTGGAAAAAGCCTGCTTGCATTCACCCTATCTGTACCCCTCATAATTTTGGCTACCTCTATCAAATCTCTCAATCTTCTACGTTCCAAGGAATAAAGTCCCAACCTATTCAATCTTTCCCTATAACTCTGGTCCTCCAGTCCCGGCAACATCCTCATAAATTTTCTCTGTACTCTTTCAACCTTGTTTACATCTTTCCTGTAGGTAGGTGCACGGCATAGTACATATATAACTTACAGACACACGCACACACACACACACACACACACACACACACACACAGACATACAGACACACACACACAGAAACATACAGATACACACACACAGAAACATACAGATACACACACACACACACACACAGAAACGTACAGATACACAGACACACCCTCACACACACAGAAACACACACACTCAGACAGAAACACACAGACACACACTCACACAGAAACAGACACACACAGAAACACAGTCAGTCACACAGAAACACACAGATACACACAGATAAACACAGTCAGTCACACAGAAACACACACCCTCACAGAAACACACACACACAACACATAAAGTAATCTTACCACAAATAATTAGGTGCATTTACGACACAAGTTAAAAAGTAAACAGTGTAATGTTACTGGTGCTTCATACATGATTAAATTAATTTGCAAAACCACTTGGCCCGGAAATAACTAAAGTCTGTAGGACACAGACCTTTGAAGCTGCCAATTTTGTAGTGACAGCTGGCATTGACTTTCCATTCCACCATGAAGTGTCGACACTGTGGAATTTGCACTCTTAACTCATCGCACCTCAGCCTTCTGTCCTCTTGATTCAAACGCGAGACCTTTGAGCGCGCCTCCCCGCGTGGAAAGGCTGGCAGGCGCGGCCACGGGTCCGTGTGGCCTCTGGGAGACATCGCGCAGTGGCTGATGCCGGTGTGGTGTTCCTGAGGGCCGGCTGGTCAACAGCACCGGGCGCCCCCGGTTCACCCGAGCGTTGTCAGGGGTCACGTTCTCCCCCTCGGCATTCCTTGAACCCACTTCTGCTGGCGCTCGTTCGGTCTCCCCCAGGCTGACAGGGTGCACAATGAACCGTTGTGGGCCGCCGGTGCCGATCGGTGCATCCCATCTGCGAACAGTGCCGCGCCCTGCCTCTCCCTCCCACCGCCGCGCCCCGACGTTTCATGCCTGGCTGCTACTGAAGAGTGGAGATGATTTCAAAGTGTTGCTTTCTGGATCACCTTTGCAATTTCCTACTCACACGCAGCCCAGGGGAGACAACCGTTGCCCCCTCCCCTGCATTACTGCTCTCAGACCCAAGGTGGTGGTGATCTGCTAGGTTTCCTCTCCCAAGCCCTCTGCCACTGTGTAATTAGCAGAGGAATACACGACATCTGATGAAGCATCTTAAACAAATCACAGCCTTCAGTCTTCACTCAGCCACCAACGCTCCCGTAACATTTTCTCAAGGTGCGACTCACTGCAAGTGTTACTGCAGCTGAGCTTCATTTCTGGTTTTCCGATTTTAAAGGAAAACTCCTCACACCTCAGCAGGCTATAGCTGTGACATTGCAAGTCCTCCGAGAATGGCCCCTTGGCTTTGTTGTGCCAAGGTGTCTGGAGGAGCAGAATGCGCGACACGCTGTGCTGGGATCGGGCTCTAATATACCCACGTGGTGTATTGAACGCAGCGGGTCGACGTTGACAGAGACCAGGCTGTCTTTGTGTCTGACAGCGACTGGGGTGATTTTTTGTCTGACAGAGAGTGGGGTGTCTTTGTGTCTGACAGAGAGTGGGGTGTCTTTGTGTCTGACAGTGACTGGGGTGACTTTTTGTCTGACAGAGAGTGGGGTGTCTTTGTGTCTGACAGTGACTGGGGTGACTTTTTGTCTGACAGAGAGTGGGGTGACTTTTTGTCAGACAGCAACTGGGGCAAATTTTTGTCTGACAGCGATTGGGGTGTCTTTGTGTCTGACAGAGACTGGGGTGATTTTTTGTCTGACAGAGAGTGGGGTGTCCTTGTGTCTGACAGAGAGTGGGGTGACTTTTTGTCTGACAGAGAGTGGGGTGACTTTTTGTCAGACAGCAACTGGGGCAAATTTTTGTCTGACAGCGATTGGGGTGACTTTGTGTCTGACAGTGACTGGGGTGATTTTTTGTCTGACAGAGAGTGGGGTGACTTTTTGTCAGACAGCAACTGGGGCAAATTTTTGTCTGACAGCGATTGGGGTGACTTTGTGTCTGACAGTGACTGGGGTGATTTTTTGTCTGACAGAGAGTGGGGTGACTTTTTGTCAGACAGCAACTGGGGCAAATTTTTGTCTGACAGCGATTGGGGTGTCTTTGTGTCTGACAGAGACTGGGGTGATTTTTTGTCTGACAGAGAGTGGGGTGTCTTTGTGTCTAACAGCGACTGGGGCAAATTTTTGTCTGACAGCAATTGGGGTGTCTTTGTGTCTGACAGAGACTGGGGTGATTTTTTTTGTCTGACAGAGACTAGGGCATCTGTGTTTGATAGTGACTAGGGTGACTTTTTGTCTGACAACAACCGTGGTGTCCTTTTTGTCTGACAGAGAGTGGGGTGACTTTTCATCTGCCTGCAAGTGGAGTGAATTTTTGTCTGACAGCGACTGGGGTGAATTTTTGTCTGACAGAGAGTGGGGAGATTTTTTGCCTGACAGAGACTAGGGTGTCTGTGTCTGACAGTGACTGGGGTGACATTTTGTCCGAGAGTGGGGTGACGTTTTGTCCGACAGACACTAGGGTGTCTGTGTCTGACAGTGACTGGGGTGATATTTTGTCCGACAGAGAGTGGGGTGACTTCTTGTCTGACAGAGACTGGGGTGAATTTTTGTCTGACAGAGAATGGGGAGATTTTTTGCCTGACAGAGACTAGGGTGTCTGCGTCTGACAGTGACTGGGGTGACATTTTGTCCGACAGAGAGTGGGGTGACGTTTTGTCCGACAGACACTAGGGTGTCTGTGTCTGACAGTGACTGGGGTGATATTTTGTCCGACAGAGAGTGGGGTGACTTCTTGTCTGACAGAGACTGGGGTGAATTTTTGTCTGACAGAGAATGGGGAGATTTTTTGCCTGACAGAGACTAGGGTGTCTGCGTCTGACAGTGACTGGGGTGACATTTTGTCCGACAGAGAGTGGGGTGACGTTTTGTCCGACAGACACTAGGGTGTCTGTGTCTGACAGTGACTGGGGTGATATTTTGTCCGACAGAGAGTGGGGTGACTTCTTGTCTGACAGAGAGTGGGGTGAATTTTTGTCTGACAGAGACTGGGGCGTCTGTGTTTAATAGTGACTGGGGTGACGTTTTGTCCGACAGAGAGTCTGGGGTGATGTTTTGTCCGACAGAGACTGGGGTGACTTTTTTGTCCGACAGAGACTGGGGCAGCTTTTCAGACCAATAACTAGGGCCTCGCTGAGCTGTACACCGAACAGCACCTAACGGGGGTGAGCACCCCTCCCTTAATCCTCCTTCCCGCTCCCTCAGCCACCCGCTCTCACCTGGCCTTAAAAGCTGTTGGGTGGAAAGGAGTATTTTTCAGTTCCTCTGACCCGTAGCCAGTAGCTTATACTGAACCCTTCCCTCCCAAACCGCTTCCTCTTCCTCCCCCCACCTCACTGCCCAGGGAGCATGCAGCAAGTCCAAAGCAACGCAGTTCCACGGATGTGTCTGGAGACTGTCGGTATCTGCCTCCGCTGGGGACAATAGTCTTACCCCTGAGCTTTCACTCGAAGCCGGCTTTCATGAACACCCATTGAACTATAGCCCGACACGGTCCGTAATCCGAATTCGCTGTTGGAAGTGTTTTTACCTTTGTAATCTTTTAATACAACAAATACTTTGAAGAGACTTTGGTGCAATGTATAGAGTTAAGGTGGTGACGGAGATTTAAGTGCAATATGTGTGGACATATAGAATGCATTCTGTTAATAGCCAATGCACTACTGTATATGCTCTTGATGTATGAGAAAAAAAAGCTGCTTTTTTACGATTTGGTAATTAAACAATAGTGTTGCTTCTACAGTAACGGAATATCATACACCTAATGGACCTTGTGAAAAACAATAGTCTATGGTTACATTGAGAAAAACTGTGTATTTTACTGGTGTGACACTGCCTTTTCTTTTTCTGTCTGTGTAACTCGCAAGGAGAGAACCTGGCAGTCCTCCGTACCTCAAGAGCAACATTTTTTTTGTATGACTATGAGAAATTACGAAAGTGACTTTTTTTTTGGAACTATTTGGCAGACGTCTGTGCCAGAACCACGTGGAGAAGATGCTGCTGAGATTTATGGTAGTTTGACAAGCAATCTTTGTACTGTTAACCAAAGGATAATTTAAATCGGTAACTTCAAGGATCTAGGGAAATGCAGTTCATGTATTGGTCCAAATTCCAGTTTGATTGAAGAATAAATCAAGGTTGTAGTGTTTGAGCAATAACCCAGGGTGTGTGTTTTATCTGACGGGGTGCAGTGGAGTTTGTATTTCTGACTGGGCTTTCAGTTTGACCCACGCTGCCGCTCCTGAGTTTCAAGTTTATTGTACTGCTGCCTGTACATCTGTGCAACCAGACAGAACGACGTTCCTCCAGGCCATGGTGCACCCACAAACGTATATCACACACAGCACAGCTCATAACCAGAGATATTTACCACGTCTGGATATCCAACACCAAGGCACCACTCTTCGTGTCAGCCACATAGAACACAGAACACGTTTAACAGATCTTCTCATCTTCCAATATGCTCCTCGTCTGTCATCGATATCCCTCTGTCTACTGCCTTCACGTTCAAATATTTTCATCTTCAAATATCCTCCTCCTATCATCCATATCCCTCTGTCTATTCCCTTCACATTCAAATATCCCTCCGTTTCCATCTTCAAATATTCCCCTCGTCTATTATCCATATCCCTCTGTCTATTCCCTTCACATTCAAATATCCCTCCATTTCCATCTTCAAATATTCCCCTCGTCTATTATCCATATCCCTCTGTCTATTCCCTTCACGTTCAAATATTCCTCCGTTTTCACATTCAAATATCCCTCTATTTCCATCTTCAAATATCCTCCCCTCATCTATCGTCCGTTTGATAGGTTTCAATGAAATCCTCCCCTTTATTCTTCTGAATTCCATTGAGTACAGGCCCAGAGCCATCAAATGCTGGGCTGTGTGCTTTACCCATCGATTTGACCTCAGAAAGTGCAGCCCCTCACACTTGCCTGCATTAAACTCCATCTGCCACTTCTCTGCCCATATCTGTGACTACGCTTTATCTCACTGTATTCCGTGATCGTCCTTTACATTGTTCATAACTCCCATCAATCTTGTTGTCATCAGGAGACTTGCTAACCCACCCAAATCTACAGTTTCGTATCTATCTCTATCTCTACCACAAACAACCGAGGTCCTTTCAGGAGACCTCTGGCCATGGACCTCCAGCCAGAGTTACAGTTCCCCGACTTCTAAGAACGAGCCAGTTCCAAGTAAACTTAAAATACCACCCTGGATTCCAAGCATTTCTACCTTCTGAATGAACGTACCATGAGGAATCTTGCCAAGTGCCTTAGTAAAGCCCATGAGATAGCCTTACCCTGGGCAGGGACGTTCGTCACCTCAGTGAAAACCTCAGTCAATTTTGTCAAACATTACCTGCCCTGCGCAGAGGTAAGCTGACAGTCCCTAAACAGGCCATACCTTCCAAATGCACAAAATGCATCTGGGGTTGAGAGGGTGAACAGCTTTAGGTTCCTCAGCATAAACGTCACCAAGGATCTCACGTGGTCTGTACATACCGGCTGTGTGGTGAAAAAAGCACAACAGCGCCTCTTTCACCTCAGACAGTCGAGGAAGTTTGGTCTGGGCCCCCCAAATCCTAAGAACTTCCTACAGGGGCACGACTGAGAGCATCCTGACTGGCTGCATCACTGCCTGGTACGGGAACTGTACCTCCCTCAGTCGCAGGACTCTGCAGAGAGTGGTGCGGACAGCCCAGCCCATCTGTAGTTGTGAACTTCCCACGATTCAGGACATTTACAGAGACAGGTGTGTAAAAAGGATCATTGGGGACCCGAGTCACCCCAACCACAAACTGTTCCAGCTGCTACCATCCGGGAAACGGTACCACAGCATAAAACCCAGGAGCAACAGGCTCCGGGACAGCTTCTTCCACCAGGCCATCAGACTGATTAACTCACGCTGACACAATTGTATTTCTATGTTATATCGACTGTCCTGTTGTACATACTATTTGTTACAAATGACCATAAATGATACATTGCACATTCCAACGTAAAGATTTTTACTCCTCGTGTATGTGAAGGAGGTAAGAAATAAAGTCAATTCAATTCAATTCAGTTCAAATCCTATCGCTCAGTTTCCTCTCTAACGTGAGGCTCACTGGCCGATAATCACCTGGATTTATCCTTATTTCCCTCCTTGAACAGGGTCACAACATTTGCTACTCTCCAGTACCCCAGGATCTCGCCTTTTTTGCTAGTGAGGACACAAAGTTCTTTGTCAAAGCCCCGGCAATCCCCTCGCCTGCTTCCTTCAATATTCCGGGATACATCCCGTCAAAGGTTCATCCTACCACCAAAGTACGTACGCGGAATTCAGCTCTGGAGATCCGTCTTCTCCAGATAGCCAATGAAATACAGAAAAACCCTGGAAGTCGTTGAAAGAAAGATATCCCCCTCCCATCCACGCGAAAAGAAACATAATTCGCAAACCCCAAACAATACCCTCCCCAACCAAACCCCTCCCTCGCACAATAACAGATCTCCCTCCCGGACACAGCAGCTAAAATATCAGACCCCCAAGCCCCTCCCACAACAAAAGAAGCTGCAATAACATCTAAAACCCCCAGCCCCTCCCGCGCACGCAAAAATCTAACAGATCGATCACAAGGGAAGACACCAACAAGGACATCAGGCCCCAAATACTCTATTCTTGGTTGCTGCAACTGTAACGAAACCCAATTTCCCTCGGGATCGATAAAGTATGACTATGACTACGAAATGCCCAAACCCTCCCTCACCCTTATAAAAAAGCAGCATATGGTCTACTTTGCCGATTGGCAGCAAGAAGTAAGCGGGAAAAAAACACCAAAGGAGACCAATATAAAGTACAGTCCACACCAATGTTTTGGGATTTTGTAAACATCCCCCATCAGCACTGACTATAGTGCGGTAACCCGTGCTCAGTCCTTCTTCCGACCTTCGACCCCGACGCGGCCTCTCGGACTCCGGCCCCAATTCACAACCCGGGAGCCTTTTTCCAGAAGACTGGACACTGCACCCTCCTTAGTCCCAGCTCACGAGCATCGGCCGACTTTGCTTTCACTTGTCTCCAACTCCTGCTCCTCAGTACATACTGACGGAAAATACTCACTTAGCACCTTGGATTTGGGGAATCCAAGCACAAATTCCCTCCTTTGCCCTTGAGAAGGCCCACCCTGTCCCTAATTCTCGATGTGAGTATAAGACCGAATGTAGGTCAATGAAAAGTCCAAGACTGGAAGAAGCTGCAGAAGATCGTGAACACGGCCCAGCACATCACACAAACCAATCTTCTGTCCGTGGACTCACTTTAAACCGCACACTGTCGGAGCAGTGCTGCCAGGATAATCAAGGACACGACCCACCCAGCCAGCAGACTTTTCGTCCCTCTTCCCTCCGGGAGAAGGCTCAGGAGCTTGAAGACTCGTACGGCCAGATTTGGGAACAGCTCCTTTCCAACTGTGATAAGACTGCTGAACGGATCCTGACCCGGATCTGGGCCGTACCCTCCAAATATCCGGACCTGCCTCTCGGTTTTTTTACACTACCTTACTTCCCATTTTCTATTTATGATTTATAATTTAAATTTCTAATATTTACTAATCTTAACTATTTTTGATATCTTTAATATTTGTAATTCAGGGAGCGGGAAGTGCGGAATCAAATATCGCTGTGATGATTGTACGTTCTAGTACCAATTGTCTGGCAACAATAAAGCGTAAAGTATACCGTCGAATTCGCCCTGGTCCTGCTCATCAGGGACTTTGCCTGGCTTCTCTTGCTCTTCTTACTCCCCTGCCTCAGCACATTCCTGCTATCTTTATATTCCACAAGGGCCCAGGCTGATTTTACCGTCCTAGACCTTGCATATGCCTCTTCGTTCTTCTTGACTAAATTCAGAGCATCTCTGCCCATCCGCGGCTCCGGAATGCGGCAACCCTGGACTTTGGTCTTTAAACTACTCCCACATGTCTGAGTGGATGCTTCCTCCTTAGCCCTTGAACTACTGCGTGGTAAATTTTTCCTCCCCATTCTTCTCACGAGATCCGATTTCACTCCTTCCTCGCAACTATGTTAAAACACAATGAGTTGTGGTTATGATTCCCAAAATCTCTGACTCTCTTGACGGTGGTGTCTGAAAAGAGGATGCTGTCCAAGTTACATGCCATCTTGGACAATGTCTCCCATCCACTACATAATGTACTGGGTGGGCACAGGAGTACATTCAGCCAGAGACTCATTCCACAGAGATGCAGCACAGAGCGTCATAGGAAGTCATTCCTGCCTGTGGCCATCAAACTTTACAACTCCTCCCTTGGAGGGTCAGACACCCTGAGCCAATTGGCTGGTCCTGGACTTATTTCATAATTTCCTGGCATAATTTACATATTACCATCTAACTATTTATGGTTTCATTACCATTTAATTATTTATGGTGCAACTGTAACGTAAACCAATTTCCCTCTGGATCAATAGAGTATGACTATGACTAAATGTTCGCCCCACTATCAGCTCTGACACCTGGCCTAGCTCATTTCCCAGAACTAGGTCCGGTGTCTTCTCTAGCTGGTACCTCCACACAACGCTTCAAGAACTCGCGGATGCACTGAAGAAGTCCCACCCATCAAAGTTCTGGTGTTAATGGGGAGTTCCAATCAATACCATGGAAGTTAAAATCTACCCACACTGTGACAACCCTGAGGATTTTTCACTTCCCCATAATCTGCTTACGTATTTGCCTCCCCAGCACTTTGCGGAATTTCGCTCGTCCATTACGTGCCGAGCCGTATGGCGTTGAACGTGAGCATTACTGTTCTCGCCAAGTTTTTCCACAGAAGTGGTTTGCCGTTGCCTTCTTCTGGGCAGTGTCTTTACAAGATGGGTGACCCCCCCAGTCATGGTCAGTAGTCTTTCCAGGTTGTCTGCCTGGAGTCAGTGACCCGTGACCTGCAGCGGCTTCAAGTGACCCCAGGATCGTGGGGTGGGGGGCAGGGAGACACTAATCAGGTGCTACACCTTGCCCAAGGGTGGCCCGCCTTGGGAAGGAGCGCCTCACACCTCCTTTGGTAGAGACATATCTCCAACCCAACACCCAATGATAGGTATTAAGGAGGGGGTCCTACAGAATAACCCCATCAGCGTAATGATTTCTCTAATCTCCATCTAATCTAAATTCACCCACAAACCGTGTGGCTGTGTGTTATGAAAGACTCAGTATTGTCCTGGCACATGTTTGTTCCTGTAAGACAGGGGGGCAAGACTAGACACAGAACGTGAAACTTTACAGGACAGGACAGGCCATTCAGCCACAATGATTTGATGGAGACGGACGTGAGAGCGCGGAGGAACATCTGGAGAAACTTCTGAAATGCCCGCTTCGCTGCCGCTGATACTGTGTGGTAACCGGAATCTCCGGAGCAGAAGGCCCTGAAATCCTCGGCTTTGCTTGTTTCAGCGGCCAGGGAGAGGTCGAAGGCGCTCGGCAGAGGATGGCGCTCGGGAGGCTGTATCGGAGAGGCTGGTTGGAAGCTCGGAGTTTTCGGACGGACGGACTCAGTGTCGGCTGTGGTCGGCTGCTTTCAAGGCATCGGCAAGTTGTCAGTGCCTGGAGGTTTATGGCAGGGAGTTTCTCCCTTTTGCTGCCTGCTATCGGAGACTCGGGAGTCGATCGACTCGGGGCCTTTGAGACTTCTTTTTTACTGTGCCCATGGTTTGTTCTTCATCAAATTATGGTACTACTTTGCACTGCTGTAACTATATGTTATAATTATGTGGTTCTGTCAGTGTTAGTCTTTGGTTTGTCCTGTTTTCTGTGATATCACTCCGGAGAAACAGTGTATCATTTCTTAACGCATGTATGCATTTCTAAATGACAATAAAAGAGGACTGAGTGTCCTCATAATCTCAAAAAAAATGTAGTGCCAGCCTTCAACCAACTCCAACATCAATTCTACCCTTCCGTTCCCCCATACCCCTCCGTTTCTCTTCCACCCGTCTGCCTCAGGGTCTCTGCCTGCCTCTACCAGAACCCTCGGCAATGCATTCAACACTCTAACTCTGAAGCACCATCTCTGACATCCTACCCCCACCCGCCAGCTATGCTTTCCTCCCGTCACCCTCAGATTACGCCCTCCTCACCTTAGCCGCTCCCGCTCTGGGTAGAAGACTTCACTCCACGACTCCCTTGTCCATTCGTCCCCCCCGCCCCATCCCTCCCCACTGATCTCCCTCCTGGCACTTATACTTGTAAGCGGAACAAGTGCTACACATGCCCTTACACTTCCTCCCTTACCACCATTCAGGGCCCCAGACAGTCCTTCCAGGTGAGGCAACACTTCACCTGTGAGTCGGCTGGGGTGATATACTGCGTCCAGTGCTCCCGATGTGGCCTTCTATATATTGGCTACTGCCTCCGGTGCTCCCGATGTGGCCTTCTATATATTGGCGAGACCCGACGCAGACTGGGAGACCGTTTTGCTGAACACCTACCCTCTGTCCACCAGAGAAAGCAGGATCTCCCAGTGGCCACACAACTTAATTCCACATCCCATTTCCATTCTGACATGTCTATCCACGGCCTCCTCTACTGTAAAGATGAAGCCACACTCAGGTTGGAGGAACAACACCTTATATTCCGTCTGGGTAGCCTCCAACCTGATGGCATGAACATTGACTTCTCAATCTTCCGCTAATGCCCCACCTCCCCCTCGTACCCCATCGGTTATTAATTTATATACACATATTCTTTTTCTCTCTCTCCTTTTTCTCCCTCTGTCCCTCTCACTAAACCCCTTGCCCATCCTCTGGGTTTTTTCCCCCCCTCCCCCTTTTCCTTCTCCCCGGACCTCCTGTCCCATGCTCCTCTCATATCCCTTTTGCCTATCACCTGTCCAGCTCTTGGCTCCATCCCTCCCCCTCCTGTCTTCTCCTATCATTTTGGATCTCCCCCTCCCCCTCCCACTTTCAAATCCCTTACTCACTCTTCCTTCAGTTAGTCCTGACGAAGGGTCTCGGCCTGAAACGTCGACTGTACCTCTTCCTAGAGATGCTGCCTGGCCTGCTGCGTTCCACCAGCAACTTTGATGTGTGTTACTCCACTCCACCAATGCCTCTTACTGTCTCACACAGCCTCGGGAGAGGGGGCGTCCATTTAGGAAAAGGACGGGGAGTGATTCCTGCAGCCAGAGGGTGGTGAGTCTGTGGAATTCATTGCTGCAGGTGGCTGTGGAGGCCCCACCATTGGGTATATTAAAAGCAGAGGCTGATAGATTCTTGATGAGTCAGGGTGTGGAAGGTACTGCGAGATGGCAAAAGAATGGGGTTGAGAGGGATAATAAGTCAGCCACGATGGAATGGTGGGGCAGACTCGATGGGCCAAATGGCCTAATTCTGCTCCTATGCTGTTAATGGTCTATCAAGTCACCTCAGCTCCTCCTTCTCTCCAAAGAGAAAAACCTTAGCTCGCTCAGACTATCTACACGAGACATACTTTCTAATCCGGGCATTATCCCGGTAAATCTCCTTGGAACAATCTCTGAA
Source organism: Mobula birostris (assembly GCF_030028105.1). NCBI lineage: Eukaryota > Metazoa > Chordata > Chondrichthyes > Myliobatiformes > Myliobatidae > Mobula > Mobula birostris. The sequence goes on along the minus strand of NC_092389.1, from coordinate 53,447,684 downwards.
GCTCCCACATGCTTCCTGCGATGAGACAACCAGAATCGAACACCGCAGTCCAAGTGCGGTCTAACCAGAGCTTTATAGAGTGCAACACTACTTTGTGGCTCTTTGACTGTATCTACTGACTACTGAAGGCCAACACACCATATGCCTTCTTAACCACCCTATCAAATTACATTGCAACGTTGAAGAATTTATGGATAGGGACCCCAAGATCCCTCTGTTCCTCCACACTGCCAAGAATTCTGCCCCCAAGTTTAACCTTCACACTTTTCTGGATGGAACACCATCTGCCACTTCTCAGCTCAGCCCTGCATCCTATCAATGCCCCACTGTAACCAATGACAACTATTTTATAATATCCACAACTTGGCCAAAAGTCATATCATACTTTACCAACTTTCTACACCATCCACAACTCCACCGACCTTCATGTCATCATTTATCAACCTTTTACACTCAGCACATCTCCACTGACCTTCATGTCAACATTTACCAACCTTCTACACTGTCCTCAACTCCACCAACCTTCATTTCATCATTTACCAACCTTCTACACTCTCCACAACACCACCAACCTTCACCGGACATTGCAGAATGCAGAGGCGTATGCTTTGGGCCATTTCTTTGTCTTTTCCAAATCTATCTCTCTCTCTCTCTCTCTCTCTCTCTCTCTCTCGCTATCCACCCCATACGATGAAGATGGTTCCTTTCAGGCAGTTAGTGGGGTGGGATACCCCACTCCTCAGAAGGGAACAGTGTGTGCATGAGTGGATTTTAGGTGAGTAGGGGGTTGCACAGGTCCAGACCCACCCTCTCGACATCCCCTCCCGGATCCAGCAGCACGGTGGGGTCCAAGACAGCTGGGGGAGGTTCTGTTGCGGTGAGTGGCCAGACCAAGCTTCGATGCAAGGGATGTCCTTTCCGCGCTTCACGACACGTGTTTGCTGAATGGCCGTTGACCCTACGCGAGGGTTCATCTGCCCTTTGACAGGTCTTGTTTTTCACCCTGCAGGGTGTCTAGCCACCCTCCTCACCGGACAAGCCTGGTGGGGAAGCCAGTTTAGTCACCGACCACCCGACCGTGCGACAGCTAGTACTGGGTTACGTGGTACCAGTAGCACTCGGGCGAGAGACCTGACCTGATCCAAATATCACACTCCAGTCAAATCCGTGCGAGCTAAGCTTTTGCTCGTTTGTCAGTTTTCCCTTGGGTGATCCTACAAAACATGTACACGCTTGACCACGGCAGATCATAAACTGTCCAGATAAAACAGGCTCTTCGGCCCATCTGCTCCATTCTACCATGTTTCTGGCTCTGAGCTAGTTCTGCTGGCGGTGTGTGTTCCATGTCCCTCTGGACCTTTCCTCTCCACGCACCTGTCCAAGTACCTTTGTAAGCACATAAGACATAAGTAGGCCATTTGGCCCATCGAGTCTGTTCCGCCATTCAATCCTGAGCTGATCCAATTCTTCCAGTCATCCCCACTCCCCTGCCTTCTCCCCCATCCCCTTTGATGCCCCAGCTAATCAAGAGCCTCTCTACCTCTGCGTTAAATGCACCCATTGTCTTGGCCTCCACAGCCGCTCGTGGCAACAATATTCAGCAGATTTACCACCCTCTGACTAAAGTCATTTCTCCGCATTTCTGCTCTAAACGGACGTCCTTCAATCCTGAGGTCGTGCCCTCTTGTCCTAGACTCCCCTACCATGGGAAGTAACTTTGCCATACCTAATCTGTTTGGGCCTTCTGTATACAGACCGCTGGTAAAAGCCATCTTCATAACACTGTCTACTGATGCTGCCTCCACTTTCAGGGAACTATGTACTTGAACCCTGGGGTCTCTCTGTCCTTCGATAGTAGCTGGACGACAGCAATCACCACTGTCCTTAAAGAGTTTGTATATTTCCTCTGGGTGCTCTGATTTCCTCCCAAATCCCAGCGGCTTACGGTTAGGCTTAGTAAGTTATGGGTATGTTCGGATGGCACTGGAAGCGTGGCGACATCTGTGAGCTGTCCATAAGACCATAAAACATAGGAGCAGAATTAGGCCATCTGGCCCAATCATGGCTGATCCTTTTTTCCTATGTCCTCATCCCGGACTTCTCCCTGTAACCTTCGATGCTGTGTCCAATCAAGGATCTATCAACCTCTGCCTTGAATACACCCAACAACCTGGCCTCCACAGCTGCACTTGGCAACAAATTCCACAAATTCGCCGCCAACCATCAATGTCCCCAGGACATCTCTGGACCGGGTCGCTCGTTGCCTGCAGAGAGTGGTGCGGACAGCGCAGCACATCTGTAGTCGTGAGTTTCAAATGATTCAGGAGATTTACAGAGACAGGTGTGTAAAAAGGGCCCGAAGGATCATTGGGGTCCTGAGTCACCCCAACCACAAACTGTTCCAGCTGCTACCATCCGGGAAACGGTACCGCAGCATAAAAGCCAGGACCAACAGGCTCCGGGACAGCTTCTTCCACCAGGCCATCAGACTGATTAACTCACACTGATTTGCGTGTATTTCTGTGTTACATTGACTGTTCTATTTATTATAAATTATTATATGTTCTACGAGTCTGTGGTGGCCAGTGCGATCACGTTTGCTGTTGTGTGCTGGGGCAGCAGGCTGATGGTAGCAGACACCAACAGAATCAACAAACTCATTCGTAAGGCCAGTGACGTTGTGGGGATGGAACTGGACTCTCTCACGGTGGTGTCTGAAAAGAGGATGCTGTCCAAGTTGCATGCCATCTTGGACAATGTCTCCCATCCTCTACATAATGTACTGGTTGGGCACAGGAGTACATTCAGCCAGAGACTCATTCCACCGAGATGCAGCACAGAGCGTCATAGGAAGTCATTCCTGCCTGTGGCCATCAAACTTTACAACTCCTCCCTTGGAGGGTCAGACACCCTGAGCCAATAGGCTGGTCCTGGACTTATTTCCTGGCATAATGTACATATTACTATTTAACTATTTATGGTTCTATTACTATTTATTATTATGGTGCAACTGTAACGAAAACCAATTTGCCCCGGGATCAATAAAGTATGACTACTACTACTACATAACTTGCTAGATTGCACCTTGCACATTTAGACGGAGAGTATTAACTCCTCATGTATGTGAAGGATGTAAGAAATAAAGTCAATTCAATTCAGAGTGGTGTGTTTCAGTGCTTTGACGTACATATAATAATTTTAGCTGGCTTTTAATCTTTAACAACACTTACCATGGTCGTGCCAATGCCTGTGCATGTCCTGCAGTGGTTGAACTTCCCCAAAGCTCGTCACTTACCCACTTTCCCGGTTGCGCTGGCCCTGGTCACCTTCAGTGGCCTTCTCCACCGTCTGCTACGCCTGACACCAGTGCCAGTGCCCTTTTTCAGATTCCTGAGATGGAAGGAGCCGGTCCATCTGACTCCACTACATGTTCAGTAAACCTAACCGTTACCCCAGGAACACACATCAAAGTTGCTGGTGAGCGCAGCAGGCCAGGCAGCATCTCTAGGAAGAGGTACGGTCGACGTTTTGGGCCGAGACCCTTCGTCAGGACTAACTGAAGGAAGAGTTAGTAAGAGATTTGAAAGGGGGAGGGGGAGGGGGAGATCCAAAATGATAGGAGAAGACAGGAGGGGGAGGGATGGAGACAAGAGCTGGACAGGTGATTGGCAAAAGGGGATATGAGAGGATCATGGGACAGGAGGTCCGGGAAGAAAGACGGGGGGGGGGGGACCCAGAGGATGGGCAAGGGGTATATTCAGAGGGACAGAGGGAGAAAAAGGAGAGTGAGAGAAAGAATGTGTGCATAAAAATAAGTAACAGATGGGGTACGAGGGGGAGGTGGGACCTTAGCGGAAGTTAGAGGCCTCCTCTACTGTAAAGATGAAGCCACACTCAGGTTGGAGGTACAACACGTTATATTCCGTCTGGGTAGCCTCCAACCTGATGGCATGAACATCGACTTCTCTAACTTCCACTGATGCCCCACCTCCCCCTCGTACCCCATCCGTTATTTATTTATATACACACATTCTTTCTCTCACTCTACTTTTTCTCCCTCTGTCCCTCTCACTATACCCCTTGCCCATCCCCTGGGTCCCCCCCCCCTTGTCTTTCTTCCCGGACCTCCTGTCCCATGATCCTCTCATATCCCTTTTGCCAATCACCTGTCCAGCGCTTGGCTCCATCCCTCCCCCTCCTGTCTTCTCCTATCATTTCCGATCTCCCCCTCCCCCTCCCACTTTCAAATCCCTTACTCACTCTTCCTTCAGTTAGTCCTGACGAAGGGTCTCGGCCCGAAACGTCGACTGGACCTCTTCCTAGAGATGCTGCCTGGCCTGCTGCGTTCACCAGCAACTTTGATGTGTGTTGCTTGAATTTCCAGCATCTGCAGAATTCCTGTTGTTTGCGTTATCCCAGGAGACTTGCCTGTTATCTCCTTCTAGAATTCACAGTGGAGAGTATCCTAGCCGGTTGCATCACAGCCCGGTACGGAAATACCAATGCTCTGGAACTCAAGAGCCATTGCAGGCGAATCCCGCTCCACCACCGAGCTCACTCGCAAGGAAGCACCCTCCACCACCCAGGCCGCGCCATCGGCACGGCTTCCGCACCGTCAGGCTCAGCAACTTCCACAACCATCAGGCTCCTGAACCAGCGCGGCTAACGTCTCTCAGCCCAGCACGGAAACGATCCCGCAGCCCGCAGACTCACTCACCAGCACTCTACATCACGCAGGACTGTCACATGTTGAACAATTGGAGCGACTGGGCTTGTGTACACTGGAATTTAGAAGGATGAGAGGGGATCTGATTGAAACATATAAGATTATTAAGGGATTGGACACACTAGAGGCAGGAAACATGTTCCCGATGTTGGGGGAGTCCAGAACCAGAGGCCACAGTTTAAGAATAAGGGGTAGACCATTTAGGACGGAGTTGAGGAAAAACTTTTTCACACAGAGGGTTGTGGTTCTGTGGAATGCTCTGCCTCAGAAGGCAATGGAGGCCAATTCTCTGGATGCTTTCAAGAAAGAGTTAGATAGAGCTCTTAAAGATAGCGGAGTGAAGGGATACGGGGAGAAGGCAGGAACAGGGTACTGATTGTGGATGATAGTGAATGGTGGTGCTGGCTCGAAGGGCTGAATGGCCTACTCCTGCACCTATTGTCTATTGCCTATTATCACTTGTGTTCCCGGTATTACCTGTTGCACAAATGCAATTTATCTGCTTTTGGCACGTTGGATGTTTGTCAGTCGTTTTGTATAGATTTCCATAAATTCTGTCGTGTTGCTTTATTTCCCTGCAAAATGCCTGCGGGAAGGTGGTGACCCGGTAATAAGTTTACTCTGTCAGGTGTGGAGAGCTGTGCTGTCCCCTCTGTGTGGCACCATCGTTACAAACGTGCTCAACTCATCCAGCTCCTTAACGTGAGAAGATGAAACACTTACTCAGAAAGTGTGGGGGGGGGAACGCCTGGACGCTCTTTATTAAAGGAGGGTCACACGTTTCCTTCGCTCTCCTCTCCTCTCTCCAACGCACGGCTGCCTCTCTGCTGCACAACACCACAGCCACTGTCCCTACACCGGCAGGCGGCTTGCCAATCATCGTGTTGTTCTTCTGCAGATGGGTTCGGAGTCAACAAAATGCAAATTCAAGAGTAACTCCCTGGCTCACATTTCCACTATTATGCTCTAGGTATTTCATTGATCAGTTCTGCTGGCAGCCTGTTTGGGCTATTGTTGAAGATAACAGCCCAAACAGGGCTATTATGATGGCAGAATATAGTATTCAGTATTCAGTATATAGTATTCGAGGGGAGGAGAAGATGATGGCGCGACACAGCGTGTGCGGCCTCTCTGGTGATGAATATCTGTAATCTGTTCAGTAGGATGCCGTGCACAATCCTGATTTGATGGAGACGGACGTGAGAAACACGGAGGAACATCTGGTGAAACTTCTGAAATGCCCGCTTCACTGCTGCTGCTACTGTGCGATCGAGAATCTCCGGAGGAGAAGGCCCCGAGTCCTCGGCTTTGCCTGTTGCTTGGCGGCCGGGGCCGGGGTTGAAGCGCTCGGCAGAGAAGGTGCTCGGTGCTCGGTGTCGGAGGGCTGGTCGGAGGCTCGAAGTTTTCGGACGGACTCAGAGTCGGCTGTGGTCGGATGTTTCCAGGGTGCTGCATCGGCAAGTTTGCAGCGCTGGAGGTTCATGGCAGGGAAAGTTTTTCTTCCTTCTCCCGTCTGCGTGAGATGATGAGACTATCGGGACTTTGAGACTTTTTTTTACCGTGCCCATGGTCTGCTCCTTAGCAAATTACAGTATTGCTTTGCACCGTTGTAACTATATGTTATAATTATGTGGTTTTTGTCAGTTTTTGTCTTGGTCTGTCTTGTGTTTCTGTGATATCATACTGGAGGAACATTGTATCACTTCTTAATGCATGCATTTCTAAATGACAATAAACGAGGACTGAGTGTCCTCATAATCTAATCTAATCATGGTAAGACTCTTGGCAGTGTGGAGGATCAGAGGGATCTTGGGGTCCGAGTCCACAGGACACTCAAAGCTGCTGTGCAGGTTGACTCTGTGGTTAAGAAGGCGTACGGTGCATTGGCCTTCATCAATCGTGGGATTGAGTTTAGGAGCCGAGAGGTAATGTTGCAGCTACATAGGACCCTGGTCAGATTCCACTTGGAGTACTGTGCTCAGTTCTGGTCGCCTCACTACAGGAAGAATGTGGAAACCATAGAAAGGGTGCAGAGGAGATTTACAAGGATGTTGCCTGGATTGGGGAGCGTGCCTTATGAGAACGGGTTGAGTCAAACGGTGTATACATCTTTTGCAAACCCTTCAGTAGTTGCATAGACACCTGAAGAGCAGACTATCTGTTGGATGGAAGTGACTGATAGAGGCAGATGCCAAGTTTTTAAGCTCACTAGTGGGAGATGGTGCTTTAGCACTGCTGGCCCACCACCTCGAGGGAGTCCTGATCATAAGCGGGCCGAAACTCCTGAAGGCGGGTGGCAGATCAACTCCCACTGGTGATAGCACAGGACAGTTAACATCTTAGTCCACGTGTATTTTTAACTCTTGAGTGAACTTGGCCTTTTCTCCTTGGAGCGACGGAGGACGAGAGGTGACCTGATAGAGGTGTACAAGATGATGAGAGGCATTGATTGTGTGGATAGTCAGAGGCTTTTTCCCAGAGCCGAAATGGCTGCCATAAGAGGGCACAGTTTTAAGGTGCTGGGGAGTAGATACAGAGGAGATGTCAGGGGTAAGTTTCTTACTCAGAGAGTGGTGAGTGGCGTGGAATGGGCTGCCAGCAACGATGATGGAGGCAGGAACGATAGGGTCTTTTAAGAGACTTTTGGATAGGTACATGGAGCTTAGAGGGCTATGGGTAAACCCTAGTAATTTCTAAAGTAGGGACATGTTCGGCACAACTTTGTGGGCCGAAGGGCCTGTATTGTGCTGTAGGTTTTCTATGTTTCTATTCCTACGTTCCTATAAGGGATGTGTACCATCCAATTAGGATGGTAGAATTCGGGGGAGGTTATCTAAGGTTGGTCTCAGGGTTTTTTTTGTGTGGGGGGCGGTCGGTGGGAGATGAAGAGAGAAGACGCTGGGGAGAACTGGTCGTAGGATATGATCCGGTGGGAGACCCGTTTGTTCGAGGTGGGTTGTGATCGATGTTCCGAAGGTGGTGTGTGAGCTTTCACGTTGACCGAGGGACCAGCGCGTGAGTGACAGAGAAGTTCAAGATGAGCTCTAACTTGGTGCACGTTGAACTGTTCAATTAGAATGGGCCCTTTTCTTTTTGTTATTCTTTACTAGGGGTGTATGGGGTGTCAGGGAGGGGTAGCACCTCTGGTGGGGGAACATGTCGCGTCCTTTTCAAGGCGGTTTGTCCACCTTTGGTCCCCACCTGGCACTCAGCTCTCACCTGTGGCCCCCCGTAGCTGTTTGCATGTGACGGCGGCCACACCCCGAGCAACGGCTCCGACAAGCCGGCTAAACCAGGTGAGGGTAGCCGACGGGTCTCAAACCCTCGGTGAGATAGGGAGTTGTCTATCCCAGCACGTGAAGACAGACTCCGGCGGATTGAGCGGACGAGACCAACGGTCCAACGGTCAGGAAGGCGGTCTCTGCAAGCGTCGTGGAACGTGTAGAGCAGGACAAGACACAGAAGACGTCCTGGTCATCCACTGCGCCTCGTCCCATCTCCAGCCGTCTCGACTCTGTCTTGCCACTGGATCCAGATGGGAATTGGGAAGAGAGAGTGAGGCTGACGCTGCGCAACTCTCCCTCACTTAAATCCAAATCACACGCTAGTCTCGACACCATCATAATGGTGTCAAGTCCTCATCGACGTCAACGATGGACGAACACCTCCTTTCTTTACTAACCCTTCAGTGAAGATTCATAAATATAAATCCTTTAATCGTATGCAGTGTGCTGTCTGTTATTTCCTGGCATTAATTTATTACAGGGCAGCGAATGACATGGCACCCACACAAACCGGCGTCTGGGGTGGGAAGAGCCGTCTCAATCTCACCGGTTTGGCGGGACCAGAGAGTGTTTTCCCTCGACTTACGCAGCCAAGGAAACCGGGCGTTGGTCGGGGAGGGTGGGGTGGTTTCACAAGCAATTATGATGCACCTTCCGCTTTTAGGGAAATGAAGAGAATGAAGCTGAATTTTCACCGCAAATTTTTCACCAACAAATAGTGCCAAAGTCCCAATTATTTTCTCCAGCTGGATTTTGCCGAGCAGTTGAGACGAAATGGACACTCAGTCAGGGGTTCAAATGGAAGGAGGCCCTTGGGAGGTGTTCAGAGCTCAAGCCTCGTGTTGGGCCCAACCATTCTTCTGCCATTGTTGGATTCTCATGCTGTAATCCAAGGGTTCGTTCAGAAGTCGGGGAAAAGGCACAACGTCTATCCTGTCGCTTCTCAATCATTTTGTTTGGCGTTCGTACGGCAAAGACCAGTTGGAAGGCGGAGTGTTCAGAGGTCTACCGAGTGAATGGGAAAGACAAAAGAACTAAGGGACAAGGTTGGCGTGGTTTTGCGGTCAGCTATTTTTCTACCCATAGGTAAGTAAAATTCCATTCGAATTCTACATAAATAAGAGTCAATCTGGAACCGCATGAGTAGAACGACTGGGGAAACACGCTGATCAGCTGCATATGCGTACTACGGCCACTGGGAACCATATTAGACTGTTGTGCGCGTACAAGAACCTCTTGAGGTGCAAGCAGGTAACTGATTGTCAAACTGCAAAGAAAGCAGCGGACAGTTTGGCTCCGTCACCACACACCCACAATGAGCGTCACGCTCTCTCTCTCTCTCTCTGCCTTGGCAATTCAAAACCATCCAGGACTTTCTCTTCACAGTTCTGCTTAAACCTTTATAAATATATATTGCCTATTTTTGTTTCATTATTTGATGCTGGATTACCAGTTTTAAGAGAACCATAGGGCATCCTCCCTGCCATCCATCAGGGACATTTATCAGGAGCGCTGCGCACACAGGGGCTTGAGTATTATTAGGACCCCACCCATCCATCCAGCATCCTCTTTGACTTTCTGCAGCCAGGCAGGAGACTCCGATGCATAAAAACAAGAATAGTCAAGAAAGACCACTGAGAAAGCTAAAGAAATTTGGCCTTTCCCCTAAAACCCTCACTAATTTTTATAGATGCACTGTAGAAAGCATTCTTCTCAGGTGCATCACAACCTGGGATGGAAGTTGTCCTGTCCAAGACCGAAAGAAGCTGCAGAAGATCGTGAACACGGCCCAGCACATCACACAAACTAATCTTCCATCCGTGGATTCACTTTACACCGCACGCTGTCGGAGCAGTGCTGCCAGGATAATCAAGGACACGACCCACCCAGCCAACACACTTTTCGTCCCTCTTCCCTCCGGGAGAAGGCTCAGGAGCTTGAAGACTCGTACGGCCAGATTTGGGAACAGCTTCTTTCCAACTGCGATAGGACTGCTGAACGGATCCTGACCCGGATCTGGGCCGTACCCTCCAAATATCCGGACCTGCCTCTCGGTTTTTTTTTGCACTACCTTACTTTCCATATTTCTATTTTCTATTTATGATTTATAATTTAAATTTTTAATATTTACTATCGATTTGTAATCCAGGGAGCGGGAAGCGCAGAATCAAATATCGATGTGATGATTGTGCGTTCTAGTATCAATTGTTTGACGAAAATAAAGCAAAGTAAAGATGGGAAGAGATTTCTTCCCTCAGGCCATTACTCCCTGCCGCATCGCAATCGAAGTGTCATGGTATAATCTGCACCTAATAATACTCAATTTATGCACTTCATTTATCTCTGTATAATTCACCTGTAGATTTTTTTAATCTTTACTTTCCTAAGTATTTGTGTGTTATGTCTACCACTGTGCCTTACACCCTGGTTCGGAGAAACGTTGTCTCGTTTGATGGCATACGTGTAGATAGTTAAATGACAATAGACTTGACTAAGAACTCAAAGATAATGCACTGGGTACCTGGGAGTCTATATGCCAAATAGAGTCAGTCCAACTACTCCATGAACCTCTGTCCTCATCCAGGTTCAACAGCGTGACCTCCTGCTCCATTCTGTCCCGCGTGCCAGCACAGCAAGCCCGGAAGTTGCCCAGCGCCACTTATCTCAACCAGCGCCACCGGAAGATCGAAGCTGCCGCGCCTGCACGGCAGGGCGGCCAGGTTGGAGAGCTGAAGGGCGGTTCCGTTCCGACCCGCGGGGAGGCTGCCTGACCCGCCAGGCATTCGCAGCCGTCTGCGGTTCCAGACTCCCTGCGTCCGGCTGAAGAAGCCACTTCTGGATTTTCCTCTGGGCGTCGTGGCGAGGATTCAACACGGGCGTGCTCCAATTACACTCTTCTCCAATCCTTTGGTCCGCCAGAACTTTTCACTGCGTTAAAGACACTATCCGGTCAACTCCCCCCATCTTTCTTTGTGCGAAGAGAAGCAGCCCGGCTCTATTCATCCCTCCCCGTGCAGGACCTGATGAACGTGTGGAAAATTCTGGAAGGCATTGGTTGGGCAGACAGTCGACTTCTTTTTCCTGATGGAGAAATATCAAATGCCAGCGGGCACGGGTTTAAGGCGGGAGGGGAAAGTTTGCCGGAGATGAGCAGGGCAAGTGTTTTCACGCTGAGGGTGGGGGTGGTTGGAGCGGGCTACCGGGGGTGACAGAGGACAGCGGCGTTCACAAGGCTTTTGGGGAGGCACGTGAGTACGCACGGAATCTTAGAGCAGCTTAGAAGGTCGGCACGACTCTTTGGGCCGAAGGGCCAGGACTGTGCTGTTCTGCTCTATGTTCTGTGTTCTGTGAGTGGCAGGAAAGTTGAGTTCAACTTGGCATCGAGCTTTGTACTGGTATCGTGGGCCGGAAGGCCTGTTTCTGTGCTCTGTGTGCTGTCGCCCCCGTGTTCAGTTATCTTCGTAAAACTTTCCTGCACCTAGTTCTCCCAAGTTTTTTAATGTCACTGGGTTCGGATATGGCCCAAGTGTGCAGCGAGAGACACTGGGGCGGGTCGATAGTTCACAGACCTCAATGCAAACAGAGTTGAGAGGAAAGAGAAAATAATAAAGGTCAGGGCCATGAACTAAAGCTCTCAAATGGGAAATGAAGCCAACACAGCAGCTGAAAAAAAGGAATATAAAACAAATACCGCTAGTCTCCAGAGTCAGCTGACTCGACAGTCCAATTTCTCAGGCGAGGCCGAATGCAAGCAGGGCAGCAGAACGTCGCTGTGCTCTGCTCAAGTCTCGACAAGCGCCACGAAGAAAAGAATGGAGTTAAATACCGTCACAATGTAATAATAAGTCATGTTCGACAGACCTTATTGAATTTTTTGATGAGGTTACTAGGAAAGTTGATGAGGGTAAAGCGGTGGATGTTGTGTATATGGACTTCAGTAAGGCCTTTGATAAGGTTCCACACAGAAGGTTAGTTAGGAAGGTTCAATCGTTACGTATTAATATCAAAGTAGTAAAATGGATTCAGCAGTGGCTGGATGGAAGACGCCAGAGAGTAGTGGTGGATAACTGTTTGTCAGATTGCAGAACGGTATCTAGCGGTGTGCCTCAGGGATCTGTACTGGGTCCAATGTTGTTTATCATAGATATTAATGAACTGGATGATGGGGTGGTAAATTGGATGAGTAAGTATGCAGATGATACTAAGATAGATGGAGTTGTGGATAATGAAGTAGGTTTTCAAAGCTTTCGGAGAGATTTCGACCACTTGGAAGAGTGGGCTGAAAAATGGCAGATGAAGTTTAATGCTGATAAATGTGAGGTGCTACATTTTGGTAGGACTAATCAAAATAGGACATACATGGTAAATGGTAGGGCATTGAAGAATGCAGTAGAACAGAGGGACCTAGGAATAATGGTGTATAGTTCCCTGAAGGTGGAATCTCATGTGGATAGGGTGGTGAAGAAAGCTTTTGGTTTGCTGGCCTTTATAAATCAGAGCATTGAGTATAGGAGTTGGGATGTAACGTTGAAATTGTATAAGGCATTGGTAAGGCCAAATTTGGACAGTTCTGGTCACCGAATTATAGGAAAGATGTCAATAAAATCAAGAGAGTACAGAGGAGGTTTACTAAAATGTTGCCTGGGTTTCATCACCTAAGTTACAGAGAAAGGTTGAACAAGTTGGGTCTTTATTCTTTGGAGCGTAGAAGGTTGAGGGGGGACTTGATAGAGGTATTTAAAATTATGAGGGGGATAGATAGAGTTGACGTGGATAGGCTTTTTCCATTGAGAGTGGGGGAGATTCAAACAAGAGGACATGAGTTGAGAGTTAAAGGGCAAAAGTTTAGGGGTAACATGAGGGGGAACTTCTTTACTCAGAGAGTGGTAGCTGTGTGGAACGAGCTTCCAGCAGAAGTGGTTGAGGCAGGTTCGATGTGGTCGTTTAAAGTTAAATTGGACAGCTATATGGACAGGAAAGGAATGGAGGGTTATGGGCTGAGTGCAGGTCGGTGGGACGAGGTGAGAGTAAGAGTTCGGCACGGACTAGGAGGGCCAAGATGGCCTGTTTCCGTGCTGTAATTGTTATCTGGTTATATGTAATAATTAGCTGACGTGCATATTCACGAACACATTTGCCGTATCTGCTGCGCTGCCGAATCCATGGTTGTGACGTAATACAAGTCTAGTCCATCAGACCATAAGATATAAGAAGAGAATGAGGCTATTTGGGCCATTGAGTCTGCTCAGCCATTTCATCATGGCTGATCCATTTTCCCTCTCAATCCCATTCTCCTGCCCTCTGTCTGTAACCTCGCATTCCCTGATTAATCAAGAACGTATCAACCTCCACCTTAGATGCTGACAATGGCCTGGCCTCCATAGAACAGAGAACACAGAACATAGAGCATGTTTTTCAGGCAATGGTATCAGTATGAAGCCAAATTCTTGACAGAATTTGGTCACCTACCTACAGGAAAGTTGTAAATAATTTTGAAAGAATACAGGGAAAATTTACAAGGACGTTACTGGGTTTGGAGGACCAGAGTTTTAAGGAAAGCTTGGATAGCTTAGGATCTTATTTCTTGGAACGTAGAAGATTGAGGGGAGATTTGATATCCAAAATTATGAGGGGTATTGATAGGGTAAAAGCAAGCAGGCTTTTTCCACTGAGGTTGGGTGGGACGACAACCAGAGGTCGTGGGTTAAGGGTGAAAGGAGAAAAGTTTAAGGGGAAGATGAGGGGAAACCTTCTTCACTCAGAGTGTGGAACGAGCTGCCAGTACAGGTGGTGCAGGCGAGCTGGATTTCAACGTTTAAGAGAAGTTTGGATAGGTAAAGGGGTGGTAAGGGTGTTGTCCCAGTGCAGGTCAATGGGATTAGGCAGTTTAAACGGCTTGGCATGGACTAGATGGGCCGTACAGCCTGTTTCTGCTGTTACGTACCCTGTAACTGGGTTGCCAAACCAGCAGAAATGGATCACTCAGTTGAAGTCTGGATTACTAGAACTAAGAAAGTTTTATTAAAGAAACAAGCAACACAGTAACCGAAAGGATAATAAATGCAACAGTTCAGCAATGATAAACACACATGTGCACAGAATTAAGATAAAAGCATCAATCAAGCTCTATCGTTGTCTAGGGGTAAATGACCAATTTCAAAGTGACACAAAGTTCAGTCCAATTTAGTAGTTCAGTTCGCAGTAATCGTTGCCATGGCGATGGACAATGTGGGAGAGGGAGAGAGAGAACGGGAACGACTGATCATTCAGACACAGCTTCCACTCACAGACCGGCGATATTTGCTCACAAGGAGCTTTCGGGCAGGTCCTTGGTGATGTCACCTGAGGTCACCGACTGTGACCCCTTCTCCAGATGTAGTCGATCCTCTGCAGTGAACCTGGCACCCAAGTGAGGGTGGACACACACCGGGTTCCCGCTGATTGTACCTTTCCACCCTGTGCGTTTAAGGTCCGGTACTTCCCACTGACTCGTGAGAGGCCCACCGCTTCCAGGGTCTCGTTACCTCGGGTGTTGTGTGTCCTGCCTTAGCGAACTTGTCCCTTTTTATCCCCCTGCTGGGGTATTGCCTGTCCATCACTTCAAACAGTTCAGGGTTCAAAGGGGGAGCCGCTCCAGACAGCTCTCTCTCCCCCGTCCCTTCATTACACATCTCCAGATCGCTTCATTGTGTTCCTTATCTCTCTCTTGAAGACAACTGCTGATCACACAGGACAGCTAACATCTTATCTATGTGTATTCTCGTCACACTGCACTCTACGTCTCTCTGAAGTACTAAATCGAGTCAAAGGCCCAAGACACTGATAGAAATGAAGAGTAACTAAAAGTGGAGGGAGGAAACCATTTCTGCTATTTACTGGAACAAACATAGGTGCAGACCTTACTGTCTTGGATTTGATATCATGGGAACTCACTTATTCTTAAGGGTGTCCACGAGTCATTCAGGTGTTGATAAGCTGGGGACGGTCTGTGTGTTGACAACGTCAGAATTCCTCTGTGTTCTCCAGTCTTCGTCAGCCATCGCAGAGTACCTGATCAAGGGCTCTTGAGACTGGTATAAATGATGCTTGCTGCTTACTGGATCTGTTACCTCATCAAATATTCAATGGCTGATCAAGCGAGATATTCCCTCTTGAAATTCATACCAATGCCTCTCTGTGATACCTTTCATGTCTACATGTTTGTATTTATTCTTTCTCCCAGCAACGTTACATTGTTGGGCTGTTATTCCCTGGGCATGTTCCATGCCTTCTCAAAAATACTGGGATTACTTTAGCCATCAAACTGCTGCCTATCCCTGCATCTTTCTTTTTCTAACAGACTTGTTAAATACGAACTCTTTCAAAAGATCCGGGTACACTCCCCCCAGCAGAGGGTTACTAAGTGTAGTGTACTCAATATTTCAGAAATATTGGAAATATCTAGTTTGTTTTACCACTCTCTGTTTGTTTACGTAATTCATTACAGGTTACATGTAAGAAGTAAGTGAATGGTATACGTTATTACTGCACCACGTCATATGTAAGCACCTCACTCAAAGGTGAGTATGCAAGACATATCCTGTGTTCTTCTTTCAATAGGTTTCTGAAGTTGAAAAACGTTGGAAGGTTTAACCTGTGAGGATAGATTGAGTCGCCTGGGACTGTACTCTCTGGAATTCAGAAGAATAAGAGGGGATCTTAGAGACACATACAAAATTGTGAAAGGGATAGGTAAGATAGAAGTGGGAAAGTTGGTTCCATTGGTAGGTGAGACTAGAACTAGTGGACATAACCTCAAGATTCAGGGGAGAAGATTTAGGACGGAGATGAGGAGAAACTGTTTTTTCCCCAGAGAGTTGTGAATCTGTGGAATTCTCTGCCCAGGGAAGCAGTTGAGGCTTCCTCACTAAATATATTTAGTGACACAATTAGATAGATTTTTATATAGTAGGGGAATTAAAGGTTATGGGGAAAGGGCAAGTAGATGGGGCTGAGTTTACTGACAGATCAGCCATGATCTTATTGAAAGGCAGGGCTAGCTCAATGGGCCGGATGGCCTACTCCTGGTCCTATTTCCTATGTTCTTACGTAATACAGACCCGAGATGTTTCTCTCTGTAAATTCTGAGGGTTTCAGACCAAACACGACGACGCAATTTCTCTCTCTGTGGATGCTGAGGGTCACTGACCTGAGACGGTGACGGTGTTTCTGTGTCTGTGGATACTGAGGATCACTGACCTGAGACGGTGACAGTGTTTCTGTGTCTGTGGATGCTGATCGTCACTGACCTGAGACGGTGACTGTGTTTCTGTCTCTGTGGATGCTGATCGTCACTGACCTGAGATGGTGACAGTGTTTCTGTGTCTGTGGATGCTGATCGTCACTGACCTGAGACGGTGACAGTGTTTCTGTGTCTGTGGATGCTGATCGTCACTGACCTGAGACGGTGACAGTGTTTCTGTGTCTGTGGATGCTGATCGTCACTGACCTGAGATGGTGACAGTGTTTCTGTGTCTGTGGATGCTGATCGTCACTGACCTGAGACGGTGACTGTGTTTCTGTCTCTGTGGATGCTGATCGTCACTGACCTGAGACGGTGACAGTGTTTCTGTGTCTGTGGATGCTGATCGTCACTGACCTGAGACGGTGACTGTGTTTCTGTCTCTGTGGATGCTGATCGTCACTGACCTGAGATGGTGACAGTGTTTCTGTCTCTGTGGATGCTGATCATCACTGACCTGAGACGGTGACAGTGTTTCTGTGTCTGTGGATGCTGATCGTCACTGACCTGAGACGGTGACAGTGTTTCTGTGTCTGTGGATGCTGATCGTCACTGACCTGAGACGGTGACAGTGTTTCTGTGTCTGTGGATGCTGATCATCACTGACCTGAGACGGTGACAGTGTTTCTGTGTCTGTGGATGCTGATCGTCACTGACCTGAGACGGTGACAGTGTTTCTGTGTCTGTGGATGCTGATCGTCACTGACCTGAGACAGTGACAGTGTTTCTGTGTCTGTGGATGCTGATCGTCACTGACCTGAGACGGTGACTGTGTTTCTGTCTCTGTGGATGCTGATCGTCACTGACCTGAGACGGTGACAGTGTTTCTGTGTCTGTGGATGCTGATCGTCACTGACCTGAGACGGTGACAGTGTTTCTGTGTCTGTGGATGCTGATCGTCACTGACCTGAGACGGTGACAGTGTTTCTGTGTCTGTGGATGCTGATCGTCACTGACCTGAGACGGTGACAGTGTTTCTGTGTCTGTGGATGCTGATCGTCACTGAACTGAGACGGTGACAGTGTTTCTGTGTGTGTGGATACTGAGTGTCACTGACCTGAGACGGTGACTGTGTTTCTCTCTCTGTGGATGCTGAGGGTCACTGACCTGAGACGGTGACAGTGTTTCTGTGTCTGTGGATACTGAGTGTCACTGACCTGAGATGGTGACTGTGTCTCTGTCTCTGTGGATACTGTGTGTCACTGACCTGAGACGGTGACTGTGTTTCTGTGTCTGTGGATGCTGAGGGTCACTGACCTGAGATGGTGACTGTGTTTCCGTGTCTGTGGATGCTGAGAGTCACTGACCTGAGACGGTGACTGTGTTTCCGTGTCTGTGGATGCTGAGGGTCTCTGACCTGAGACGGTGACTGTGTCTCTGTCTCTGTGGATACTGTGTGTCACTGACCTGAGACGGTGATGGTGTTTCTGTGTCTGTGGATGCTGAGGGTCACTGACCTGAGACAATGACGGTGTTTCTGTCTCTGTGGACACTGAGGGTCTCTGACCTGAGATGGTGACGATGTTTCTGTCTCTGTGGATACTGAGTGTCACTGACCTGAGACGGTGACTGTGTTTCTGTGTCTGTGGATGCTGAGGGTCACTGACCTGAGATGGTGACTGTGTTTCCGTGTCTGTGGATGCTGAGAGTCACTGACCTGAGACGGTGACTGTGTTTCCGTGTCTGTGGATGCTGAGGGTCTCTGACCTGAGACGGTGACTGTGTTTCTCTTTCGGTGGATCACTGACACAAGATTTTATCTCAGTTTATTTGTCCTTTCATACTGAATGCTACTGACCTGAGCTCTTCTCTTGGTTAATCTGTCCATGGGTGTTCTGCGTTGCTGACCTAAATGTTGACTCAGTTCATCTCTCGTTCGTGGAGGCTAAAGGTCACTGAACCCAGATAATGAATCTGCTGATTTGACCGTATGTAGACGGTTACTGACATGATCTGTCCTTGGACGCTGAGAGCTACTGATCTGAGGTGTTAACTCAGTTAATCTCTCTCGGGAAAACGAGGGTCACTGGCCCCAGATGTTGTCTCTGTTTATCTGTCTGTGGACGCTGAGGGTTGCTGAACTGAGATATTGACTGTTTACTTGTCGTTGAACGCCGAGGGTTTCTGACCTGAGGAGTTGATTTGGTTTGACTGACTTGTGACGTTGACTGTTTATCTGTCCGTAGACGCTGAGGGTGATTGACCTGAATTGTTAACTTGGCTTACCCGTCGGTGGATGCTGAGGGTAACTGACCTGAGACGGTCCCTGAGTTTATCTGTCCATGGATGCTGTAGATTACTGACCAAAGATTATCTCTCTGTGTATTCTGGGTGTTTCTGACCTGAAATGTTGGCTCGTTTTTTTTTTCGTGAATGCTGTGGGACACTGACCTGAGATGTTCACTCGATTTATCTGTCCATTTACGCTGATGTAACTGACCTGAGAATCTAAGTCAGTTTACCTTACTTGCTTCTGGCATGGTCCCAGAGGACTGGAAAATTGCAAATGTCACTCCACTCCTTTAGAAGGTGAGGAAGTTTTAGGCCAGTTAGCCTCACCTCAGTGGTTGGGAAAGTGCTGGAGCCCATTACTGAGGACGAGGTTTCGAGGTATCTGGGGACTAATGATAATGAGCAGATGGTGGCACGACGCAGCGCGCACGGCCTCTCCAGAGAAGTGATATTGTATTGTTAAATAGGGGCCGTGCACAATTCTGATTTGATGGAGACAGACGTGAGAAGCACGGAGGAATATCTGGATAAACTTCTGAAATGCCCGGTTCGCTGCCACTGCTACTGTGCGATCGAGAATCTCCGGAGGGGAAGGTCCCAAAATCCCCGGCTTTGCCTGCTGCTGGCGGCCGGGGTTGAGGTCGAATCGCTCGGCAGAGATGGTGCTCGGTACTCGGTGTCGGAGGGCTGATCGGAGGCTCGACGTTTTCGGACGACTCAGAGTCGGACTGTGGCCGGGCATGGCAGGGAGAGTTTTCTTCCTTCTCCCGTCTGCGTGAGATGTGGGACATTTGAGAGACTTTGAACTTTTTTACTGTGACCATGGCCTGATCTTCATCAAGTTATGGTATTGTTGCACTGTTGTAACTATATGTTATAGTTATGTGGTTTTGGTCAGTTTTTCAGTCTTGGTCTGTCCTGTGTTTTGTGATATCACACCGGAGGAATATTGTATCATTTCTTCATGCATGCACTACTAAATGACAATAAAAGAGGACTGTGTGTCCTCATAATCTAAAAAAAACATAAGTGAAAGTCAGTATGGTTCCTGTAGAGGGAAATCTTGCCTGTCAACTCTGTTTGAATAATTTGAGGAAGTAACAAGCAGGGTGGACAAAGGAGAGGCCGTGGATGTCATTTACTTAGGTTTGGTAAAGTGCCTGAAATGATGCTGCTTAACAAGATAAAATCCTAGACTGTCACAGGGACGGTGCTGGCATGGACAGAGGAATGGCTGACAAGCAGTTGGCAGCAAATGGGAATAAAAGGGGCCTTTTCTGGTTGGCTGTCGATGACTGGTCGTGTTTCTCAGGAGTCAATATTGGGACCGCTACTTGTCGCATTGTTTTTTCAATGATTTAGATAATGGAATTGACAGCTTTGCAGCAAAGTTTGGGCATGATATGAAGATAGCTGGAGGGGTAGGTAGTGCTGAGGAAGCAATGCAATTGCAGCAGGACTTAGATAAATTTGAAGAATGGGCAGAAAAGTGGCAGATGGAATACAGTGTTGGGAAATGTATGATAATGCATTTTGGTAAAAAGAGCAATCGTGCGGACTATTATCTAAATGGGGAGAGGGTTCAGGCAGCAGAGGTGCAGAGGGATTTAGGAGTCTTCATGCAAGACCCCCAGAAGGTTAATTTGCAGATTATGGGCTTGGGAGTTCTGGTGCAAGTCTCCAGAAGGTTAACTCACGGGGTGAGTCTGTGGTAAAGAAAGCAAATGAAATGTTGGCGTTTATTTCAAGGGGAGTAGAATATAAAAATAAGGAGATAATGCTGAGGCTTTATAAGACACTGGTCAGGCCGCACTTGGAGTATTGTCAACAGTTTTGGGCCCCGTATCTCAGAAAGGATGTGTTGTCATTGGAGAGAGTCCAGAGGAGGTTCACGAGGATGATTCTGGGAGTGAATGGGGTTAACATAGGAGGAGCGTTTGACAGCTTTGGGCCTGTACTCGCTGGGATTTAGAAGAATGCGGGAGGGGTCTCATTGAAACCTACCGAATGTTGAAAGGACTAGACAGGGTAGATGTGGAGAGGGTGTTTCCAGAACTAGAAGGTACAGCCTCAAAATTGAGGGGTGGCCTTTCAGAACTGCAGTAAAGAGGAATTTGTTTTAGCCAGAGAGTGGCGAATCTGTGGAACGCTCTGCCACAGACTGTGGGTATATTCAAAGCTGAAGTTGATAGTCCCCTGATCGGTCAGGGCATCAAACAATATGGCAAGAAGGCAGGTGTATGGGGTTGAATGGGGTCCGGGATCAGCCATGATGAAATGGCGGAGTGGACTCAATGGGCTGAATGGCCTCATTCTGTTCCTGTGTCTCATGTTCTTGTGGTCTTATCGTCTAATCTGTCCTCAGACACTGCGGGTTTCAGTTCCGAGATGTTGACCTGGTTTATCAGTTCGCGGACGCTGAGGGTTACTGACCTGAGCTGTTGTCTGGGTTGATCTGTCCGCGGCTGCTCTGGGTTACTGACCTAAATGTTGAATCAGTTTAGCCCTCGTTCGGGGAGGCTGAGGGTCACTGAACAGAGGTACCAAATCTGCTGATTTGGCCATTGATGCCGAGAGTTTCTGACACGCGGTGTTAACTCGGTTAATCTGTCCTTGGATGCTGAGAGTTTTTGACCTGAGATGTTAACTCGGTTTATCTGTCCTTGGACACTGAGGGTTACCGGTCTGAGATGTTAACTTGGCTAATCTGTCCTTGGACGCTGAGGGTCACTGACCTGAGACGTTCTCTCGGTTTATCTGTCTATGGATGCTGCCTGCCTGGCTGAGCGTTACCAGATCCGTCAGACTTCGGTTTGGTTCCCAGTGCCTGCAAAGCCTCTTGCTTCAGGGGTGTAATTCTCTTTAACGTATTTCCTCTTTCTATTTTGAGAGCCCTTCCCTCGTTACTCATCTCGTTGTCTGCTGCCGTTTACTCTTCGCTCTCCCTGCTCTGGAAGTTCACCACCAAGTGGTGCTTGGGGAGGGTGAGCACACCCAATTTGTTCACCTTACGGAGTGGCACAGGTGACGTTGCTTCATGTCAGTAGTCGAGAGTCATGGGGGGCAGTGGGGGAACGTGGGGAGAAAGCTTCTCTGCTCATAGGGAGAGTTTCATGCATTAGAATTGGACGCAGGAAGGCCAGTGGAAACGAGGGACTCGAATGTTCCCATGGAAACATCAGTGAATAGAAATGTGCAGCAGGGCTGATAAGTGGGGTGTTTGTCAACCTACCCGACCACAGCACCTAGAGCAAGAACAAGCAGAGGGAGGGTCCAGAGCCAAGATGGGCTACTTCACACAGCTCTGATCTCCTACCCCGGAATATCACCGCGCATACTTGGTATCGAAGGACCAGAGCAAAATTCACAGGAGTGGGGCTTCCCAACCTGGGGTCCACGGGACATGGGAGCAGAAACAGGCCACTCAGCCCATCTAGTCTGCTCTGCCATTCTATCATGGCTGACCCTGAACCACATACACCTGCCTCCTCCCCATACCCCTTCACGCCCTGAGCGATCGGGAAACAACCAACTTCTGCCTTAAGTATAACCACCGGGTTTGGCCTCCACGGCCGCCGTCTGTGGCAGAGCGTTCCACAGATTCACTACTCTCAGGCCAAAAAAGAAAAAAATTCCTCTTTACCTCTGTTCAAAATGGTCGCCTAAGAGGGGTAAATCTTTTTACTCAGAGGGTGGTGAATGCCTGGTACGGTGGTAGAGGCAAATGCACTAGAGGCTTCGAAGAGGCACGTGGATGCGAGGTAGATGGAGGGATTGGTGCAGGTAGGAGGGGTTAAGGTTTGGGTGTTTTTGATTTGCTTTTTAGCTGGTTCAACACAGCGTTGTGGGCCAAATGGCCTGTTCCTGTGGTGTGTTATGTTCTGTGGTCGGGAAATGGGTCTGGGCCATGGGCAAGTAAGCTGGCAAGGGCCAGACATTCCGAATGGCCTCCCTTCTCCCAGCATGACCCAGTCCTTCAGTGAAACACAGAGGGACCTCCAGTTGACAGTCGAGTGTCGGATCGTATCCCGCCAAAGGAACCAGCAGCCGGGCGCCCGGGACTGGCAGCTCACTTCGCTATGATGTGACCAAACGCCGCGTCACCGCGGATACTTTTCTCCCCCAGTGGCGATATTTCCCACACAATCACATCTGCACACGGAGACTGGGCGCAATCTTCTGTTTGTTCCTCCGACCAGTAGAGGGCGCTGTTACACTTCGCCTTTCTACATCAAGTTATGAATTCAGGTACTGTGCACAAGTCCCGGGCATACACAGATATATTCGGTAATGACCAATAGAACAACAGCTGATGGAGTTTAGCCCAGAAAAATGTAAGGCGTTGTGCCTCGGCAGGGCAAATGCAAGGAGACAGTTCACTGTTCAGGGCAAACACTGTTTCTGAGCAGAGAGATCTTGGGATCCAAGTTCACAGCTCCTTGAAAGCGGCTGCACAGGTTGGTAAGGTGGTTCGGAAGGCTTATGGAATGCTTGCTTTTATTAGTCGAGGCTTTGAGTTCAAAAGTCAAGAGGTTATGTTGCAACTTTATAAAACTCTGGCCAGGCCACACCCAAAATGTTGCGTACATTCTGGCCGCCCCACCATAGGAAGGATGTGGAGGCTTTGGAGAGGGTGCAGAAGAGGTTTACCAGGATGCTGCCTGGTTTAGAGAGCATGTTCTATCACGAGAGGCCGGATAAACATGGGTTGTTTTATCTAGAGTGGCACGGGCTGGGGGGTGGGGTGGGGGGAGATCTGATAGAGGTTCATAAGATTATGAGAGGCAGAGATAGAGCAGACAAGGAGTATCTGATTCCTACGGTTGAAATGTCTAATACCAGAGGACATACCTTGAAGGCGAGGGGAGGTAGGTTCAAGGGGGTGTGAGAGGTAAGTTTTTTATTTGGAAAGTTATGGATGCCTGGTATGGTGGCAGAGACAAATAGATTGGAGGTTTTTAAGAATTCTTCGGATAGGCACGTGGCTGATAGTGGAGTTCAGGGAGGGTAAGATGAGGGAACACACACCAATCCTCATAGAGGGATCAGAAGTGGAGAGAGTGAGCAGCTGCACGCTCCTGGGTGTCAAGATCTCTGATGATCTAACCTGGTCCCAACGTATCGATGCAGCTACAAATAAGGTACGACAGTGGCCGTGCTTCATTAGGAGTTTGAGGAGATTTGGTCTGTCACCTAAAACACTCAAAAACTTCTATAGATGTACCGTAGAGAGCATTCTGACTGGCTGCATCACCGTCTGGTATGGGGGGGTGGGGGGCTACTGCACGAGATCAAAAGAAACTACAGAAGATTGAGGGGGGGATCTTATTGATTAGACAGGCTAGATGCAGGAAGATTGTTCCCAATGTTGGGGAAGTCCAGAACAAGGGGTCACAGTTTGAGGATAAAGGGGAAGCCTTTTAGGACTGAGATGAGGAAAAACTTCTTCACACAGAGAGTGGTGAATCTGTGGAATTCTCTGCTACAGGAAACAGTTGAGGCCAGTTCATTGGCTATATTTAAGAGGGAGTTAGATATGGCCCTTGTGGCTGAAGGGATCAGGGGGTATGGAGGGAAGGCTGGTACAGGGTTCCGAGTTGGATGATCAGCCATGATCATACTGAATGGTGGTGCAGGCTCGAAGGGCCGAATGGCCTACTCCTGCACCTATTTTCTATGTTTCTACAGAAGGTTGTAAAATTAGTCAGCTCCATCTTGGGTACTAGCCTATCTTCAAGGAGCAGTGGCTCAGAAAGGAGATGTCCATCATTAAGGACCCCGAGCACCCCAGGGCGTGCCCTCTTCTCATTGTTACGGTCGGGAAGGAGGTACAGGAGCCTGAAGGCACACACACTCAGCGATTCAGGAACAGCTTCTTCCCCTCCGCCATCAGACTCCTGGGTGGACATCAAACCCATGAACACTATTGATACCTTTCTTTCAACGACCTGTATTTATGGCTATCTGGAGAAGACGAACCTCAGAGTTGTACTCTGGTAATAAAATGAACCTTTCGAACCTTTGAATATACTGTCTGCTGTCAGGACATACGCTAAGGGGGAAATCGGAATCAGGTTCAGTATCACCGGCGGATGTCGTGAAATGTGTTGTCTTTGCAGTACATTGCAATAGATAATAATAGGGAGAAAATAACGTGAATTACAGTAAATATATATATATAGAATAGTTAAATAATTAGTGCAAAAAATAGAAATAAAGTAGTGAGGTAGTGTTCACGGGTTCGATGTCCGTTCAGGAATCGGATGGCGGAGGGGAAGAAGCTGTTCCTGAATCGCTGAGTGTGTGTCTTCAGGCTCCTGTACCTCCTTCCTGATGGTCACAATGAGAAGAGGACATGTCCTGGGTGATGGGGGTCAGTAATGATGGATGTATCTCCTGTACCCCTCCCTGATGGTCACAATGAGAAGAGGGCACATCCTGGGTGATGGGGGTCAGTAATGATGGATGTATCTCCATTACCTCCTCCCTGATGGTCACAATTAGAAGAGGACATATCCTGGGTTATGGGGGTCAGTAATGATGGATGTATCTCCTGTACCTCCTCCTTGATGGTCACAATGAGAAGAGGACATGTCCTGGGTGATGGGTGTCAGTAATGATGGATGTATCTCCATTACCTCCTCCCTGATGGTCACAGTGAGAAGAGGGCATGTCCTGGGTGATGGGGGTCAGTAATGATGGATATATCTCCATTACCCCCTCCCTGATGGTCACAATGAGAAGAGGGCATGTCCTGGGTGATGGGGGTCAGTAATGATGGATGTATCTCCTGTACCCCCTCCCTGATGGTCACAATGAGAAGAGGACTTGTCCTGGGTGATGGGGGTCAGTAATGATGGATGTATCTCCTGTACCTCCTCCCTGATGGTCACAATGAGAAGAGGACTTGTCCTGGGTGATGGGGGTCAGTCATGATGGATGTATCTCCATTACCCCCTCCCTGATGGTCACAATGAGAAGAGGGCATGTCCTGGGTGATGAGGGTCAGTAATGATGGATGTATCTCCTGTATCTCCTCCCTGATGGTCACAATGAGAAGAGGACATGTCCTGGGTGATGGGGGTCAGTAATGATGGATGTATCTCCTGTACCTCCTCCCTGATGGTCACAATGAGAAGAGGACATGTCCTGGGTGATGGGGGTCAGTAATGATGGATGTATCTCCTGTACCCCCTCCCTGATGGTCACAATGAGAAGAGGACTTGTCCTGGGTGATGGGGGTCAGTAATGATGGATGTATCTCCTGTACCTCCTCCCTGATGGTCACAATGAGAAGAGGACTTGTCCTGGGTGATGGGGGTCAGTCATGATGGATGTATCTCCATTACCCCCTCCCTGATGGTCACAATGAGAAGAGGGCATGTCCTGGGTGATGGGGGTCAGTAATGATGGATGTATCTCCTGTACCCCCTCCCTGATGGTCACAATGAGAAGAGGACATGTCCTGGGTGATGGGGGTCAGTAATGATGGATGTATCTCCTGTACCCCCTCCCTGATGGTCACAATGAGAAGAGGACTTGTCCTGGGTGATGGGGGTCAGTAATGATGGATGTATCTCCTGTACCTCCTCCCTGATGGTCACAATGAGAAGAGGACTTGTCCTGGGTGATGGGGGTCAGTCATGATGGATGTATCTCCATTACCCCCTCCCTGATGGTCACAATGAGAAGAGGGCATGTCCTGGGTGATGGGGGTCAGTAATGATGGATGTATCTCCTGTACCCCCTCCCTGATGGTCACAATGAGAAGAGGACATGTCCTGGGTGATGGGGGTCAGTAATGATGGATGTATCTCCTGTACCTCCTCCTTGATGGTCACAATTAGAAGAGGACGTATCCTGGGTTATGGGGGTCAGTAATGATGGATGTATCTGCATTACCTCCTCCCTGATGGTCACAATGAGAAGAGAACATGTCCTGGGTGATGGGGGTCAGTAATGATGGATGTATCTCCATTACCCCCTCCCTGATGGTCACAATGAGAAGAGGGCATGTCCTGGGTGATGGGGGTCAGTAATGATGGATGTATCTCCTGTACCTCCTCCCTGATGGTCACAATGAGAAGAGGACATGTCCTGGGTGATGGGGGTCAGTAATGATGGATGTATCTCCTGTACCTCCTCCCTGATGGTCACAAAGAGAAGAGGACATGTCCTGGGTGATGGGGGTCAGTAATGATGGATGTATCTCCTGTACCTCCTCCCTGATGGTAACAATGAGAAGAGGGAACGTCCTGGGTGCTGGGAGGGTCCTTAATGATGGACGCCATCTTTCTGAGTCACCGCTCCTTGAAGATGCTCTGGATGCTACAGAGGCTGGTGCCCAAGATGGGGCCAACCGAGTTTACAACTCCCGGCAGCTTATTTCGGTCCTGTGCAGTAGCCCCCACCTCCCATACCAGAGGGCGATGCAGCCCGTCAGAAAGCTCTCCACGGTACATCTGGAGAAATTAGCGAGTGTCTTTGGTGACCTACCAGATCTCAAACTCCCAATCAAATATAGCCACTGCCACAACTTCTTTGAAGCTGCATCTTGAACAAACTTGGGGTGCTTTCCCTGCAGCGTTGGAGCCCCAGGGAGATCTGATAGAACGCAAACACGAGGAAATTCCGTTAATGCCCCCCTCCCCTTCGTACCCCATCCGTTATTTATTTATTATTTTTTTTCTCTCTCTCTCTGTCCCTCTCACTCTACTCCTTGCCCATCCTCTGGGATTTCCCCCCTCCCCCTTTTCCTTCCCCCAGGGCCTCCTGTCCCCTGATCCTCTCATATCCCTTTTGCCAATCACCTGTCCAGCTCTTGGCTCCATCTCTCCCCCTCCTGTCTTCTCCTATCATTTCGGATCTCCCCCTCTCCCTCCCACTTTCAAGCCTCTTACTAGCTCTTCCTTCAGTTAGTCCTGACGAAGGGTCTCGGCCTGAAACGTCGACTGTACCTCTTCCTAGAGATGCTGCCTGGCTTGCTGCGTTCACCAGCAACTTTTAAGTGTGTTGCTTGAAACCTGATAGAAGGTTTTTTTTAAAATTAGGAGAGGCATAGTAGGCTGGTCAGTTAGAATCTCTTGGCTAGTGTCACGTTTCATCCCCAGCAGCTGCGTAACAGAGGACTCTCTGATCTACGGGCTGCTCCCGGGGACGCACGCGGAGACCGACGTCCGGTGCTGCCGGCAGATCATCAACTCGGTGAAAGGCGCTCTTTGGTCGGCCCGAGACTTGATGATCTGCCAGCACATGGAGATGTCCGTGGGAGAATGCTGCCGACCGGCACGTTCTCGGCTGCGGGGGTACGTGCTGAGGGACGCACTGAAACTCGGTGCAGCCACTGCAAGGGCCCGGTGGGGAAGGACCACGATTTAGGGTTCTTCACCCGCGGGAGTGGGAGGGGTCGGGTGGCGGGGAGTATACCCCTCAACAATGGTGTGGTAAGGTGAAACAACGGAGTGCGACGTGGGTGGCCAAAAGTATGGATACGTACAGACCATAATGTAAAGGATGGAAAGTTATTGAATGGTTTATTGTATGTAATTTTATTTTTGAATAAGTATATTTTGAAATATATGAAAAAGAATTGTCAAACACCAGAGGATATGATGAGGACTTGGGCATGAAGATGTGAAGAATACCGAGGCCTGAAAGCCTAAAGACAGCCTAAAGTTCTTTGTTGTCATTTTGCAATCAGTGGCTAATGGTTGAATTGAATTGACCTTATTTTTTACATTTTTCACATGCATGAGGAGTAAAAATCTTTACGTTACGTCTTCATCTAAACGTGCAATGTGAAAGTTAGAGTAATTTATAATAACTAGTATGTACAACAGGACAGTCAATATAACATAGAAATACAGTTGTGTCAGTGTGAGTTAATCAGTCTGATGGCCTGGTGGAAGAAGCTGTCCCGGAGCCTGTTGGTCCTGGCTTTTATGCTGCGGTACCGTTTTCCGGATGGTAGCAGCTGGAACAGTTTGTGGTTGGGGTGACTCGGGTCCCAATGATCCTTCGGGCCCTTTTTACACGCCTGTCTCTGTAAATGTCCTGAATCGTGGGAAGTTCACATCTACAGATGTGCTGGGCTGTCCGCAGCACTCTCTGCAGAGTCCTGCGACTGAGGGAGATACAGTTCCCGTACCAGGCAGTGATGCAGCCAGTCAGGATGCTCTCAGTTGTGCCCCTGTAGAAAGTCCTGAGGATTTGGGGACTCATGCCAAACCTCTTCAGCCGTCTGAGGTGAAAGAGGCGTTGTTGTGCTTTTTTCACCACACAGCCGGTATGTACAGACCACGTGAGGTCAATAAACAGTAGACAATAGGTGCAGGAGTAGGCCATTCGGCCCTTCGAGCCAGCACCGCCATTCACTGTGATCATGGCTGATCATCCACAATCAGTATCCAGTTCCTGCCTTATCCCCATAACCTTTGATTCCGCTATCTTTAAGAGCTCTATCCATCTCTTTCTTGAAAGCATCCAGAGACTTGGCCTCCACAGCCTTCTGGGGCAGAGCATTCCATATATCCACCACTCTCTGGGTGAAAAAGTTTTTCCTCAAATCCGTTCTAAATGGTCTACCCCTTATTCTTAAACTGTAGCCTCTGGTTCTGGACTCACCCATCAGCGGGAACATGTTTCCTGCCTCCAGCGTGTCCAATCCCTTAATAATCTTATATGTTTCAATCAGATCCCCTCTCAGCCTTCTAAATTCCAGAGTATACAAGCCCAGTTGCTCCAATCTTTTGACATATAACAGTCCGGCCATCCCGGGAATTAACCTTGTGAACCTATGCTGCACTCCCTCAATAGCAAGAATGTCTTTCCTCAAATCTGGAGACCAAAACTGCACACAGTACTCCAGGTGTGGCCTCACCAGGGCCCTGGACAGCTGCAGGTCCTCGGTGGTGTGCACTCCGAGGAACACGCAGGCTGTCCAGTACTGCTCTGTTCTGCGTGTCTACGAAGCTGCCGCAAGCTTCTTGTTGTGCCCAGGTTTACGTCAGCATGAGAGTAAGCTCGCTCTGAATCAACGGCGGCCGACAATCACACAAGCACTGAAGCGAAGTGCTCCTTACCTTTGAGCAGCACCAGGGGCTGTCATGGGAGAAGCAGTGTCGGAAACCCCTGATCTGAGTTAAACGTTACGCCTGGAGTCTAAGCGGATTAAGCCGTGCTTTTACGGTTGCTGTGAGGGGCTGGCGTCCAATTCCGACGGTGAACTCACAACCATGCTGCTATCTCTGGAGCTTTCTCGTCACGTACGGCGGGAGCAGTGCTTGGCGCCCCCTCTCAGCAGGGCTCCTCTGACTGGTGCGGACAGCGGGAGAGGACTCACTCCCCTCCGTCCATCTCCCAACGCCGTGAGGAGACGCACCAGAAAAGAGATTCATCCCCTTTCAGAGATCAAACTGCATCAGACCATCAGCCCCAGGAGCAAAAATTGCTCCATTTGGCCCATCGAATTTGCTCTGCTGGTCCGCCAGGGCCGATTTGTTACCTTCCTCAACCTCATTTCTCCTGCGCTCTCCCCGTAACCTCTGACACCCGGACTAAACGGCAAGAGGGGGCCTCAACTGGTGACACTTTGAGATGCAGCTCGGATGGGAGTCATCCGATGCTGCTACGGCCGAAATTCACGGTCACAGTCAGCGGACCATGAGCCCTAGGAGCGGGTTCAGGCCATTCGGCCCATCACGTCTGCCTCTCCGTTTACTATCCCTCTCAGCCCCCATTCTCCCCATAACCTTTGACACCCCCGACAAACCAAGAACCGATCAACCTCCGCTTTAAACATACCCAATGACTTGGCCTCCGCGGCCGTCCGTGACAATGAACTCCGACAGATTCACCAGCCTCCGGCTGAAGAAATTCCTCCTCGTCACTTTTCTAAATGGACACCTCTCTATTCTGAGGCTGTGCCCTCTGGTGCTGGACCAACCCAATACCTTTAGAGATATGATTGCAACAACTCAAAGACGTTCTGCCAGCCATCTACCACTGACACTCTTAAAAAAAATCACTTACCCCTCAGGCTTTCTTCAAACTTTCACCCTCTCACCTTAAAGCGAGGCCCTCTGCTATTTGACTTTCCCATTCTCGGACCTAAAACCGACACTCTGCCCTATCTTTTACTCCCATAACTTGATATACACTGCATCACGGCCTGCTCTGGAGACCCCAAAGTCCCTGGACAGAAAATCCCACAAAAAGTAGTGGGTACGGCCCAGTCCATCGCGGGTCAAGCCCTCCCCACCATTGAGCACATCTGCACGAAACACTGTCGCAGGAAAGCAGCGTCCATCGTCAGGGACTCCCAACACCCAGGACATGATCTCTTCTCACTGCTGCCATCAGTGTGGAAGTACAGGAGCCTCAGGACTCGCACCACCAGGTTCAGGAACAGTTATTACCCCTCAACCATCAGGAAGGAGGTACAGGAGCCTCAGGACCCGCACCACCAGGATCAGGAACAGTTATTACCCCTCAACCATCAGGAAGGAGGTACAGGAGCCTCAGGACACACACCACCAGGTTCAGGAACAGTTATTACCCCTCAACCATCAGGAAGGAGGTACAGGAGCCTCAGGACCCGCACCACCAGGTTCAGGAACAGTTATTACCCCTCAACCATCAGGAAGGAGGTACAGGAGCCTCAGGACCCGCACCACCAGGTTCAGGAACAGTTATTACCCCTCAACCATCAGGAAGGAGGTACAGGAGCCTCAGGACCCGCACCACCAGGTTCAGGAACAGTTATTACCCCCCAACCATCGGGAAGGAGGTACAGGAGCCTCAGGACCCACCCCACCAGGTTCAGGAACAGTTATTACCCCCCAACCATCAGGAAGAAGGTACAGGAGCCTCAGGACCCACACCACCAGGTTCAGGAACAGTTATTACCCCTCAACCATCAGGAAGGAGGTACCGGAGCCTCAGGACCCACACCGCCAGGATCAGGAACAGTTATTACCCCTCGACCATCAGGAAGGAGGTACAGGAGCCTCAGGACCCGCACCACCAGGTTCAGGAACAGTTATTACCCCCTCGACCATCAGGAAGGAGGTACGGGAGCCTCAGGACCCGCACCACCAGGTTCAGGAACAGTTATTACCCCTCAACCATCAGGAAGGAGGTACAGGAGCCTCAGAACCCACACCACCAGGTTCAGGGACAGTTATTACCCCCTCGACCATCAGGAAGGAGGTACGGGAGCCTCAGGACCCGCACCACCAGGTTCAGGGACAGTTATTACCCCCTCAACCATCAGGAAGGAGGTACGGGAGCCTCAGGACCTGCACCACCAGGTTCAGGGACAGTTATTACCCCCTCAACCATCAGGCTCCTGAACCAGAGGGGATAACTTCACTCAACTTCACTCACCCCTGTCACTGAACTGTTCCCACAACCTACGGATTCACTTTCAAGGGCTCTCCATCTCACGGTCTCGATATTTTTTTTTAGGCATCCATTAGTCTTGTGAGATCATGGGTTTGCGCCTTGGAAGGTTTCCAGGCCTGGGCAGGGTTGTGTGGAAGACCGGCAGTTGCCCATGCTGCAAGTCTCCCCTCTCCACGACACCGATGTTGTCCAAGGGAAAGGCATTAGGACCCATACAGCTTGGCACCGGTGTCGTCGCAGAGCGATGTGTGGTTAAGTACCTTGCTCAAGGACACAACACGTTGCCTCGGCCGAGGCTCGAACTCACAACCTTCAGGTCACTAGACCGACGCCTTAACCACTTGGCCACACACCAACACACGATATTTATCGATTATTTATCTATCTATTTATTTACGTGCTTGTTGTTTTTCTTTTCTCTCAAATGCCCCTCAGGGTTGTATAAGATTATGTACACAGTACTAGTACGTGCTGTGATAATAAATTTACCTTGCCCTTTGATATTTCCGTCGGGTCCCCCCTCAGGCTCAAACGTCCCCAGAGAACACAAATCCAGGTGAGCGGGTCACAACCACGGATTCGGCACGGCGCAGCGATTGGGCTGGTGAACACGCACGCGCCGGCCGGCCACCGCTTCACCGTGACGGCATTTAGCTCCACCCTTTGCGTGGCGGTCGCCCGCCGAGACTCGAGCAGGGCACAGCGACGTCTGGCTGCATTCGGCCTGGCCTGAGGAGATCGGGCCGCGGGCGCTTCCCACTGCCTCAGTAAAACAGACAGCAGCATCAAGAACCCCTCCCACCTGGACGTCCTCTCCTTTCACCCCTCCCATTAGACAGAAGATACAGAAATCATGTAGCACCAGGCTCAAAGACAGTTTATATCCTCTATTATAAAGCCATCGAAGGCCTTCCGATGGTGATAAGATAGACTCTTGACCTCACAATCCACCTTGTTTACCATTTGAGAGCATTGGTTGGTGACCTTATTTGGCCAGGTGTCCATCGTTTTCTGCCTCCCCCCAACTCCGCCAGCGCTGCAGTCCGTGAACTGCCGACTCGCCTCGGTGTCTCGGGCCACATCCGAAACCCGGTGACAGAAGGTTTTGGTGTTCCCCCGGAGCGGAGAGCCCGCTAGAAGCAGGTGTGGGTTGCATCTCACTTTGGAGGGCTCTGGCGCCCACGTCAGGGCGGCGGAGAGACCTTCTGGGTCTGTTGTTGCATCAGACGGATCGCACCTGTGGTACCGGCGAACAGTTTGGTCGGGTGATTACTGCATATGCTGACACAAGCAGTCGTCTGACTTGAAATATCGACTCTGTGCTTTTCCCCACCTGGTGACTACTTCCGGAACTTTCTGTTTGTTCTCCCTTACACAACTGTCTGATTTCGACACCACACCTTTACCTAGCTCGAACTTAAGCCTGGTTTATACTTGTGCGTACGGGCTACGCTGTAGGCCTGATTTATACTTTTGCCTAGCCCTACGCCGTCGCGAGCATGTGTAGTTGCGTTTGCGTCGCTCTGCAATTCACCGCCAAAACGCTAGTGGGGTTTCTATGCCACTGTGTTGAGTATATTCGTGAGAGACACGGACGAGGAAATACATTTCAAATATTCTCGGATGTCGGCAGGTAGATTTGACAATTTGGTTCATCGTCTCCAACCGTTTATTTCGCATCAGTGTACAGACATGACGGAGAAAAGCAACTGGAAATGCGTAGGAGGAAATGCGATGCTACCAAGCGGACCAATCACAGCTGTTGCGGACTGCGTCGCCGCGACGCGTGAGTTAATTTTTTTGGGGAGGTGCGCGTCACCCTACAGCGTAGAGTACGCGGTACCTACAGCGTACATTTGACGCAGAAGTTGGGCTTTAGTCATCGAATGATACATCACTCAAAAAAAAAACCCCATATCCTTCAGCTCCATAAATCTGTGCTGATTGGTAACACCCGTTGGCACTAATTCTACATTAATCCCATCCTCTATTTCCCAGATCCCGTCAGCACACCGGGGAAGCCGTCTGCGGCCAATTACCCATCTTTGGGAAGCTCAAGGAGTCCAGACCTTCCATAGAAACTCTGTCCTACCACAGTCAGTTAGCAAGGCTCCATCACCCCAACAGGGTCGTAGGCTGCCGACAGCAGATCGCCAGCATCCTCTGTCCTCAGACAGTCTCTGAGACCCCACTTGGAGCACTGTGTTCAGTTCCAGGAAGGACGTGGAAACCACAGGAAGGGTGCAGAGGAGATTTACAAGGATGTTGCCTGGATTGGAGGGCGTGCCTTACGAAAATAGGTTGAATGAACTCGGCCTTTTCTCCTTGGAGCGACGGAGGATGAGAGGTGACCTGATAGAGGTGTATAAGATGATGAGAGGCATTGATCGTGTGGATAATCAGAGGCTTTTTCCCAGAGCCGAAATGGCTAACATGAGGGGGCACAGTTTTAAGGTGCTTGGAAGTAGGTACAGAGGGGACGTCAGGGGTGAGTTTTTCCACAGAGAGAGTGTGGTGAGTGTGTGGAATGTACTGCCGGCGACGGTGGTGGAGGCCGATACAATAGGGTCTCTTAAGAGACTCTTTGAAAGATACATAGAGCTTAGCTTACCAGTTCACAGAAATGGAGGGAGTTCGGGTGGAAAAACTTGATAAGGTATTTTATTACACCCTCTCAGAAATCCCATTATGATAGTAACCCCCACCCCCGTTTGCTGGAGAAATTGTGGAAATCAAAATGCAAACCATTATCATATTTTCTGGGAATGCCCCGTTATCAAAGACTATTGGAGTGGGATACATAATGCCCTACAAGACATCTTTAAATGTGAAATACCCTTAGATAGTAAGACCATATATTTTGGGTATGTACCTCAAGATTGGTTGAAAAGAGATAAATACTTAATGAATATACTGCTGGTGGCTGGTAAAAAGACCCTTACCAGGAAATGGTTATCACAGGAGAGCCCAACTTTAAATGTATGGATGGAAATTACAATGGACATTTACAAAACGGAGAAGATAACAGCATCTGTTAATCGTAAGTTGGAACAATTTGATTCATACTGGGAAAAATGGTTTAACTACATAACACCTGATTTTATTCTCACAAGTGAATGAATATGTTATATAGAAAAAGATCTCTCCCTACTTTGTACATAATTTTCTTCTTTCGATTGTTCTTTCTTTCCTCTCCTTTCTATGTTAAATATTATGTGGAGATTTGTGACAAATATGACTGTGATATATATGTACAGTATCTGAAATACATCTTATGGAAATGTTTGTTCGATGATGAAATTCAATGAGAAATATATCACAAAAAAAACAAAATGGTGTGCTATGCAGTAGGGAAATTCTCGGCCGCTTCTAGAGTAGGTTACATGGTTGGCACAACATATTACGTTCTATGTTGTCCCCAGGAGCAGCCCATCTTCGTAGGGTCGGTTTCAAGGTGGGGTGGCCAGCCTCTATCCCGTCTTCCACACTAGTGCTTGCCCGGTGACCTGGCGTGTGTCTGATCCATCCTCATCCTAGACAGGGAATGACAGAAAGGTACCGTACAGGAAGAGGACCCCCCGCCGACCCGTCCCACCTAGCCTGCGGCGAGCCATTGAAACCGCCTAAACCTCCTTTGACCGAGCTCTTCTGCTGCTGCTGCCGCCGTCTGCCGTGCTCTCCGCCGTAGGCCGGCGTTGCTGACGGCTCCTGGCCCGCAGAAACCCGGAGGAATCTTCGCCGGCGGCTGTTAATAAAAGTTGGCGCTTCCCTAAGGATGTTCTTTGCTGCCTCGCGCAGAAACCGGCCCCCCATCTCCCATGCTGGAGCGGAAGAGCCAAATCTAGGTTCGCCGTGGCCGTTATAGGGAGAGATACGTCCCTATGGTGGTGGGGGGGGGACCTGTTCTGGTCCCTAGCACATACGTGCAATTGCAAAGAAAGCACGGCAGGGCCTACACTCCCTTGGGAGTCTGCAGAGGTCTGGCATGGCGTCTAAAACTTAGACAAACTTCTTTTTGTAATAATTTTATTGAATTTCATCATCCAACAAACATTTCCAAAAGATGTATTTCAGATACTGTACATATATATCATATAATCATATTTGTCACAAATCTCCACATAATATTTATCTGAGGTATACACCCACAGAAAAGAGGAAAGAAAGAACAAGCAAAAGGAGAAAACCATGTACAGAGTGGGGAGTGATTTTTTTTTACAACATATTCATTGACTTATGAGAATAAAATCAGGCCTATGAAGTGTTATGTAGTTAAACCATTTTTTAAGATTAGATTATGAGGACACTCAGTCCTCTTTTATCGTCATTTAGAAATGCATACATGCATTAAGAAATGATACAGTGTTCCTCCAGAGTGATATCACAGAAAACAGGACAGACCAAAGACTAACACTGACAGAACCACAGTATGAATCAAACTGTTCCAACTTACGATTAACAGATGCTGTTATCTTCTCCATTTTGTAAATATTCATTGTAATTTCCATACATACATTTAAAGTTGGGCCCTCCTATGATAGCCATTTCCTGGTAAGAGTCTTCTTACCAGCCGCCAGCAATATATTCATTAAATATTTATTTCTTCTCAAGAGGTGGTGCGTGGCCAAGTGGCTAAGGCGTCGGTCTAGTGATCTGAAGGTCGCTAGTTCGAGCCTTGGCTGAGGCAGCGTGTTGTGTCCTTGAGCAAGGCACTTAACCACACATTGCTCTGCGACGACACCGGTGACAGGCTGTATGGATCCTAATGCCCTTCCCTTGGACAACATCGGTGTCGTGGAGAGGGGAGACTTGCAGCATGGGCAACTGCCGGTCTCCCATACAACCTTGCCCAGGCCTGCGCCCTTCCAAGGTCTCACGAGACTAATGGATTTGCCTATTTGCCTATATCTCTTTTCAAACATTCTTGAGGTACATACCCAAAATATATGGTCTTACTTTCTAAGGGTATTTCACATTTAAAGATGTCTTGTAGGGCATTGTGTATCCCATTATCCCATTGTGGGTTAATTCCCGGGATGGCGGGACTGTGATATGTTGAAAGATTGGAGCGACTGGGCTTGTATACTCTGGAATTTAGAAGGATGAGAGGGGATCTGATTGAAACATATAAGATTATTAAGGGATTGGACACGCTCGAGGCAGGAAACATGTTCCCGATGTTGGGGGAGTCCAGAACCAGAGGCCACAGTTTAAGAATAAGGGGTAGGCCATTTAGAACGGAGTTGAGGAAAAACTTTTTCACACAGAGGGTTGTGGTTCTATGGAATGCTCTGCCTCAGAAGGCAGTGGAGGCCAATTCTCTGGATTCTTTCAAGAAAGACTTAGATAGAGCTCTTAAAGATAGCGGAGTGAAGGGATACGGGGAGAAGGCAGGAACTGGATACTGATTGTGGATGATCAGCCATGATCACAGTGAATGGTGGTGCTGCCTCGAAGGGCCAAATGGCCTACTCCTGCACCTATTGTCTGTTGTCATTCCAATAGTCTTTGATAATGGGGCAATCCCAGAAAATATGATAACAGTTTGCATTTTGATTTTTTTTTAGATTATGAGGACACGCAGTCCTCTTTTATTGTCATTTAGTAATGCATGCGTTAAGAAATGATACAATATTCCTCCGGTGTGATATCACAAAACACAGGATAGACCAAGACTGAAAAACTGACAAAAACCACATATTTCTCCATCAAACAGGGAGGTTACTATCATAATGGGATTTCTGAGAGGGTGTAATAAAATATCTTATCAAGTTTTTCCATCCAAACTCCCTGCATTTCTGTGAACTGGTACACTTCCATTGATACCTGCATATTATTAACTTTGACAAACTCCTACAGACGTGTACTGACTGGTCTGGTTTGGAAGCACCACGCTGTTATACAGACTGGGCCTGACGTCAGGGCTGAACTGGGGTCTCTGGAGCCGAGAGGCAGCGCCCCTGCAGAGGGAAACTTTATCATCAAAGTACATATCTGTTACCGTGCGCGTGGTGGTTAGCACAAATGCTTGACAGCGCAGGCAGCCTGGAAGAAGCTTGTACGTTCTCTACGCTGCAAACCCCGCATGGGTTTCCTCCCACGGTCCAAAGACCCATTGGTGGGTCAGTTCATCAGTCATTGTAAACTGTCCCGTAACGGGAGGAGGTGATAGCAGTGTTGCCGCGCGTGCTCAGCCCTCCGGTGAAAATGATATCGTATCCGTTAAATAGGGGCCGTGAACAATTCTGATTTGATGGAGACAGACGTGAGAAGCAGAGGAACACCTGGAGAAATTTCTGAAACGCCGGTTCGCTGCCGCTGTTACTGGGCGATCGAGAATCTTCCGGAGGAAAGGCCTCAAAATCCCCGGCTTTGCCTGCTGCTGGCGACCGAGATTGAGGTCGAATCATTCGGATAGAGATGGCACTCGGTACTCGGAGTCGGAGGGCTGGTCGGAGGCTCGAAGTTTTCGGATGACTCAGAGTCGGACTGTGGTCGGGCATGGCAGGGAGGGTTTTTCTTCCTTCTCCCGTCTGCGTGAGATGTGGGACTTCCGAGAAACTTTGAACTCTTTTACTGTGCCATGGACTGTTCTTCATCAAGTTATGGTATTGTTGCACTGTTGTAACTATATGTTATAATTATGTGGTTTTGTTAGTTTTTCAGTCTTGGTCTGTCCTGTGTTTCTGTGATATCACACCGGAGGAATATTGTATCATTTCTTAATGCATGCATTACTAAATGACAATAAAAGAGGACTGTGTGCCCTCATAATCTAATCTAATCTAATTAGGAGAGGATTAAATCGAGTGATTGCTGTGAGGTGTGGCTCAAATGGCCTATTCCGAGCTGTATCTGAACAAATAAAAAATTTAAAATCATACAACCCTGGATTCATTTTCCTGCGGGGCCCACTCAGCAAATCTATAGAACGGTAACCAAAACAGGATCCGTGAACAATCTACCAGAGTGCAAGAGGCAGCAAGCTCAGCAAATGCAAACACAAATAATTAGAAATAGGTAACGAGAGCAGAAGGTGACCAGATAAAGAGTCCTTAAAGTGAGATCATCGGTTCTGGGAGCATCTCAATGGTATAGCGTCAAACGAAACAACGTTCCCACGGACCAAGGTGCACAGCACAGTACATATAACTCACACACACAACACATAAAGTATACCGTCAAACGAAACAACGTTCCCCCGGACCAAGGTGCACAGCACAGTACATATAACTCACACACACAACACACAAAGTATACCATCAAACGAAACAACGTTCCCCCGGACCAAGGTGCACAACACAGTACATATAACTCACACACAACACATAAAGTATACCGTCAAACGAAACAACGTTCCGCCGGACCAAGGTACACAACACAGTACATATAACTCACACACACAACACATAAAGTATACCGTCAAACGAGACAACGTTCCCCCGGACCAAGGTGCACAACACAGTACATATAACTCACACACACAACACATAAAGTATACCGTCAAACGAGACAACGTTCCCCCGGACCAAGGTACACAACACAGTACATATAACTCACACACACAACACATAAAGTACACCGTCACACGAAACAACGTTCCCCCGGACCAAGGTGCACAACACAGTACATATAACTCACACACACAACACATAAAGTATACCGTCAAACGAAACAACGTTCCCCCGGACCAAGGTGTAGAACACAGTACATATAACTCACACACACAACACATAAAGTATACCGTCAAACGAAACAACGTTCCCCCGGACCAAGGTGCACAACACAGTACATATAACTCACACACACAACACATAAAGTATACCGTCAAACGAAACAACGTTCCCCCGGACCAAGGTGCACAACACAGTACATATAACTCACACACACAGCACATAAAGTATACCGTCAAACGAAACAACGTTCCCCCGGACCAAGGTACACAACACAGTACATATAACTCACACACACAACACATAAAGTATACTGTCAAACGAAACAACGTTCCCCCGGACCAAGGTGCACAACACAGTACATATAACTCACACACACAACACATAAAGTATACCGTCAAACGAAACAACGTTCCCCCGGACCAAGGTGCACAACACAGTACATATAACTCACACACACAACACATAAAGTATACCGTCAAACGAAACAACGTTCCCCCGGACCAAGGTGCACAACACAGTACATATAACTCACACACACAACACATAAAGTATACCGTCAAACGAAACAACGTTCCCCCGGACCAAGGTGCACGACACAGTACATATAACTCACACACACAACACATAAAGTATACCGTCAAACGAAACAACGTTCCCCCGGACCAAGGTGCACAACACAGTACATATAACTCACACACACAACACATAAAGTATACCGTCAAACGAGACAACGTTCCCCCGGACCAAGGTACACAACACAGTACATATAACTCACACACACAACACATAAAGTACACCGTCACACGAAACAACGTTCCCCCGGACCAAGGTGCACAACACAGTACATATAACTCGCACACACAACACGTAAAGTATACCGTCAAACGAAACAACGTTCCCCCGGACCAAGGTGCACAACACAGTACATATAACTCACACACACAACACATAAAGTATACCGTCAAACGAAACAACGTTCCCCCGGACCAAGGTGTAGAACACAGTACATATAACTCACACACACAACACATAAAGTATACCGTCAAACGAAACAACGTTCCCCCGGACCAAGGTGCACAACACAGTACATATAACTCACACACACAACACATAAAGTACACCGTCACACGAAACAACGTTCCCCCGGACCAAGGTGCACAACACAGTACATATAACTCACACACACAACACATAAAGTATACCGTCAAACGAAACAACGTTCCCCCGGACCAAGGTGTAGAACACAGTACATATAACTCACACACACAACACATAAAGTATACCGTCAAACGAAACAACGTTCCCCCGGACCAAGGTGCACAACACAGTACATATAACTCACACACACAACACATAAAGTATACCGTCAAACGAAACAACGTTCCCCCGGACCAAGGTGCACAACACAGTACATATAACTCACACACACAACACATAAAGTATACCGTCAAACGAAACAACGTTCCCCCGGACCAAGGTGCACGACACAGTACATATAACTCACACACACAACACGTAAAGTATACCGTCAAACGAAACAACGTTCCCCCGGACCAAGGTGCACAACACAGTACATATAACTCACACACACAACACATAAAGTATACCGTCAAACGAAACAACGTTCCCCCGGACCAAGGTGCACAACACAGTACATATAACTCACACACACAACACATAAAGTACACCGTCAAACGAAACAACGTTCCCCCGGACCAAGGTGCACAACACAGTACATATAACTCACACACAACACATAAAGTATACCGTCAAACGAAACAACGTTCCCCCAGACCAAGGTGCACAACACAGTACATATAACTCACACACACAACACATAAAGTACACCGTCAAACGAAACAACGTTCCCCCGGACCAAGGTGCACAACACAGTACATATAACTCACACACAACACATAAAGTATACCGCTGAATGAAACAACGTTCCCCCAGACCAAGGGGCACAACACAATACATATAACACACACACGACACATAATCGGGCAGATTATTATTAAGATGGGGAGAAAATTCAATAATCGGAAGTGCAAAGGGACTTGGGGGTCCTCGTGCAGGATACCCTAAAGGTTATCCACCAGGTTGGATTGGCAGTAAGGAAGGCGAATGCTATGTTGGCATTCATTTCAAGAGGAATAGTGTATAAGAGTAAGGAGGTGTTAGTGAGACCTCATTTGGAATACTGTGTGCAGTTTGGGCCCCCTATCTTAGAAAGGATTCTCAGATGTTGGAGAGAGTTCAGAGAAGATTTACGAGGATGATTCCTGGAATGCAGGGGCTAACGTATGAGGAGCGTCTGTCGGCTCTTGGACTGTATTCATTAGAGTATAGCAGAATGAGAGGGGATCTCATAGAAACGTTTCAAATGTTGAAAGGGTTGGACAGAGTAGATGTGGAAAGGTTGTTTCCCTCGGTGGGTGAGTCCAGGACAAGAGGCCATAGTCTTAGAATTAGAGGGTACCCATTTAAAACAGAGATGAGGAGAAATTTTTTTAGCCAGAGGGTCGTGGATTTGTGGAATTTGTTGCCACATACACCTGTGGAGGCCCAGTCATTGAGGGTGTTTAAGGAGGAGATTGACAGGTATCTAATTAGTCAGGGTATCAAGGGATATGGGGAAAAAGCCGGAAATTGGAACTAGATGGGTGAATAGTTTAGCTCATGGGGGAGCTGCGGAGCAGACTCGATGGGCCGAATGGCCTACTTCTGCTCCTTTGTCTTGTGATCTTGTGATAAAGTATACCGTCAAACGAAACAATGTTCCTCGGGACTCTCCCCCTCCTCATATCATTAGTACTGTGCAAATGACTTAGGCACATATATATAACTAGGGTTTTGTACAGTCCTGTAGTTGTTAACGTGTAGCAGAGAGTGTGTTTGTAAATCTGACGAGAGCAGAGGATATTGGGAATGGCACGGGGGTGGGGTGTGGGGGACAGGTGACAGAGAAGGAGTGCCAGGGGCGGGGTTTGGAGACACACCCAGCCCCGAGACACCAGGCAAGGTCATTTGATTCTAAACAATTGGTTTATTGATCATTACAGAATGTGTCTCTGGTGCTCCCTGTTCTCTCCCCTCTCCCTTCCCCTTTCCCCTCTCCCTGCCCCCCCTTCCCACTCTCAGTCCACAATACGGACCCAGGTTTATCATTGCTCACACTTGTCATGAAATTTGTTTTTTTTTGTTTGCAGCAGCAGCAGCACAGTGAGATACATAAACTCACTATAGTTCCGTGCAAAAATCTTAGCTATACATATATATGTGCCCAAGGCTCTCTGCACACTGCTGTACCTCACACGCACACAACACGAAGTGATATTACCACGAGCGGATTAACAAATAACAAGGTGAATTTACAACACGAGTTGAAACGTAAACCTGCATGATGAGACCTGGCTGCTGCCATTGCTTTACGGCCTTTGGCTGTAAACGCTCGAAGCTCTCTGACCCCCACTCCTGAATCGCTTTGCCGTCCCACCTCACCCCTTCTCCTTAGCTCGCCGAACAGGCCTGTGGTCACCCGCACCAACTTGGCCGCAAGACAGAGAGCTGCAGAATAAACTGAGCAAAATGGCACTCATATTGACCATCATCGTCATCATTGTGCGCCGCGTCGAATGACATCATTATCACGGGCCGTGTCTATGACATGGGCG
This sequence comes from Mobula birostris, assembly GCF_030028105.1. NCBI lineage: Eukaryota > Metazoa > Chordata > Chondrichthyes > Myliobatiformes > Myliobatidae > Mobula > Mobula birostris. The sequence goes on along the minus strand of NC_092389.1, from coordinate 53,404,407 downwards.
AGCGTGGTCTTTCCACAGCTGTGACCGTTCTGGGCAAACTTTTCTACAGAAGTTGTATTTTACAAGACGGGGTGACCCCCGCCCCCCAAAGCCCATTATCAATACTCGTCAGGGGTCGCAGAACCAGGACTTGAGATCTGCACCAGCCGCTCATGGGTTCATGTGGCCGTGATCAGGGGGGCTGAGCAGGTGCTACACCTTGCAACAGGGTGACCTGCAGGCTAGCGGAGGGAAGGAGCACCTCACACCTCCACCCCGCCACCCGTCATTTTGGCATCACTTTCCAAAGTACATACTCCTTGGGCTCTCCCCCAGCTTTTGGACCTTGCCTCTGCTTTATCTCAAATAATAACGAGGCGGCCTACGGGGAAGAAGTCATCACCCTGAAACAGTGGTATCAAGAAAAGAACCTCTCCCTCAATGTCGCGAAAACAAAGGAGCTGGTTGTGGACTACAGGAGGAACGGAGACTGATGTCAATGGATCTGGAGTTGAGAGAGTGAACAGCTTTAAATTCCTCACGTGGTCTGTACACACCAGCTGTGCAGTGAAAAAGGCACAACAGCACCTCTTTCACTTCAGACGGTTGAGGAAGTTTGGTATGGGCCCCCAAATCCTAAGGACTTTCTACAGGGACACAATTGAGAGCATCCTGACTGGCTGCATCACTGCCTGGTACGGGAACTGTACCTCCCTCAGTCGCAGGACTCTGCAGAGAGCGGTGCGGACAGCCCAGCACATCTGTAGATGTGAACTTCCTACGATTCAGGACATTTACAGAGACAGGTGTGTAAAAAGGGCCCGAAGGATCATTGGGGACCCGAGTCACCCCAACCACAATCTATTCCAGCTGCTACCATCCGGGAAACGGTACCACAGCATAAAAGCCAGGACCAACAGGCTCCGGGACAGCTTCTTCCACCAGGCCATCAGACTGATTAACTCACGCTGATTTGCGTGTACTCTGTATTACACTGACTGTTCTATTTATTATAAATGATTACAAATTACTATGATTGCATGTTGCACATTTAGGTGGAGAGGTAATGTAAAGATTTTTACTCCTCATGTATGTGAAGGATGTAAGAAATAAAGTCAATTCAATTTGAGATTGAGAGCTCTATTTTAACGGTAGTCACCTGGTAAAGGGTTCACTGCTAACGTTGTAGGGTGTTTCACGTGATGGTCTTTCTGGGTTCTTGTTTCAGATAAGGGGTGCTTCGGGATGTGAGCCATCCGGTCAGGAGAGAAGGCTGGGGGAGCGGGCCTTTTTTTTTAGCGCCTGACCCCCAGTGCGACCCTTTGTCTTTGTTCGGCGGGAGATGAGGAGGGAAGACGCCGGAGAGAAGCGGTCGTAGGATTCGATCTGGTGGGGACCATGATTCGATGGAGCAAGGTGCAGGAGTCTACTGAGGACTTTTGGAAGAGTTGAGCTCCAACCCGTGGACATTTGTCCGTTAAATGTTACAATGGGCCCTTTTTACTTCCTTTTCCCCCTTTCTTTTCTTTACTAACCCTCTCGTTAAGTTAAGATTCCTTCAGTTGTAAGCAGTTGTGCAGTCTGTTGTTCCCTGGCTTTGAACTGTTTACAGGGCAGCAAATCGCACGCCATGCACACAGGCCCGGGTTTGGGTGAGAGAGACGTCCCTGTCTCATGGGTTTGGCGGGTCTTTCAGCGCCGAGATGGGAGACTGCCCGGGAGGGCTAATGAGCCGCCTCCTCCTGAGACGCCCGGGGAGGGCTAAACGGGGGTTCATAAGGATCGGGGTTGACTTTGTGGGCGCAGTGTTAACCTCCATCCGATGCCCGGTCTCCCAGGGGCTGGGCGGTGTCAGAGCGAACGCGGTTTAATCGTTGCCCCGCAGAGTTAGAACGGGAGGGGGGAAGATTTAAAAGAGAGTCGGGGTGGGTGGGGGCGGCACGTGGAACGCGCTACCAGGAGGAAGCAACAGAGGGGGGGCCTGCGAAATTGCAACGCGTAAGCCATTCAGCAGGGTACGAGTCAAACACAGGCGAATGAGACGAGTTCAGACAGGGTGGCACGGTGGCGTAGCGGTTTACGGTGCAGGCGACCCGGGTCCGATTCCCGCCACTGCCTGTGAGGACATTTGTACGTTCTCTCCCCGAGACCGCGTGGGTTTCCTCCGGGTGCTCCAGTTTCCAAACACATGCTGGTCACTGTAAACTGTCCCGTTAAACTGGGGAGGGTTAGGCTGGGGTTAAAGCACGGCTGGAAGGTTCATTTCTGCACTGGATGACATCATAAAACCATGACCAGTTTGTGAACTAATCCAGCTTAGAGTCATACTGAGTTACTGTCAGTGACTAACTCCCACTGCTTGGAAACATTACTCTGCCAGGAAAATCTTCAGAGGAAAACCCCCCGTCCTATTATTCCCAGCAACCTTCAAAAAGCCATCAGAGCCGACTGCCCTCGGAGCAGTTGCCCGAAAGGAGTTTGTACGTTCTCCCCTGCAAGAGCGTGGGTTTCCCCCGGGTGACAATAGGTGCAGGAGTAGGCCATTCAGCCCTTCGAGCCAGCACCGCCATTTACTGTGATCATGGCTGATCAGCCACAATCAGTACCCCGTTCCTGCCTTCTCCCCATATCCCTTCACTCCGCTATCTTTAAGAGCTCTATCTAACTCTTTCTTGAAAGAATCCAGAGAATTGGCCTCCACTGCCTTCTGAGGCAGAGCATCCCACAGAACCACAACCCTCTGTGTGAAAAAGTTTTTCCTCAACTCCGTTCTAAATTGTCTACCCCTTATTCTTAAACTGTGGCCTCTGGTTCTGGACTCCCCCAACATCGGGAACATGTTTCCTGCCTCCAGCGTGTCCAATCCCTTAATAATCTTAATAACCAGCTGCTCTGGTTTCCTCACACAGTCCAAAGGCGTACCGGCTGGTAGATTATGAATCGAATTGAATTGACTTTATTACCTACATCCTTCACATACGTGAGGAGTAAAAATCTTAATGTTACATCGCCATCTAAATGTACAATGTGCAAATTATAGTCATAGTCATACTTTATTGATCCCAGGGGAAACTGGTTTTTGTTACAGTTGCACCATAAATAATAAATAGTAATAAAACCATAAATAGTTAAATAGTAATATGTAAATTATGCCAGGAAATAAGTCCAGGACCAGCCTATTGGCTCAGGGTGTCTGACCCTCCAAGGGAGGAGTTGTAAAGTTTGATGGCCACAGGCAGGAATGACTTCCTATGACGCTCTGTGTTGCATCTCAGTGGAATGAGTCTCTGGCTGAATGTACTCCTGTGCCCAATCAGTCCATTATGTAGTGGATGGGAGACATTGTCCAAGATGGCATGCAACTTGGACAGCATCCTCTTTTCAGACACCACCGTCAGAGAGTCCAGTTCCATCCCCACAACATCACTGGCCTTACGAATGAGTTTGTTGATTCTGTTGGTGTCTGCTACCCTCAGCCTGCTGCCCCAGCACACAACAGCAAACATGATAGCACTGGCCACCACAGACTCGGAGAACATCCTCAGCATCGTCCGGCAGATGTTAAAGGACCTCAGTCTCCTCAGGAAATAGAGACGGCTCTGACCCTTCTTGTAGACAGCCTCAGTGTTCTTTGACCAGTCCAGTTTATTGTCAATTCGTATCCCCAGGTATTTGTAATCCTCCACCATGTCCACACTGACCCCCTGGATGGAAACAGGGGTCACCGGTACCTCAGCTCTCCTCAGGTCTACCACCAGCTCCTTAGTCTTTTTCACATTAAGCTGCAGATAATTCTGCTCACACCATGTGACAAAGTTTCCTACCGTAGCCCTGTACTCAGCCTCATCTCCCTTGCTGATGCTTCGAACTAGTAATAGTAATAGTAATTTATAATAACTAGTATGTACAACAGGACAGTCAATATAACATAGAAATACAGTTGTGTCACTGTGAGTTAATCAGTCTGATGGCCTGGTGGAAGAAGCTGTCCCGGAGCCTGTTGGTCCTGGCTTTTATGCTGTGGTACCGTTTCCTGGACGGTAGCAGCTGGAACAGTTTGTGGTTGGGGTGACTCAGGTCCCCAATGATCCTTCGGATCATTTTTACAAACCTGTCTCTGTAAATGTCCTGAACAGTGGGAAGTTCACATCTACAGATGTGCTGGGCTGTCCGCACCACTCTCTGCAGAGTCCTGCGACTGAGGGAGGTACAGTTCCCGTACCAGGCAGTGATGCAGCCAGTCAGGATGCTCTCAATTGTGTCCCTGTAGAAAGTTCTTAGGATTTGGGGGGCCCAGACCAAACTTCCTCAACCGTCTGAGGTGAAGGAGGCGCTGTTGTTAATTGGTCATTGTAAATCGTCCCGCGATTAGGGTAGGATTAAATTGTGGGGTATTGCTGGGCAGCGCCAGAAGGGCCTATTCCTTGATATATCTTAATAAAATAAAAATGTTTAAAAGTGAAGGCTTTTTTAAAAAACGTTAATCGAGCAGCTCAACCGTCCGAAGTCCCGATGGGCTTTCGGCAGCAAACTATCTCCTCACACACCCCGCCTTCTCCCAGACCGTGCGTTCGGTGGAAGGTGTCGCTCTGGCGGATCTCTGCCAACGCTCCCACAGAGTCCAGGAGCCAGCGCTGCGATGCCGGGCCGTCGACGGTTAATAACTGGAGCCCTCTCCTGTGAGGGTCATACTTGTGAGTTCTCCGATGAGTTTGAATAATTCATTGAGTGCTGAGAGTGTTTAATCTGGCGAGAGTGACGCACTTGGTGCCCCCTTGGAGATGGGGACGTCTCCAGCAAGCAATCTTTTACGTGCTGAATGCATAATATCCAATCCCACGGCGAGACGATGTTAATATGCATTTTCACACTGTTATGAAGTTGACTAATAAGATCAGACAATCCCTGCCTCATTAAAAAGAACCTGGATTCACTTGACATTCATTGAGGGATATCGCTGGTTGTTTGCTTCGAGCTAGGATCATCACTTTAACCCTTTCAAGTCAAGTCAACGCAAGTTTATTTGGCATTTTTCTACAGACATGTATATAACCACATACTGTGTGCAGAAACGAGACAACGTTTCTCCAAGTCAGGGTGTAAAATCAGATAACACACGATGACTTATGGTAAGGATAAAATCTGGAGATGAATCACATCTGAAAAACAAACTGAAGTGCATAAATTATCTGTCCCCTCAAACCCTCACTAATTTTTATAGGTGCACCGTAGAAAGCATTCTTCTAGGATGCATCACAGCCTGGTACGGAAGTTGTCCTGTCCAAGACTGGAAGAAGCTGCAGAAGATCGTGAACACGGCGCAGCACATCACACAAACCAATCTTCTATCCGTGGACTCACTTTACACCGCACATTGTCAGAACAGTGCTGCCAGGATAATCAAGGACACGACTCACCCAGCCAACACACTTTTCCTCCCTCTTCCCTCCGGGAGAAGGCTCAGGAGCTTGAAGACTCGTACGGCCAGATTTGGGAACAGCTTCTTTCCAACTGTGATAAGACTGCTGAACGGATCCTGATCCTGGGCCGTACCCTCCAAATATCCGGACCTGCCTCTCAGTTTTTTTGCACTACCTTACTTCCCATTTTTCTATTTTCTATTTATGATTTATAATTTAAATTTTAAATACTTACTATCGATTTGTACTCCAGGGAGCGCGGAGCGCGGAATCAAATATCGCTGTGATGATTGTACGTTCTAGTATCAGTTGTTTAGCGACAATAAAGTATAAAGTATTTTAAGGTCTTATGATCTTACAGTCTAAATTATCAGTAGAAAGCAGCTGGATCAAATTCTTCTTCGGGACAGGTGAATTTGTTGGAATCAGGGCACAGTCGCTTTCACCTTCTGTCCTCGGTTCAGAGGGTAATCCTAGCACAGACTCTGGGGATTCATTTTAGGAATACCTTTCCCTAGATGTTTTCTCCTTCTCTCCTCGGTTCTGAGGCTAATTCTAGCACACAGATTTGGGGGATTCATTTTTAGATTTTTTTTTATTTTGGATTATGAGGACGCTCAGTCCTCGTTTATTGTCATTTAGAAATGCATACATGCATTAAGAAATGATACAGTGTTCCTCCAGAGTGATATCACAGAAAACAGGACAAACCAAAGACTAAAACTGACAGAACCACATAATTATAACATATAGTTACAGCAGTGCAAACCAATACCATAATTTGATGAAGAACAGACCATGGGCACGGTAAAAAAAAAGTCTCAAAGTCCCCGAGTCAATCGACTCCCAAGTCCCCCGATAGCAGGCGGCAAAAGGGAGAAACTCCCTGCCATAAACCTCCAGGCACTGTCAACTTGCCGATGCCTTGGAAGCAGCCGACCCCAGCCGACACTGAGTCCATCCATCTGAAAACTTGGAGCTTCCGACCAGCCTCTCCGATACAGCCTTCCGAGTGTCATCCTCTGCCGAGCGCCTTCGACCTCGCCCTGGCTGCTGAAACAAGCAAAGCCGAGGATTTCAGGGCCTTCTGCTCCGGAGATTCCGGTTACCACACAGTAGCAGCGGCAGCGAAGCGGGCATTTCAGAAGCTTTCCAGATGTTCCTCCGTGCTCTCACGTCTGTCTCCATCAAGTCAGAATTGTGCACGGTCCCCTACTTGACAGATTACAGACATCATCACCGGAGAGGCCGCGCACGCTGCGTCGCATCACCATCTTCTCCACCTCCTCTGGAGCTAGCTTACCTGAAACATCTCAGCATCTCAGACGATGAAGTTAGGAACGAAGGACGTTGCCCTGCCACTCGGCCAGGTTTTCCCGGTGATCTTCAACTATTATCAGGATTAGAATCAGAATCAGGTTTAATATCACTGGCAAATGTCGGGAAATTCGTTGCTATACAGTACTTTGCTATACAGTACTTTGCAATACATAATAAAAAACCTGTAAATTACAGGGAGAAGTAGACACGTATATTAAAGTATATTAAATAAGTCATGCTAAAAGAAGAAAAGTAGTTAAGTTGTGTTCACGGGTTCGATGTTTATTGAGAAATCAGATGGCAGAGGGGAGGAAGCTGTTCCTGAAACATTGAGTGTGTGTCTTCAGGCTCCTGTACCTCCTCCCTGACGGTAGCAGAATCAGAATCAGGTTTATTATCGCTGGCGTGTGTGGTGAATTTCGTTAACTTACGATGGTAAGCAATGATGGCAGCTCCGGATTTTCCCTTGGGGTTTAACCCCCCGAAGCCTTCCCCGTGGAAGGGCCACCAACGCCCTTTTCTAGGTGAAGGTCGCGCAGCTCCCGCCTGAGCCGTGATCTACTTCCATGCGGTAATGAAGCCGTTCCTTTTTCTCTGTCTGAAGCAGCCGTCCCAACTTCCCCACTTCCTGGCATATGGGACCATTCTGATGACAGCACTTCGAACTTTTCCAATTTTCAGGAATCTGGACTCTTAACACTAGTTGGCAGGTGAGGAATTTATCCTTAACCAACTGAATAAGAAACTTAACCTTGCAAACCTCTAGTGAGTAGCGAGCTTGCTGAAATCTCAGAATTCGGGATAGGGGATTGAGGGAATACTCGGGAAAAAGAATCTCGAGACATATACGTTGTTGAGGCCTCTTTTGGTTGGAGGTTACCATGGAGCTGAATCCCAGCTGTCTGTCTGTCTGTACTCAAGCCAGGACAGTACATTATGGGGAGCAAGCTGTTGCCCACGCAGCAAGCTCCCCATCTCCCCCCAGCTGATGAATCTAAAGGATCGGCAGAGACCGATACAGTTTGGCATCGGCGGCGTTGCAGAAGTTGCCGGTCGGCGTTGAGCTCAACGTAGGGACTCCAGCTCCGGATTTTTCCCTCAGGGTTTACTCCCGAAACCTCCCCCGTGAATGGGTATAGCCGCGTGGCAGCGGAGGTTTGAGATCAGAGTTTTCCTTCTCCCAGATGGGCTGCCCACCGCGGCCTGACGAGCTCCATCCGCCCAAAGTAGCTGTGGAGGCCAAACCTTTGGGCACATTTAAAGTGGAGGTTGATGAGCCAGGAGAATGGGGTTGAAAGGGTTAATAAACCAGCCATGATGGAACGGCGGAGCAGACTCGATGGGCTGAATGGCCTCATTCTGTTCCTACAGTGTGTCGCATGGTCTTACTTACCCCTCATTTGAGGGTGGGGCAGTGTCGTAGACAAGCCATCACGTGAATATCCAGAGTTCAGGGTCCCCGAGCAAGAGTTATGGGTTCAAGTCCCCCAAGGGGACTACCAATCCAAGCAGCAGATATGGATTGTTAGCAATGGACATTTCCACTTTAGGAACAGCTTCCTACCCTCCTATCACATTTCAATAGTTTTCCCAAACTGTATCATGTTTAAATTTAGAAAAAAATCAGAAGTGACATTTTTAATCCTTCGGTTAAATTTGAAGAGACTTGGAAACCATTCATTCAACATCTTCATATGATGTAATTTGACTTTTCCAAATCCTTCTTATTAACTTAAAATATATGAGCAGAGGAGCGGAGTTGACGATATTACTGAACGTGTTCGATTTAAGATATCGATCCAGCCTTGTTTTGTTCCGTTTGCTTTTTTTTTTGGGTTTAGTATTTAGTTTCTTTTTTTTTGGAGTTTTTCTTTGTATTTTTTTTCTTTTTTCTCTATGATTAATTATACTAAGAGTTTGGAAGTCTATTACCTGCATTATTTGAAATTTTTTTTGTACGTGTTTATCAACAATGAGATTATTCCAACCTCTCTGTATCAATATCGTTATTCTGTTTATAATTTTGGAAAATTAATAAAAAGATTTAAAAAGAAAGGAAGGAACAGCTTCCTGCCCTCTGGCACCGGTCCGCGAACTTCTGAACACTTCCTCATTTGCATGTTTACCTCTTTTATACTTCAACTTCAGGAGGACCGGAACACAAAGGCAAGGATATCGCACCGAGGTTTGATAAGGCATTGTTCAGACTGCGCTCGGAGCACGGTGAACAGTTTTGGGCCCCTTACCTCGGGATGGACGTGCTAGCATTGAGGGTCCAGAGGAGGTTCGTGGAAATGATCCCAGGAACAAAAGGGTTAACATATCAGGGGCGTTTGATGGCTCTGGCCCTGTACTCGCTGGAATTTACAAGAACGGTGGGGATCTATTGAAACTGTAAAGTCCTAGGTAGAGTGCAGAGGATATTTGCATTGGTGGGAGAGTCTAGGACCAGGGGCCCATCTTCAGAATGGAAGGATGTCGCTACAGAACAGGGATAAGGCGGAAATTCGTTAGAGTGGTGAATTTGTGGAATTCATTACCACAGACGGCTGTGGAGGCCAATTCATTGGGTATTGTCAAAGCAGAGGTAGATAGATCTCCCGACGCAGACTGGGAGACCGTTTCGCTGAACACCTATGCTCTGTCCGCCAGAGAAAGCAGGATCTCCCAGTGGCCACACATTTTAATTCCACGTCCCATTCCCATTCTGATATGTCTATCCATGGCCTCCTCTCCTGTCAAGATGAAGCCACACTCAGGTTGGAGGAACAACACCTTATATTCCGTCTGGGTAGCCTCCAACCTGATGGCATGAACATTGACTTCTCAAACTTCCACTAATGCCCCACCTCCCCCTCGTACCCCATCCGTTATTTATTTATTTTCATACACACATTCTTTCTCTCTCCTTTTTCTCCCTCTGTCCCTCTCACTATACCCCTTGCCCATCCTCTGGGTTTTTTCCCCCCTCCCCCTTTTCCTTCTCCCTGGGCCTCCTGTCCCATGCTCCTCTCGTATCCCCTTTGCCAATCACCTGTCCAGCTCTTGTCTCCATCCCTCCCCCTCCTGTCTTCTCCTATCATTTTGGATCCCCCCCTCCCTCCCACTTTCAAATCTCTTACTAGCTCTTCCTTCAGTTAGTCCTGACGAAGGGTCTCGGCCCGAAACGTCGACTGTACCTCTTCCTAGAGATGCTGCCTGGCCTGCTGCGTTCACCAGCAACTTTGATGTGTGTTGCTTGAATTTCCAGGAGTCCTGACGAAGGGTCTCGGCCCGAAACGTCGACTGTACCTCTTCCTAGAGATGCTGCCTGGCCTGCTGCGTTCACCAGCAACTTTGATGTGTGTTGCTTGAATTTCCAGCATCTGCAGAATTCCTTGTGTTTAGATTCTAGATCAGTCAGGGTGTCAAAGATAGCAGGGAGAAGGCAGGAGAACGGGGTGGAGAGGGAAAATAAATCAGCCGTGGTGGGTCTTCAATAGGCCCAATGCTCTAACTCCCCTCCTATGTCTTAAGGTCTTATTGTTGTCCCTTCCCGCGCCCGGGGTGGCATTTATTTTTCTTGCCGTTTGCCTGGCACTTTTCTGTTTTTTTTTTTACGAGGCCGAGTTGCTGGCCTGGATGGAACCCGGCGTGCGAGGCGCTGGCCGGATTCGAGCCCGGGACCATTCGCCTCGGAGCCCGGCGCTGACGCCCCTACACCACCGGCCGGCCGGAGCCATTTTTACTGTTGGCGTTGTACTGCTGTCACAAGGCAACCGACCTCACGACGCACTGTACGTCAGTAATATTAAACAGGATCTGATCAGTCAGGGTGGCCTCTGGATTACCACAATCACTGATACTCGGCACCACGAACCCGGCGAAGACCGGTCGGGAGCATAGAATGCGCGAAGGGTTATCAAAACATTAATAAGGAGGATGCAAATGGAGACATCACTGGCAGGCAGGATTAAGGGAAATATCACAACACCTCATTAACTTTAACAGCAAGAAGATAACCCAGTTCCTAAAGGTTGTTACAGCCGGCAGTGGTGATGGGGACGAGCTCCCACTACCTATTAAACGTTCCGGATGGCGTGCATCTCAAACAGCCTCTGACAACCAAGTCCAGCTCCCGGCCTTCACGTGAGGCTTAGCTACTGAGCCTGGCGGACCCGTTTCTACTGACAGGAGAAGGGGCGAAGACGGGTTACTGGCGCCGTAAAACCAGTCGCTCCGGGCAGACGGGGCTCGTCAGGCCACGGTCGGCAACGCATCTCGGAGAAGGGGAGCTCTGATCTCAAACCTCCGCTGCCTTGCGGCTGTACCCGCTCACGGGGAAGGCTTCGGGAGTGAACCCCGAGGGAAAAATCCGGAGCTGGAGTCCCTGAGGCAGTCCGACGTAGAGTTAAACGCCGACTGGCAACTCCTGGTGCCAAACTGTATCGGGTCTCTGCCGTTCCTTTGGATTCATCCGCTGCGTGGAGAGGGGGAGCCTGTTACACGGGGCAACAGCTCGCTCTCCGTATCGTACTGCCCTGGCTCGCGTGTCTAGACAGCTAGGACACAATATCCATGGCCGACCTCCGACCAACAGAGACCTCGCAAAGCACTGCTCAGGCTAAAGTGACAATCTGTGTGTGGAGTCAGAGGACCTGGACTTATCATCTGTATTTACTAAAGAGTAGGGTGGTGTAGTTGGGGGGAACAGTGAGACTGCTCTCTTCTCACTGCTGCCATCAGGAAGGAGGTACAGGAGCCTCAGGACCCACACCACCAGGTTCAGGAACAGTTATTACCCCTCAACCATCAGGAAGGAGGTACAGGAACCTCAGGACCCGCACCACCAGGTTCAGGAACAGTTATTACCCCTCAGCCATCAGGAAGGAGGTACAGGAGCCTCAGGACCCACACCACCAGGTTCAGGAACAGTTATTACCCCTCAACCATCAGGAAGGAGGTACAGGAGCCTCAGGACCCACACCATCAGGTTCAGGGACAGTTATTACCCCTCAACCATCAGGCTCCTGAACCAGAAGGGAATAATTTCACTCACCTTCACTCACACCATCACTGAACTGATCCCACAACCTACGGACTCACTTTCAAGAACTCCTCGTTTCATGTTCTCAATACTTATTTATTTACATTCTCAGCTCAACCTGGGGTATGTGCATAGCCAAGCACACTCATTTCTCAATTGCTGGGAACTTTCGGACTATTCTAGTGGTGTTTAGTATTGTGGCTTTCTGGAGATTTACATAAATATTGCTGTGTAGGCCTAATTGTTCAATGCTATTGTGTAGTGATTTCAGGATGATACCAGTTGTCGATATTACTGTTGGGACAATGTATATCCTGTTCATATTCCATAGTCTTTCAATTTCCTCTTTTAATTCAGCATATTTCTGGTGTTTTTCACTGATTGATTTCTGTAAGTTATGTGTGTTTGGAATGGCCATATCTATGAAGAAAGTAGTCTTGCTTGTTTATCCCGTACTATTATATCTGAATGGTTATAATGGATCTCTGATCGGTCCTAATATAATTTGTGGTAGTCTGACTTTAAAAATGGATCGGGTTTGTATTTACAGTACGATATGGTTTCTCTTATGAGTTTGCAGTTTAAAGCAAGATTTTGATGAATGATGTTTGTCACTTGATGATGCCTGTGCAAGTCATCAGATCGAGTTCAATCATTCAACAGACGACGCCATCGCCATCACCCTCCACCTGGACAAAAAAGACACGTACGTTCGAATGCTGTTCATCGACTTCAGTTCAGCATTCAACACAATCATTCCTCAGAAACTGACTGGAAAGCTGAGCCTACTGGGTCTGAACACCTCCCTCTGCAACTGGATCCTAGACTTCCTGACTGGGAGACCTCAGTCAGTCCGGATCGGGAGCAGCATCTCCGACACCATCACACTGAGCACGGGGAGCCCAGGGCTGTGTGCTCAGTCCACTGCTGTTCACTCTGCTGGCCCACGACTGTGCTGCAACACACAGCTCGAACCACATCATAAAGTTCACCAATGACACGACCGTGGTGGGCCTCATCAGCAAGAATGACGAGTCAGCATACAGAGAGGAGGTGCAGCGGCTAACGGACTGGTGCAGAGCCAACAACCTGTCTCTGAATGTGAACAAAACAAAAGAGATGGTTGTTGACTTCAGGAGGACACGGAGTGACCACTCTCCACTGAACATCGACGACTCCTCCGTAGAGATCGTTAAGAGCATCAAATTTCTTGGTGTTCACCTGGTGGAGAATCTCACCCGGTCCCTCAACACCAGCTCCATAGCAAAGAAAGCCCAGCAGCGTCTCTACTTTCTGCGAAGGCTGAGAAAAGTCCATCTCCCACCCCCCATCCTCACCACATTCCACAGAGGTTGTACTGAGAGCATCCTGAGCAGCTGCATCACTGCCTGGTTCCGAAATTGCACCATCTCGGATTGCAAGACCCTGCAGCGGACAGTGAGGTCAGCTGAGAAGATCATCGGGGTCTCTCTTCCCGCCATCACAGACAGTTACACCACACGCTGCATCCGTAAAGCAAACAGCATTGTGAAGGACTCCACACACCCCTCATATAAACTCTTCTCCCTCCTGCCATCTGGCAAAAGGCACCGAAGCATTCGGGCTCTCACGACCAGACTGTGCAACAGTTTCTTCCCCCAACTCAACAGACTTCTCAATACCCAGAGCCTGGACTGACACCATCCTACTGCCCTCTACTGTGCCTATTGTCTTGTTTATTATTTATTGTAATGCCTGCACTGGTCTGTGCACTTTATGCAGTCCTGGGTAGGTCTGTAGTCTAGTGTAGTTTTGTGTTGTTTTATGTAATTCAGTGTAGTTTTTGTATTGTTCATGTGGCACCATGGTCCTGAAAAACATTGTCTCGTTTGTACTGTGTTCTGTACCAGCAGTTGTGGTTGAAATGACAGTAAAAAGTGACTTGACTCGACTTGGGTTAACCTGCTACAGGATCCCATAATGTGTTGGATTGTTTCTGGTTTGTTTTGGCATTTTCTGCATTTATTATCTTGAATTCATTGGTCTTTTATTCTGTACTTTTGATAGTTTTTCTGTTAACCACCTGGTCCTGTATTGCCACAAGGAACCGCTCTGTTTCGGGGAAGTCTTTGTGATTATTATTATTATTATTAATTTTTGTTTCTTCTCTTCCTTTTTGTATTTGCACAGTTTATTTGCTTTTGCACATTGCTTGTTTGTCCTGTTGGGTACAGTCTCTTCTTCCATTCTCTCGCCTTTTGCTATGCTTACCATGAATGCCTGCTGGAAAATGAATCTCAGGTTTGTATATGGTGATGTATACCTACTTTGATCATCAGTTTCCTTTGAACTTTTTAACCTCAAGAGCAAGCTTCCATTAAAAGGGCCGGGCACGTTAGCAGGCTAAATGCCGAGTGTGATGAGGTGTGTCTCAGGCTGCAGTGGGGGATGATGGAGGAGGTAGCTGGCCTCTGGCTGTCAGTCTTCACTGAGGCCAAGTGAGGTACGACTGGAGGACGGACAATGTGGTTCTGTTCACCAGGGAGGCATCTGTTAGTCTTGCGAGACCATGGATCTGTGCCTGGAAAGGCCTGGGCAAGGTTGTGTGGAAGACCGGCAGTTGCCCATGCTGCAAGTCTCCCCTCTCCACAACACCGATGTTGTCCAAGGGAAGGGCATTAGGACCCATACAGCTTGGCACCGGTGTCGTTGCAGAGCAATGTGTGGTTAAGTGCCTTGCTCAAGGACACAACACACTCCCTTGGCTGGGGCTCAAACTCGCGACCTTCAGGTCGCTAGCCCAATGCCTTAACCACTTGGCCACGTGCCCTCAGGGAGGGCAGCAGAGATAAGTGGGTGACTGCTGGTTCCTCAGCTCACGTCAGGCGCAGAGAGACTATCAGGAAAAGGATTAATCCATACTTGGAAAGACAAGGTGGTCAGCGTAACTTTGTTCGAAGAGACCCCTTCTAACAAATTTAATGTAATTTTTCCATGAGCCAACAAGCAGCATTGATAAAGCCCTGTGGGCTGGCGATGGGGGCATCCTGGTCACGTAACGGTTAGCGCGACACTATTACAGCTCTGGGCGGCGGAGTTCAGAGTTCAGAGTTCAAAACCGATGACCTGCGTGAGAAAGTTGGTATCTCCCTCCCAGGAGCGCGCGGGCTTCCTCCCCAAGTCCGAAGACATACCGGTCAGTAGGTGCGTTGGCCATTGTAAATTGTCCTGTGATCAGACCAGGGTTAAATTGGTGCCGGGCGGTGCGGTTTGATGAGCTAGGAGTGCTTGTTCCACACTGATTCTCGAAGTAAATAGACACGGGGACTCGAGCGAGGAGTCGCACAGCGAAACAACGACCCAACATGTCCCAGACTGAAACAACCACAATAAGTTGGCAAAATCAGTCCTAAGCGCGATAGAGGAGGGCTGTATTTTGTGACTGGAAACCTGTGGCCTCTGGTGTGTCACAGTGAAGAAAGCTGGGGATCTTTGAAACGTTGTGCTTGAAAGCAACACCCGTCATCCAAGATCCCCACCACCCAGGCCATGCTCTTGTCTCCCCGCCGCCATCAGGAAGGAGGTACAGGAGCCTCAGGACCCCCACCACCAGGTTCAGGGACAGTTATCACCCCTCAACCATCAGGAAGGAGGTACAGGAGCCTCAGGACCCACACCACCAGGTTCAGGAACAGTTGCTACCCCTCAACCATCAGGAAGGAGGTACAGGAGCCTCAGGACCCACACCACCAGGTTCAGGAACAGTTATTACCCCTCAACCATCAGGACCCACACCACCAAGTTCAGGGACAGTTATTACCCCCCAACCATCAGGAAGGAAGTACAGGAGCCTCAGGACCCACACCACCAGGTTCAGGAACAGTTATCACCCCTCAACCATCAGGAAGGAGGTACAGGAGCCTCAGGTCCCACACCACCAGGTTCAGGAACAGTTATTACCCCTCAACCATCAGGAAGGAGGTACAGGAGCCTCAGGACCCACACCACCAGGTTCAGGAATAGTTATTAACCCTCAGCTATCAGGAAGGAGGTACAGGAGCCTCAGGACCCGCACCACCAGGTTCAGGAACAGTTATTACCCCTCAACCATCAGGAAGGAGGTACAAGAGCCTCAGGACCCACACCACCAGGTTCAGGGACAGTTATTACCCCTCAACCATCAGGAAGGAGGTACAGGAGCCTCAGGATCCACACCACCAGGTTCAGGAACAGTTATTACCCCTCAACCATCAGGAAGGAGGTACAGGAGCCTCAGGACCCACAGCACCAGGTTCAGGAACAGTTATTACCCCTCAACCATCAGGAAGGAGGTACAGGAGCCTCAGGACCCACAGCACCAGGTTCAGGAACAGTTATTACCCCTCAACCATCAGGAAGGAGGTACAGGAGCCTCAGGACCCACACCACCAGGTTCAGGAACAGTTGCTACCCCTCAACCATCAGGAAGGAGGTACAGGAGCCTCAGGACCCACACCACCAGGTTCAGGAACAGTTATTACCCCTCAACCATCAGGACCCACACCACCAAGTTCAGGGACAGTTATTACCCCCCAACCATCAGGAAGGAAGTACAGGAGCCTCAGGACCCACACCACCAGGTTCAGGAACAGTTATCACCCCTCAACCATCAGGAAGGAGGCACAGGAGCCTCAGGACCCGCACCACCAGGTTCAGGAACAGTTATTACACCTCAACCATCAGGAAGGAGGTACAGGAGCCTCAGGACCCACACCACCAGGTTCAGGAACAGTTATTACCCCTCAACTAACAGATTCCTGAACAAAAAGGGATAACGACACTCACTACTTTTCTTTTTATTTATTCCTCTACGGGATGTGGGCATCGCCAGCTAAGCCGGCATTTATCGCCCATCCCTAGTTGCCCTTGGGAAGGTGGGGATGAGCTGCCTTCTCGAACCACTGCAGTCCCTGAGGCGTGGGGACACCCTCCCTCATCACCTGCTGATCAACTTCTATAGAGAGCCTCCTGACGTATTGCTGTGCAGTGTGGTTTGCCAGCTGCACAGAACAGAACAGGAAGGACTCTCAGCGGGTGATGAGGGTAGCAGAGCGGGTTATTGGCACAACGTTACCCTCCCTCAGAGACATTTATACTGGCAGACTTCAAAAGAAGGCTACTTGTATTTCAAAGGATCCCACTCATCCTGGACATCACCTGTTTTCCCCTCTACCTTCTGGGAAGAGATACAGAGAAAACAAAGAGACTCCTTAACAGCTTCTACCCACAAGCAGTGAAACGTATAACACCCCCTTCCCTTCTCCTGCCCCCCTCCTAAGACGGCGGAAGCTAAATGCATCACACTTCCAGGAATGGCAGGTGTGCAATAGACCTACACCCCCATCCATATATTATTAATTTTGGACTGCACTCCTGAGGTTTTAGAGTTTATTTTACGTATATATTCTTTGTCGTGCTGCAAAACGTTGAGCTGCTAAACTGCTCCACAACAATGACAATAAAGATATTCTATTCTATTCTATTCTATTCAGTTGCCCATCCATTGAGATGTTCCCTCAGCCAGTGATCTCACTCTCAGGGACTCTTCATCTCACGTTCTCGTTATTTATTGCTATTGATTTATATTTGCATTTGCACAGTTCGTTGTCTTCAGCACTCTGGTTGATCTTTCACTGATCCTCTTTACAGTTACTATTCTATAGATTTACTGAGTCTGCCCACAGGAAAATGAATCTCAGAGTGACATACATATACTCTGATTAAAAAAAAACTGTCACTGTGAACCTTGTTTTATTCTTTGTCATGAACGTCAATGACTTGGATGTGAATATAAGAGACATGATCAGTGGCTTTACACATGACATAGAAGTTTGTGGTACAGTTGCTACCAGGAAGGTTATCTCGGGTTGGAAAACAACATTATGTGTTGGTCAGATGGCAGATCTCTGAGGGTCTAACCTGGTCCCAACATCTCAATACAGTTATAAAAAAGACAACACAGCGACTATACCTCATTAGGAATCTGAAGAGATTTGTTATGTCAACAAATACACTCAAAAACTTCTATAGATGTACCGTGGAGGACATTCTGACAGGCTGCATCACTGTCTGGTATAGAGGGGCTACTGCACAGGACTGAAAGAAGCTGCAGAGGGTTGTAAATTTAGTCAACTCCATCTTGGGTACGAGCCTACAAAGTACCCAGGGCACCTTCAGGGAGCGGTGTCTCAGAAAGGCAGCGTCCATTATTACTGACCCCCAGCACCTAGGGCATGTCCTTTTCTCACTGTTACCATCAGGGAGGAGGTACAGAAGCCTGAAGACACACACTCAGCGATTCAGGAACAGCTTCTTCCCCTCTGCCATCCGATTCCTAAATAGACTTTGAACCCATGAATACAACCTCACATTTTTAATATGTATTATTTCTGGGTTTTTTTGAACAATTTAAAAATCTATTAAATATACATATATTGTAATTGATTTGCTTATTTATTTATTATTATTATTTGATTTAGTTTTTTTTCTTCTATATTATGTATTGAATTGAACTGCTGCTGCTAAGTTAACAAATTTGATGACACGTGCTGGTAATAATCCTGATTTTGATTCTGATTGTGCACAGCCTGATATTTGATATTGTGTTTTTCTATCTTTTTTTGCCATTTGCACGATTTGTTTTTGCTCATTGGGTGTTTGGTGGTTTTCTTTGAACAGGTTCCGAGGTGTTTCTTCGTTTCGTGGCTGTCTGTGAGGAAGACGAATATCAGGGCTGTATACTGCATATGTTCTTCGACAATAAATGTACTTTGGATCTTTGAACAACGTGCACGGGGACACCTGCCTTCGTTGTCCGGGAGATGGAATATTACATCAGGAAGGGAGCAGCACAGTTTCGTAAAATGTCGGGACACTGGAACAGGGATCCAATCGCAGACCCAGTACTGTGCACACAGTGATATAATTGAGTAACAAGTCCTGAGGTGCAAACAAAGTCAGCGTCAGAGTTCAGGCAGAGATCAAAACATCCAGAGAAATCCAAAAACCAGATTCAGGAAACAGGCAGAGTCAATATTCTGACGGACAGAGTACAGATACAACTGCTGGAAAGGCTCAGGAAAACTCACTGGCACAATCTCACAACAACCAGGTGAAAACACAGGACTGAAACACACTGAGCCATAAACAGAGAGGTAGATGATAGGTGGAGCACAGTGAGACACAGGTAATAATGAGAAACAGGTGAGAGACGGAGTACTCAGTAATACAGGGGCCGGGGTAGAGCAGGAGCGGGGTCAGGAGCACATGGCAATACAAAACCACAGACTGACAGCTCGGGGGAATCACACAAGAAGTTCAACAGGAGGTACTGACATAAAACAGGAGTGCTGCTGGCACGTCCATTCGTAACAGGGGCATGGGCGCCCTGCAGGGGGTGCAAAGGAGATTCGAGATTACCCGGGGGCATCAGAAAGAAAACCAGTAGGAAGATTTTCCCCATAGAAATGGCAAAGAAAAGCAAAGTGCATGGGTTTCAGGGGTCAGAGGGAATCAGATGAAGATTTTCTTCACCTACAGGGAGGGAGTTTGGAATTGGAACTGCTCTATCTCACAGCATCGAAACGCTGGCTGGACAAAGACTGCAATTGCCAAGGCATTGAAGCTCCAGGGCATGCGCTGGAAGGTGTGATTTGTGTAGATCGGCAGCTGAGGGAAGGCACTGGCATGAGGGGATGGAAGACGAGTCTTTGCTCAACACGACGATGACCCCCTCTGGAAGGACATTGGTTGCCCATGTGTGACTCCGTCACTTACCCCACACATGCCCAGCAACCACGGCCTTCCCCACTGACAGACCTTAATTAAGACAATCTCCCTCACACCAATCCTCTAGTCCTCAGCAACGTCAGTCTTGCCCACTGACAGCCCATATACGAGACAATTTCCCTCACCCAAATCCTCTGTTCCTCAGCAACCTCAACCTTGCTCACTGACAGTCCATATATGAGATATTCTCCCTCACCACAATCCTCTGCTCCTCATCAATCTCAGACTTACCCATTGACAGTCCATATATGAGAGAATCTCCATCACCCCCAATCCTCAGCCTTCCTCACTGATGGTCCCTGATTGAGACCGTCTCCCACACCCCAATCCTCCGTTCCTCAGCAGCCTCCACCTTCCCCGCTGACATTCCTCGAATGAAAAAATCTCCCTCACCCCAAATCTCTGTTCCTCAGCAACCTCATCCTTCCCCACTGTCAGTCCATATATGAGACAATCTCCCTCACCCCAAACCTCCGTTCCTCAGCAACCTCAGCCTTGCCCACTGAAAGCCCCTGATTAATAAGATCTCCCTCACTCCCAATCCCCTTTTCATCAGCAACCTCAGACTTCCCCACTGACAGTCCATATATGAGATAATCTCCCTCACCCCTGAACCTCCATTCCTCAGCAACCTCATCCTTCCCCACTGACAGTCCATATATGAGACAATCTCCCTCACCCCAAACCTCCATTCCTCAGCAACCTCATCCTTACCCACTGACAGTCCATATATGAGACAATCTCCCTCACCCCTGAACCTCCATTCCTCAGCAACCTCATCCTCACCCACTGACAGTCCATATATGAGATAATCTCCCTCACCCCTGAACCTCCATTCCTCAGCAACCTCATCCTTTCCCACTAACAGTCCATATATGAGATAATCTCCCTCACCCCAAACCTCCATTCCTCAGCAACCTCAGACTTCCCCACTGACAGTCCATATATGAGACAATCTCCCTCACCCCAAACCTCCGTTCCTCAGCAACCTCATCCTAGCCCACTGTCAGTCCATATATGAGACAATCTCCCTCACCCCAAACCTCCGTTCCTCAGCAACCTCATCCTTGCCCACTGTCAGTCCATATATGAGACAATCTCCCTCACCCCAAACCTCCATTCCTCAGCAACCTCATCCTTGCCCACTGACAGTCCATATATGAGATAATCTCCCTCACCCCTGAACCTCCATTCCTCAGCAACCTCATCCTTCTCCACTGACAGTCCATATATGAGACAATCTCCCTCACCCCTGAACCTCCATTCCTCAGCAACCTCATCCTTTCCCACTGACAGTCCATATATGAGATAATCTCCCTCACCCCAAACCTCCGTTCCTCAGCAACCTCAGACTTCCCCACTGACAGTCCATATATGAGACCATCTCCCTCACCCACCAATCTCTATTCCTCCTTTAAAACTCCGGGTGGAAACTGATCCTCTGTCACGGGCTGCAAGTCTGGTACAGGAGCCTCCATTCGCCTTGCCTCTGTTGGAAATGGTTTTGTAAGGCCATAAGACATTGGAGCAGAATTAGGCCATCTGGCCAGTCGAGTCTGCTCCGCCGTTCAGTCATGGCTGCCTGGCCTGCTGAGTTCCTCCAGCATTTTGTGTGTGTGTCTCTCCCTCTGCGACTGGACCCTCCTCGCCCAGGAGACCACAGTCGTGTGGATCAGAGGTAGCATCCATTGAAGATGTTCCCACAGCCAATTATCTCACTTTAAGGATTCTTTACCTTGTTCCTTCACGTTCTGGTTATCTAGTGCTATTTATCTATATTTACATTTGCACAGTTTGTTGTCTTCAGCACTTTGGCTGATCTTTCATCGATCCTGTTATCGATCCTACTCGATAGATTTGCTAAGTCTGCCCGCAAGAAAATGAATCTCAGGGTTGTATATGGTGATGATTATGTACTTTGGTGATAAAATTTGCTTTGGACTTTGGACTTTTCTCATTGACAATCAATACCGGAGCATGTCAGGGTTGTGTGCTTAGCCACGGTGCTACTCTCTCCGCACCCGCGGCTCCGTGGCTGGGCACAGCTCAAACCCCGCCTCCGAACTCACCAATTACACCACGATATCAGACGGCGACGAGGAGGCAGAGGGGAGCGAGCTAGGCCAGCTGGTTGAGCGGCGTCACGGCAACAACCTTGCACTCCCAACGTCAATAAGACCGAGGAGGAGATTGCGAGCTTCAGCAGGGGGAAGTCGAGGGAAAACGCACCATTCCTCATTGAGGAATCAGAAGATGGAATACTGTGTTGGGAAATGTATGATGATGGTGCAGACTATTATCTAAATGGGGAGAAGTTTCAAATGTCAAAGGTACAGAGGGACTTATGAGTCCTCGTGCAAAACGTCCAGGAGGTTAATTTACAGGTTGAGTCTGTGGTAAAGAAGGCAAATGCAATGTTGGCATTTATTTCACGGGAAGTAGAATATAAAAGCAAGGAGATTATGCTGAGCCTTTATAAGACACTAGTCAGGCCACACTTGGAGTATTGTCAACAGTTTTGGGACCCGTATCTCAGAAAGGACGTGTTGTCATTGGAGAGAGTCCAGAGGTGGTTCACAAGGATGATTCCAGGAATGAAGGGGTTAACAGCTTGACGGCTTTGGGCCTGTACTCATTGGAATTTAGAAGAATGCACGGGGGTATCTCATTGAATGTTAAAAGGACGAGGCAGGGTGGATGTGGAGAGGATGTTTCCTCTGGTGGGGGTTATCCAGAACGAGAGGGAACAGCCTCAAAACTGAGGGGTGACCTTTCAGAACAGAGGTAAGGAGGAATTTGTTTTTTACCCAGAGGGCAGGGAATCTGTGGAATGCTTTCCCACAGACTGTAGTAGAGGCCAAATCCGCGGGTATATTCAAAGCTGAAGTTGATTGTTTCCTGATGGGCAGGTGTGGGAGGTTGAGTGGGATCCGGGATCACCCGTGGTGGAATGGCAGAGCAGACTCGATGGGCTGAATGGCCTCATTCTGCTCCTACGTCTTGTGGTCTTGTGGTCTGAAGTGTAAAGGGCGAGCAGCTTCGCGTTCCTTGGCGTCAGCGTCTCTGAGGGTCTTTCCTGGGCTCAAGATGCTGGTGCAGTCACAAAGGAGACACAACAGCGTCTGAGCTCCGTTACAAGTTTGAGGGGACTTGGTGCGTCACTCGCAACTTCCTACAGACGTACCGTGGAGGCCCTCCCTGCCTGGTGGCACCTCCGTCTGACGCGGAGGGTAGCAGGGTCGGGGAAAAAGCTGCAGGAAGTTCTAAGCTCAGCCAGCCCCAGCACGGGCACCTTCAAAAGGCAGCGTCCATCGTCGAGGGGCCTCACCACCCCTCGTCTCGTTACCACCGTCAAGGAGGAGGTACAGGGGCCTGAGGGCACACGCTGACTGCTTCAGGAACAACTCCTTCCCCTCCGCCATCTGGTTTCGGAGTGGGCAATCAACCCACGAACGCTGCCTCGGTACTTTTATTAATCCCTCTCCCTTTCGCACGACTTACTTCAATTAACTTCTCACAAATACTTTTTAATTGTAACTTATGGTGGGTTTTTTTTTAATCATTATGTCTTGCGATGCACTGCTGCCGCAAAGACAACGAATTTCTCCGCGGACGCCGGAGATATTAAACCTGGTTTTGAGTCGGATCAGCCCACAGGCTGAAAGGACTAAATTCCATATATAAAAACCCCTTCGTTTGAAAGTCCGAGATGCTGTCATATTCAGCAAAGCCGGACACTGAACGGCCTCTGACATATTACATCATCTATGGCCAAATGAGGTTAGCTTTTTATACATAGATACACAGTATTTCTGCTCTTGCACATTTTTTAATCTATTGAATATACATAATTGATTTACTTGTTTACTTATTATTATTATTTTTTCTCTCTGCAAGATTATGTATTGCATTGAACTGCTGCTGCTAAGTTAACAAATTTCATGTCACGTGCCGGTGATAATTAGATTAGATTAGATTATGAGGACACGCAGTCCTCTTTTATTGTCATTTAGTAATGCATGCATTAAGAAATGATACAATATTCCTCCGGTGTGATATCACAGAAACACAAGACAAACCAGGACTAAAAAACACTGACAAAAACCACATAATTATAACATATAGTTACAACAGTGCAACAATACCATAACTTGATGAAGAACAGGCCATGGGCACGGTAAAAAAAAGTCTCAAAGTCTCTCGAAAGTCTAATCATCTCACGCAGACGGTAGAAGGAAGAAAACTCTCCCTGCCATGAGCTTCCAGCACCGCAAACTTGCTGATGCAGCACCCTGGAAGCACCCGACCACAGTCCGACTCTGAGTCCGTCCGAAAACTTCGAGCCTCCGACCAGCTCTCCTACACCGAGCACCGAGCAACATCTCTGCCGAGCGCTTCGACCCCGCCCCGGCAACAGGCAATAGGCAAGGCTGAGGATCTGGGGCCTTCCCCTCCGGAGATTCTCGATCGCACAGTGGCAGCGGCAGCGAAGCGGGCATTTCAGAAGTTTCTCCAGGTGTTCCTCCGTGCTTCTTCACGTCTGTCTCCATCAAATTAGGATTGTGCACGGCCCCCTATTTAATAAATACGATATCATTCGGAGCAGCTGCACGTGCTGCGTCGCGCTGCCATCTTCTCCTCCCCTCCGTTTGAATGCTATCTTATTCATAATGGTTTAATAAGTTCCAAAGTCATGAAGACACGACTACTTTTAGTGGGTGGAGAGTGTAATGCCTTGTTTAAGATTGCTACTATTATGCTGTGAGGTTTTATTTCACTTTAGCAGTTCCCTGCCAATGCACTGGGTCCCGTTAGTCGGAGTGCTTTGGCCGCGGCTAAAGGTAAGGAGCCATGTTGTCCAACTTGGGAAAGTTGTGCCAGCCCAGCCAATTGAGGGTGGCTTGGTACGAGTTGTACCTTTCTGCCCAGCGGGATGCGATGTAAGATTCAAGAGCGCTGGGAGGGATCAGATTTCTGAAGGACAGTAGTCTGGTTTGGGGTTTTTCAGGAGGGGGGGTAAGCGGGGCACAGGGGAAGATGCCCGCAGGAGAGACCCCGTTGTAAGAAGGGCTTTGTGCAGATGAATGGTTCCAAGGTGGAAGTGCCAACTTTTAACACCGTAAATCAGCGAGTTGTTTTGTTATGTCTCCCCTCTCGCTGTGAAACGGGGATACTTCTTTTTGCCTTATTAGGGAGCGAGAGAGAGCCTGTGGTGTGTCGAATACTGGGTGAAGGAGTAGTCTTTGGGGTACTGCAAGTCTGTGTCTTTATGATGCTTTGCTGCACGCTCAAGTGCTCGGTGGGGGGGGGCGCCGCTGCTTTTTTGCTGGTGGGGGAGGGAAGATTGTTGCCTTGCTACTGCTTGTGCGTGGGAGGGGGGAGCTGGGGGGGCTTTGGGGTTCTAATATTTAACTGTCATTCATTCTTTGGGGCACTGCTCAGTTTTCGTGGATGTTTGCGAAGAAAAGGAATTTCCGGATGTATATTGTACACGTTTCTCTGACATTAAGTGTACCTATTGAAACCAATGCTCCTGAGTTAGCCAGTTCGTTCGAGATGGCCTTCGAGGGAAGTTCAAACTGTGACTGGCGTCCTTCACGCAGAGTGTGGGTTCAGCGCGCGAGTACAGCGAGACACCCCCAACTGTTTCAGAAACGAGCTCCAACGTTTATGTGCACATTGGACTGGTTTAACTGTAATGGGCCCTTTTACCTCTTTTTTCCCCCGTTAATTGTTTGATAAAGTTGGTCATTAATAAATATACTTTCTTTATAATTTTATGCTGCTGTGCGATCTGTCACTTCTTGGTGACGGTTGATTGCGTAGATGTCAGTCTTTAGGCAGCATTCCCTACAATCAATGTTCCTTAATCGGAACGCCCTAACTTTCCTGGTTGGTTGAACCCCAAGTCATACTGACCCTGGACGTGCGCTGCTTACCATCTTCTTACCGCTGAGTCACGTGGCC
Organism: Mobula birostris; assembly: GCF_030028105.1. Classification (NCBI taxonomy): domain Eukaryota; kingdom Metazoa; phylum Chordata; class Chondrichthyes; order Myliobatiformes; family Myliobatidae; genus Mobula; species Mobula birostris. The sequence continues at coordinate 53,378,889 of NC_092389.1, read as the reverse complement.
ATTAGCGGAGCTACCTGTCAAGCTGAGATGGTACACGAGCCCCGGTGGGGTGGTGGGGGAGAGAGGGGGCGTTTTCAGATTTAGACACTCCGGAGAGCGTTTTAGAAAAGCTCCGTTTTTGGGGGAGGAAAACGTCGTTTCAGTGTGGACGGAGGGTCAAAACGAAGAGAAAAGGCTTCGGTTACGGATTTATCTGGTCCCGTGTTGGCGTGGCCTTAAAGGCATTTTAGCTCATCTCCGAGAGGGGGGAGCTGTGGGTTTGTCTGCATGGCCTCTTCTTTCAACCTAAGGAGCTGAGTTTAAAACCTGCTGCAGGAGATTCGTATCTGACCCAGGAGTCTGGTCTTTAAAACATCAAAAAGGACCTTCTTTCAGGAAGGCATCGGCCAGGATCGGAGTACAGAGCTTTAACCCTTTCACAGCCTCAAGCAAGGATTAAAGCTTCAGGGTCTGTTGTGTTTCAGGTTGCTCAAGATTTCTCTCGTGTTACTTTCAACGCGTGCTTCTTCCTGGGCATTTGAATCAGGATCAAGTTTAACATCACCGGCACATTTTGTGAAATTTGCTGTGAAGGAAAGGAAAGGTACGTCGCGTCCGGAGTTTCTCCGGCCAGTGGGCGATTTCCCTCCGCGCCTCTCTGACGTAGTGGGGGATCCGTGTACGAGGCAATTTACAGCAGTGGTTTGCCATTGCCTTCTGCCGGGTGAGTTTCCAAAGAGATCACCAGCTCGTAACCCAGCACGGATGGAAAGCGCGCAAGGGAGCCGGCTGGATTCGAACTCGGGACCTTGCGTCCCGAAGTCCAGCACTGATGCCAAGCAGGGCCACTGGACTAATTGGGAGAGCCTGGAAAAGAGGAAACTTAGCTGGTGTGACATCTGGGAGATGGAGGGATCTCGGCTAAGTTTTGTCACCAGAACCACTTATGACCTCCTACCCACACCCCAGAACCTGAACCAGTGGTGGGGAGAAGACCCCGCTTGCTCTCTTTGTCAAGCACCTGGATCACTAAGGCACATTTTAACAGGATGCTCCACGAGCCTCACCCGGGGGTGGTACACTTGGTGGCATAACCAAGTTCTCAGACAGCTGGCATCAATCTTGGAACAGAGGCGATTCACCACAAATGCTCTCCCACAAACATCGGCAGGAAATGTCCACATTACACGATTTGTACCAGCAAGCCAACCTCCAGAGCACCATATAACATCAAAAGTTATAAGCATTCTGCAGGTTGCTCGGGACTGGAAAATGGACGTGGACTTGGAAAAAAAGCTTGTATTTCCCCCAGACATTGTGGCTACAACACTCCGGCCAGACATGGTCCTGTGGTCAACAACAGCCAGGCTGGCATATGTTGTGGAATTGACAGTACCATGGGAAGATGTTGTCGAAGAAGCTTATGAGAGGAAAAAGACCAAGTACTCAGAACTGGCAACTGCTGCTTAGAATGGCTGGAAGACCAAGATTTTCCCTGTAGAAGTGGGATGCAGGGGATTCGTTGCTACATCTACGACCAGTCTATTGAAGAAGATGGGGGTGAGGGGTCACTCCCTCCAACAAGCAATCAAGTCCTTGTCAAACGCAGCAGAAGAAAGCAGCAATTGGATTTCGATTGAAAGGAAAGACAACAACTGGGCTGCAAGATGAAGACAGGAAGGTATGGAACTGAGGGGGGTGTACCTGGGACGCCAGGTAGCACCGTTGAGCCCTCTAGAGACGTCGCGGGCTTATCAACGAAACGTCAAAGAAGGAGGTTGCCCACCTGATGACCCTGATGACGTACCTACCCTCCCTCCTTGTCAACACTCCAAACCCACTGCCAACATCGAGAGTGCCGACTTACCATAGGGATTGAAACATCAAATCCTAGTGGCTCTACTTTCAACGCGTGCTTCTTCCTGGGCATTTGAATCAGAATTGAGCTTAACATCACTGACACGTTTTGTGAAATTTGCTGTGAAGGAAAGGAAAGGTACATCGCGTCCGGAGTTTCTCCAGTCAGCGGGCGACTTCCCTCTGCGCCTCTCTGACGTAGAGGGGGATCCGTGTACGAGGCAATTTACAGCAGTGGTTGGCCATTGCCTTCTGCCGGGTGAGTTTCCAAAGAGATCACCAGCTCGTAACCCAGCACGGATGGAAAGCGTGCAAGGGGGAGCCAGCTGGATTCGAACCCGGGACCTTGCATCCCAAAGTCCAGCACTGATACCGCTACGCCACCAGCCGGGTCTGCTTGCTGTGAAGAGGAATCAATAACTCTTGTGCAGCCCACACCGGGTGACCGCAGCAAAAGACTGGAGCATACAGACCAGGGTCAATATCTTTATCGATAGTCACCCGCCCCTCGATGGGTGACTGGAGTCAAGGCAGCTCACAATGCAAACTTCATTCTCTCCGACGCGACACACGCACAAAAGGCTGGAGGTCAGGCAGCCTCTGTGGAAAAGAATAAACACTTGACATTTCGGGCCAAGACCCTTCATTGGGGGTCCGCACCCTTCCTTATATTCTCTCACTGGGCACATTATTTACCTCCCCCCAGCCTTCTCAGGAAATGGTTCTGTTCTCCCCATTTACATCTTGGAAACACAAAATGTTTTCCTCCCTCGAACCTTTCACCTTTCTTCTTCTCCAGGGCTCAAGAACAGACACTTCCCTTGAAATGGCAAACACGAGGAAATCTGCAGATGCTGGAATTTCAAGCAACACACGTCAAAGTTGCTGGTGGAACACAGCAGGCCAGGCAGCGTCTCTAGGAAGAGGTACAGTCGACGTTTCGGGCCGAGACCCTTCGTCAGAACTAACCCAACCCAAATAGTCCTGACGAAGGGTCTCGGCCCAGAACGACGCCCTGTACCTCTTCCTAGAGATGCTGCCGCCTGGCCCGTTGTGTTCACCAGCAACTTTGACGTGTGTTGCTTCCCTTGAAATATTCGGTTCTTTGGAACCAGAGGCAGGTTTAATATCACTGGCAGATGTCGTGAAATTTGTTGTCTTTGCGGCAGTTGTACAATGCAATAGATAATAATAGAGAGAAAAAAAAACGTGAATTGCTTAGGTAAAGATATATATTAAGTAGTTAAATTAAATATGTAGTGCAAAACTAGAAATGAAAAGTAGTGAGGTAGTGTTCACGGGTTCAATGTCCATTCAGAAATCGGATGACAGAGGGGAAGAAGCTGTTCCTGAATCGCTGAGTCTGGGTGTTTTCTGGCTCCTGTACCTCCTCCCTGATGGTATCAATGAGAAGAGGGCACATCCTGGGTGGTGGGGGTCCTTAATGATGGACGTCATCTTTCTGAGGCCGCGCTCCCGCCCATGATGGAGCTGACTAAAGCCTGATTTGTACTTCTGTGTCAATCCTACGCCGTAGGGTGACGTGCACCTCCCCAAAAGAGTAACTCACGCGCCACAGCGCCGCAGGCCGCAACAACTGTGATTGGTCCGCTTGGTAGCATCGCGTTTCCGGTTGCTTTTCTGCGCCATGTCCGTACACTGGTGCGAAATAAAGGGTTGGAGGCGATGAACCAAATCGTCAAATCTACCCGCCGTCATCCGAAAATATTTGAAATGCAATTCCTCGTCCGTGTCTCTCATGAAGAAACTCAACACAGTGGCATAGAAACCCCACTAGCGTTTTGGCGGTGAATTTCAGAGCAACGCAGACACAACTACGCCTGCTCACTATGGCGTAGAGTTACGCAGAAGTTTAAATCAGGCTTAAGTTTACGACTCTCTGCAACTTACTTCAATCCTGTGCAGTAGTTCCTTCCCCCTCCCCTCCCACCCACATAGCAGATGGTTAGACTGCTCTCCACAGTACATCTGTAGAAATTTGCAAGTGTTTTTTGGAGACGTACCAAATCTCCTCAAACTCCCAATGAAATATAGCCGCTGTCGTGTCTTCTTTGTTGCTGCATCGATATGTTGGGACCAGGTTAGATCCTCAGAGATCTTGACACCCAGGAACTCGAAACTGCTCACTCTTGCCACTTCTGATCCCTCTATAAAGATTGGTGTGTGCGTTCCTTCGTCTTACCCTTCCTGCAATCCATAATCAGCTGTTTGGTCTTACTGACATTGAGTGCAAGGTTGTTGGTGCGACCCCGCTCAGCTAGCTGGTATATCTCGCTCCCGTACGCCCTCTCGTCACCATCGGAGATTCTGCCAACAACGGTTGTATCGTCAGCAAATTCATAGATGGCGTCTGAGCCAGCTGGCATAATCCTGCTCACTGAGCTTAGCGCCACTATCGACACTTGACGCGACAAGGGACTTAGGGATTTTATTTTGGTTCTCTTTCTTGTAAGAGTCCGTTTTGGTTCTCTTTCTCTGTCCTGTTTTTGTGTGAATATCACTCTGGAGGAAGATTGTATCATTTTTTGATGCATGCATTTCTAGATGACAATAAACGAGGACTGAGTGTCCTCATCATCTAATCTTTAAAAAAATTACATGTAATTTATGTTTAATTTGCACTTTCCTTGTGAATGTGCTGGTGATGCTGCTCCAAGTAAGTCTTACCTCGCTCCTGTGCGTGTCGCAAAGCACTCGACCGTGTGTGACTTTCCTCTTGCTTGTTACCTGCACCGTGCCTGAACGATGTTATCATCCGGATTAACTCACTGCTCTGGATGGAGCGACTCACCATGCCCATTCAGTTGGGTTTCACATTTACCACGCAAAGTAGTCAGTTGAGTTGTGGCGGTAAGTTGGTTTACTCATGTCACAGGTGCTGAGGGCTTGACTTGCAGCAGGGGACAGAGAGTGAGCAATTTCGAGTTCCTAGGTGCCAACATCTCTGAGGACCTTTAAGCTGGACCCAACATATCGATGCACTTACAAAGAAGGCGAGACGGCGGCTGTTTTTTCATTACGGGCTTGAGGAGACTTGGTAGGTCACCCAAGACACGGGCAAATTTCCACAGGTATACCGTGGAGAGCATTCTAACTGGCTGCATCTCCATCTGGTATGGGGGTGGGGGGGGGGGCTACTGCACAGGATCGAAGTCAGTTGCAGAGAGTTGTAAACTCGATCAGCTCCATCGTGGGCACTGGTCTCCCCAGCATCCGGGACGTCTTCCAGGAGCGGTGACTTAAAACGGCAACATCCATCATCGTTAAGAACCCCCCACCACCCAGGACGTGCCCTCTTCTCACTGCTACCATCAGGGAGGAGGTACAGAGACCAGAAGGCACACACTCAATGTTCAGGAACAGCTTCTTCCCCTCTGCCATCCGATTTCTGAATGGACACTGAACCCACGAACGCAATTTCACTACTTTTTCAGTACTACGTAATTAATTTAACAAATATGGAAGAAGAGAGCCCTTAACTCCCAGTGGAGTCATTGGGACACCGTCATGACGGTGTATTTTTTGTTTTTGCAGGTTTTCTTATTTTTACGAGATCAATTTAACCCCCACCCACAGAGCCCTGCATTTTTCTTTCACCCACGTCCCTAGCTAGAGTCTCTACTCCCTTGGGAGTTTGCCAAGATTAAATATGGCGGCTAAAACTTTGACAGACTTCTATAGATATGTGGTGGGGAGTATGATGACTGGCTGCATCACAGCCTGGCACAGAAGCACCAAAGACCTTGAATGGAAAATCCTACGAAAAGTAGTGGATACGGCCCAGTCCGTCAGGGGTAAAGGCTGATTTATACTTGTGTGTACTAGCTTACGCCGTAGCCTACGCAAGTGGGCTACGCCGTTGTGTGCATTTATACCTGTGCGTTGGTGTGTCTGTGTCGCTCTGCAATTCACCGCCAACACGCTAGCTGGCGGTGGGGTTCCTACGCCACTGTGTTGAGTTTCTTCGTGTTGAAACTCAAACTCAAACTTCAAACAATGGCGACTGAAACTGAAGGAGGGTGAATTTTCTGTGCTTGTCCAGCCGCAGAGAGACATGGACAAGGAAATGCATTTCAAATACTTTCGGACGTCGGCAGGTAGATTTGGCGATTTGGTTCATCGCCTCCAACCATTAACATCGCATCAGTGTACGCACAGTGACTGGCAATCCCCATTCGAGTTTCAGCTTCGGGTGGGAGTCAACAGACTGTAGCAGCCAGCTACAAACGGGCGTCGAGCACAGGGTCCTCCATAATTTCAGAGGTCTGTAAAGCTTTATGGAAAGCGTTGCAGACAGAGTTCCTTCCCTGCCCTTCAGTCGCCCAACGGGAAGCTATTACAGCTTAGGAGGAAATGTGATGCTACTAAGCGGACCGATCACAGTGTTACGGTCTGCGTCGCTGTGACGCGTAGTTACATTTTTGGGGAGGTGCATGTCAGGCTACAGAGTACCTACGGCGTCGACTTGACGCACAAGTATAAATTGGCCTTTAAGACCTCCCCACCATTGAGCACATCTGCATGAAATGCTGTTGCAGGAAAGCAGCATCCATTGTCAGGGACCCCCACCACAAAGGTCACGCTCCCTTCTCACTGCTGTCATCAGGAAGGAGGTACAGGAGCCTCAAGACCCACACCACCAGGTTCAGGGACAGTTATTACCCCCTCAACCATCAGAAAGGAGGTACAGGAGCATCAGGACCCACACCACCAGGTTCAGGGACAGTTATTACCCCTCAACCATCAGGAAGGAGGTACAGGAGCCTCAGGACCCGCACCACCAGGTTCAGGGACAGTTATTACCCCCTCAACCATCAGGAAGGAGGTACAGGAGCCTCAGGACCCACACCACCAGGTTCAGGAACAGTTATTACCCTCTCAACCATCAGGAAGGAGGTGCAGGAGCCTCAGGACCCACACCACCAGGTTCAGGAACAGCTATTACCCCTCAACCATCAGGAAGGAGGTACAGGAGCCTCAGGACCCACACCACCAGGTTCAGGAACAGTTATTACCCCCTCAACCATCAGGAAGGAGGTACAGGAGCCTCAGGACCCACACCACCAGGTTCAGGGACAGTTATTACCCCTCAACCATCAGGAAGAAGGTACAGGAGCCACAGGACCCACACCACCAGGTTCAGGAACAGTTATTACCCCTCAACCATCAGGAAGGAGGTACAGGAGCCTCAGGACCCACACCACCAGGTTCAGGAACAGTTATTACCCCTCAACCATCAGGAAGAAGGTACAGGAGCCACAGGACCCACACCACCAGGTTCAGGAACAGTTATTACCCCTCAACCATCAGGCTCCTGAACCAGAGGGGATAACTTCACCTCAACTTCATAAACCAAAGGGGGTAACTTCACTTGCCCCATCATTGAAATGATCCCACAACCAATGGACTCACTTTCAAGGACTCTTCATCTCACGTTCTCAATATTTTTTGCTTATTTATTATTATTTTTTTTCTTTCCCTCACGACCAGAGACAGTGGCCCACTCTGTCTGACCAGTGCTGGGTAACCAAGGCAGGATCAGTACTTGGGAAGGTCAAGTCAAGTCACTTTTTACTGTCATTTCAACCATAACTGCTGGTACAGAACATAGTAAAAATGAGACAATGTTTTTCAGGACCATGGTGCTACATGAACAATACAAAAACTACACTGAACTACGTAAAACAACAGAAAAACTACACTGGACTACAGACCTACCCAGGACTGCATAAAGTGCACAAAACAGTGCAGGCATTACAATAAATAATAAACAAGACAATAGGCACAGTAGAGGGCAGTAGGTTGGTGTCAGTCTAGACTCTGGGTATTGAGGAGTCTGATGGCTTGGGGGAAGAAACTGTTACATAGTCTGGTCGTGAGAGCCTGAATGCTTCGGTGCCTTTTGCCAGATGGCAGGAGGGAGAAGAGTTTGTATGAGGGGTGTGTGGGGTCCTTCACAATGCTGTTTGCTTTGCGGATGCAGTGTGTGGTGTAAATGTCTGTGATGGCGGGAAGAGAGACCCCGATGATCTTCTCAGCTGACCTCACTATCCGCTGCAGGGTCTTGTGATCCGAGATGGTGCAATTTCCGAACCAGGCCGTGATGCAGCTGCTCAGGATGCTCTCAATACAACCCCTGTAGAATGTGGTGAGGATGGGGGGTGGGAGATGGACTTTTCACAGCCTTCGCAGAAAGTAGAGACGCTGCTGGGCTTTCTTCACAGATGGATTGGGTCTCGGAGGTGGCTGGTCCCGGAGGTTGGCCCTTTTCTTCCTAATCCGGAATAACAGGCCAACGTGGCACAAAGGGCAATGAAGTCCGGGCTCAGCCTCGGAGAGGCCGGTTTTGGGGTCAAAACTGAGCGCGAGCTGTGTCCCCGCGCCTCGAGTGCCAGGGCGGGAGTTCCGGAGGGTTCTGCTGCTGCAGCACAGGACCTGCAGGAGGCCCCGGGAGGGAGGGCAGGTGAAGAGGTGACATCAGGCGGCTGGGACGAGCGACCTCGCCCCCTTCACCGTAGGCGCTCTCGGAAGGCGGTCCTCACGCTGCGGCACCCGTTACTGCGTCAGCGTGCCTGCGCGACCTGAGCTGCCGGGGGGCGCGGATCGGGGTGGGGGGGGGGTGGGCGCGGGGAGCGTTGGGAGGGATTTCTGGACCCCCCGTCCCAGAATCAGATGTGCCCCTGTACAACAGCCGAAACGACCGGAGGTTGCGACTGACTCAGGCTCCCTCAGGGCCTCCGAAGGCTTGGGGACCCCTTCGGAAGCTTCCCAGGGGAGGTTGAAGGGGAAATCCCCAGGAATCGGGATGAGGGGCGGCTCGCCAGCTCCGAGCTCATGATTACAGGGGCCGAAGGAGTTCAGCCCTTGCTGTGAGCTGCTGCCACGTGGGCCCATGTCGGGACGCTGAAGCAGGGACCCAATCACAGGCCCAGTACTGTGCGCACTGTGATATTTACTGAGGAGCAAATCCGGAGGGGCAAAAAAGTCGGCATCGATGGAGGGGAGGAGGAGATGGCGGCGCGACACAGCGCAGGCGGCCGCTCCAAAATGATATCATATTTGTAAGTAGGATGCCGTGCACAATCCTGATTTGGTGGAGACAGACGTGAGAAGCATGGAGGAACATCTGGAGAAACTTCTGAAATTCCCGCTTCGCTGCCGCTGCTACTGTGCGATTGAGAATCTCCGGAGGGGAAGGCTCCAAATCCTCGGCTTTGCCTGTTGCCTGTTGCCGGGGCCGGGGTCGAAGCGCTTGGCAGAGATGGTGCTCGGTGCTCGGTGTTGGAGAGCTGGTCGGAGGTTCGAAGTTTTCGGACGACTCAGAGTCGGACTGTGGTCGGGTGTTTCCAGGGTGCTGCGTCGGCAAGTTTGCGGCGCTGGAGGACCATGGCAGGGAGAGTTTTTCTTCCTTCTACCATCTGCGTGAGATGATGGGACTTTCGAGAGACTTTGAGACTTTTTTTTAACCGTGCCCATGGTCTGCTCTTCATCAAATTACAGTATGATCGTATTGCTTTGCACTGTTGTAACTATATGTCATAATTATGCGTTTTTTGTCAGTTTCTCAGTCTCGGTTTGTCTTGTGTTTCTGTGATATCACTCTGGAGGAACATTGTATCATTTCTTAATGCATGCATTACTAAATGACAATAAAAGAGGACTGCGTGTCCTCATAATCTAATCTAATCTAATCAAAGTTCAGGCGGAGATCAAAAATTCCAGAGAAATCCAAAAACCAGAATCAGGAAACAGGCAGAGTCGTTATTCAGACGGACAGAGTACTGCCTATCACCTCCCTCATGGTTCCGCCTCCTTCTACCACCCATTGTGTTTTCCCCTATTCCTTCTTCACCTTTCCTGCCTATCCCCTCCCTGCTTCCCATCCCCAACCCCTTTATCTTTCCCCTTACTGGTTTTTCACCTGGAACCTACCTGCCTTCTCCTTCCCACCCTCCCCCCACCTCTCTGCCCCGTCCCCCTACAGTCCTGACGAAGGGTTCCGGCCCAAAACGTTGACTGTTCGTTTCCACGGATGCTGCCCGACCTGCTGAGTTCCTCCAGCCTGTTGTGAGTGTTTCTTTGAACCCAGCATCTGCAGAGTATTCTGTGTGAACACAGGAATGAGCAACAGACAGAGAGGCAGATGATAGGTGGAGCACAATGAGACAGAAGTAGTAATGAGAAACAGGTGAGAGGTGGAGTAGTCAGTAATACAGGGGCCGGAGTAGAGCAGGAGAGGGGACATGGGGCATGAAAACAGACAAGAACATATGGCAATACAAAACCACAGACTGATGGCGAAGGGGGAAAACACACAAAAAGACAGAGTTCAACTGGAGGTACTGATGGTGCGTCCCACCCCACGTCAGGGCAGGTAGAGCTGGGTGCTGGCGATGGAAGTCCCTGATGAGAGAGGGGGTACGGGATGTTACAGGTGGGGACCCAGCACCTCTCCTCAGGACCGTAGCCCTCCCAGTCCACGAGGTACTGGAGGCCACGGCCTCGGCGATGAACGTCCAGCAGTTGATGCACTGTGAAGGCCCCTGACCCATCGATGAGCCGTGGGGGGGGGGCGGTTTGGGGACAGAACACAGGGGGTGGCTTGTGAAAGGCTTGATGCGGGACACATGGAAGGTGGGATGAATGCGGCGGAGAGTGGAGGAGAGCTCGAGACAGACGGCAGCAGGGCTGATGACTTTAACAATGGGAAAGGGACAGATGAAACGGGGGCGAGCTTGCGGGAATCCACCTTGAGGGGCAGGTCTCGGGTTGAAAGCCGCACACGCTGTCCCTGGCGGTGACGTGGGGCCTTGGAGCGGTGGCGGTCAGCTTGATGCTTGATCCTAGCAGAGGCACAGAGAAGGGCAGAGTGAATGCGCCTCCACGTCCGTTGTCAATGGCAGAAGAATGCCTCGGCAGGTGGAACACCAACCTCCTCCTCCTGGGCAGGAAACAGTGGAGGTTGATAGCCAAGGCAGCACTCGAAGGGGGACAGATGAGAGTTTATGGCGTACTCGGCCCAGGGTAGCTGCTGACTCCACGCGGAGGGGTTCTGGGAGACCAGACACCGCAATACCGTCTCTAGCTGTTGGTTGGCCCGCTCAGTCTGGCCATTGGTCTGTGGGAGGAATCTTGAAGGCAGACTCACAGAGGCACCCAGAAGATTACAGAATGCCCTCCAGATGTTGGATGCGAATTGAGAGCCCCTGTCTGACACAACATCGACAGGTAAACCATGTAAGTTCAGAGTTGAAGGAGGAGGAGATAGCAGCGTGCCGTGCATACACAGCCCTCTGGTAAAAATGATATCGTGTCCGTTAAATCCATTAGATAGGGGCTGTGGGGAATTCTGATTTGATGGAGACACACGTGAAAGCACAGAAGAACATCTGGAGAAATTTCTGAAACACTGGGCGATCGAGAGTCTTCCGAGGGAAGGCCCCAAAATCCCCGGCTTTGCCTGCTGCTGGCAACCGAGATTGAGGTCGAATCGCTCGGGTAGAGATGGCGCTCGGTACTGGGTGTCGGAGGGCTGATCAGAGCTCGTAGTTTTCGGACGACTCAGAGTCGGACTGTGGTCGGGCATGGCAGGGAGAGTTTTTCTTCCTTCTCCCGTCTGCGTGAGATGTGGGACATTTGAGAGACTTTGAACTTTTACTGTGACCATGGCCTGTTCTTCATCAAGTTATGGTACTGTTGCACTGTTGTAACTATATGTTATAATTATGTGGTTTTGTTAGTTTTTCAGTCTTGGTCTGTCCTGTGTTTCTGTGATATCACACCGGAGGAATATTGTATCATTTCTGAATGCATGCATTACCAAATGACAATAAAAGAGGACTGCGTGTCCTCATAATCTAAAAAAAAAATTTTAAAACATGCAGTATTAGTAATTTGGTTGTTTTTTTAGCTGAGGGGCATTTAGGCAAAGGAATGAAGTGTACAGACTTGGAGAAACGATCAATTACTGTGGGAATGGTGGTGTTACCATCTGACGGGGGAAGACCGGTGACAAAATCCAGGGCAATGTGGGACCAGGGTCTCTTAGGGATAGACAGAGGTTGTAACAGGCCAGCAGGTGGCCAGTTAGAGTTCTTGTCTTGAGCACAGACCAAGCAGGCTGAGATGAAGTTGCCGATGTCATCTCCCATGGAGGGCCACCAGAACCGCCGACTGATTACGGCCTGAGTACACTTGGTTCCAGGGTGACAGGATAACCAGGAAGAACGACCGCACTGCAATACAGAGCTGGGAACATAAACACGGTTAGTGAGGCATTGACTAGGGGCTGCCTCGCTCCATGACTTCAATGTCCCACTGTGCTGCCCCCACGAGACAATGACCAGGGAGGATGACGACATCGGGTACCTCAGGTTTTCCATTCTTGGAACCGGGGCGGAAGGGCAGAATAAAATTGAATCTTGAGGAAAAACAGGGATGAACAAGGTTGATGGAAGTTGAGGTGCTTGGCCGTACAGATATATCCCAGATTCTTGTGATCAGTCCAGGTCAAGAATGGCACCTTTGCTCCCTCCAGCCGTTGCCTCCACTCCTCCAGAGCTAGCTTCACAGCCAGCAGCTCCCGGTTCCCGACATCGTAATTCCGCTCTGTGGGAGTGAGGCGGTGAGAGAAGAAGGCGCAGGGGTGTACCTTCTCATCCTTGGCCGAGCGCTGAGAGAGCACAGCTCCTACGCCAACGTCAGACGCGTCCGCCTCCACAATGAACTGCCGGTCGGTGTCGGGTTGAATCAGGATGGGGGCAGAGGTGAAACCTTTCTTCAGGTCAATGCTTTTTCCGCAGCAGGGGACCGGGGAATCTGACAGCAGATGAGGTAAGAGCAGTGAGTGGTGCAGTCAGTGTAATGTAATTTCTGATGAAGCGGTGACAGAAGTTAGCAAAGCCCAAGAAGTGTTGCAACTCCCGAAGAGTCAAAGGTCGGGGCCATTCGACCAACGCCTTGACCCTCCGTTGCTCAATCTGAATGGAAACACCTCAAATTACATACCCCAGGGAGGAGACTGTATTGCGATGAAACTCACACTTCTCAGCCTTCACAAAGAGCCGGTTCTCCAGGAGGCGCTGGAGAACTCTGCGGACATGACCTGTGTGTTCAGCAAAAGACTTAGAAAAAATCAAAATGTCGTCGAGATACACAAAAACAAATTGGTTCAGCATGTCCCTGAGAATGTCATTTACCAGGGCTTGGAAGGTGGTGGGGGCATTGGTGAGACCGTATGGCATGACCAGATACTCATAATGGCCTGAGGTGGTGTTGAAGGTAGTCTTCCACTTGTCCCCTTCGCGGATGCGGACAAGATGGTCGCCGTTACAGAGATCAAGCTTGGTGAAAACTGAGTCTCCTTGCAGTAGTCCAAATGCAGAGGTCATGAGCGGAAGAGGGTAACGGTTCTTAACGGTGTCATCATTCAGTCCCCGGCAATCAATTCATGGACGCAAGGAGCCGTCCTTTTCAACAAAGGGAAAACGACACCAGCAGGGGAAGAAGATGACCGGATGATACCTGCAGTCTGAATGTACTTACACATGTCTTCACTTTCAGGTACTGACAGGGAGTACAGGCAGCCCCTTGGGGGAGATGTGCCAGGCAAGAGGTCAATGGTACAGTCATATGTACGATGAGGCAGCAGGGAAGTGGCCCAGGACTTGCTGAACACAGCCTTGAGGTCCGTGTATTCAGGAGGGATGGCACTAAGGTCCGGAAATTCCTCAGGGGGGATCTAGGCTTGGAGACAAGGGGATCTGAGCATGGCGGAGGCAGTGGGAGTGACAGAATGGGCTCCAGCCTACAATTTTGCGACTGAGCCAGTCAATGTGGGGGGTTGTGTTTAACTAACCAGGGATGGCCCAGGACAATGGGAGCTTGAGGAGAGTCAATAACTTAAAGGGTTAACTGTTCATGATTGTTGCCGGATAAACTGAGACTCGCCAGGGCCGTGACATGGATGATGTTAGCCAGTCTCTGACCGTTCAAGGCGTTGGCCACCAATGGTGACTGGAGAGCAGATGTGGGTAACTCCCACTGGGCAGCCAAGCCAGGATCGATAAAACACTCCTCTGCACCAGAATTGACCGAGACAGAGAGTGCTCGCGGTTGGACGCCCCACTCCAGAGAAGCAGTATGATTATGATTATGATTATGAGGACACGCAGTCCCCTTTTATTGTCATTTAGTAATGCATGCATTAAGAAATGATAAAAAATGTTTTTCCAGAATGATATCCCGAAAACACATGACAAACCAACTTAAAAACTAACAAAAACCACATAATTATAACATATAGTTACAACAGTGCAAAGCAATACCGTAATTTGATAAACGGTTAAAGTCTCAAAGTCTCTCGCAAGTCCCGTCATCTCACGCAGACGGTGAACCTCCAGCGCCGCAAACTTGCCGGTGCAGCATCCTGGAAGCACCCGACCACAGTCCGACTCTGAGTCCGTCCGAAAACTCCGAGCCTCCGACCAGCCCTCTGACACCGAGCACCGAGCACCATCTCTGCCGAACGCTTCGACCCCGGTCCCGGCAACAGGTGATACGCAAAGCCGAGGATTTGGGGGCCTTCGTCTCCGGAGATTCTCGATCACGCAGTAGCAGCAGCAGCGAAGCGAGCATTTCAGAAGTTTCTCCAGATGTTCCTCTGTGCTTCTCATGGCTGTCCCCATCAAATCAGGATTGATGCACGGCCCCCTAATTAAGACATATCGATATCAATTCGGAACGGCCGCGCGCGCTGCGTCATGCCGCCATCTTCCCCTCCCTCCGGTATGAGGGTGAGTGGCGTCGAGGAGGGCCGGACAGGGGTCACGCTCACCAGTACTCCTCGTCCTACTGGTGAGCGCTTGGCTTTTACTGGGCAGGTGGAGATGAAGTGGTCTGGTTGGCCACAGTACAGACAGGAACGGGTGCTGATTCTCCTTTGTCTTTCAGTCGGCGTCAGGCGGGTACGGTCAACATGCATAGCCTCGGGCTCTGGAATGGGAATTGCAGATGGGGGGCAAACGGCAGGGCAATGTAGACTGACGAGGAGCTTGGAAACCACCCAGTGCCCCCAGGGACCCCTCCCTCTGCAGCGCTGCTGAAGGCGAACGTCAATACGGATGGCCAAATCCACCAGGGCTTCAAAGGTGGCAGGAAGGTCCTGGTTGACCAGCTCATCTTCGATGTCTTCAGAGAGGCCGTTCAGGAAGGTGTCGTACTGTGCCTCCAAGTTCCAGTCGCTGGAGGTGGCTAGGGTTTGGAACTCTATGGTGTGATCTGACACAGATCTGCGCCCCTGGTGTATGTTCAGCATTTCACGGGCAGCCTGTCTCCCGTGTTTGGAACGATCAAACACTTCTCTCATCTCCTCAGAGAATAACTGAAAACTACTGCAGAAAGGGGAGCCTGCCTCCCAGACAGCTGTTGCCCATTCTCTCGCCCGACCGGACAGTTGGGTGATGACGTGGGCTACCTTGGCTCGATCAGGCGGAAATGTTGTTGGTTGTAATTCAAAAATGAGGGTGCACTGGGAAGGAAGAGAGCGGCAGGTACTGGGCTCACCTGAGTACTTTTCTGGAGGAGGCAGACGGGGCTCTTGGTCAGGAGGAGTGAGCGAGAATGCGGAGAGGGAGGTGGAAGATGCAGTCGCTGAATATTGATGGGCGCTCTGGGACAGCTGGAGTGACTGAGTCTGGACCACAAGATCGGCTATATTGGCAGAAAGCAACTCCGCATCCCTGAACACGGAGCCCAGCTGGTTCTGGTGTCTCCCCAGCACCACTCCCTGTTGTTCCAGGGCAGCTCTCAGACGACCGGGGTCTGCTGGATCCGTTCTGGCCAGGTTGTGCTCTCAGGGTGGCTGGTGCAGGGATCCAATCCCAGACCCAGTACTGTGCACACAGCGATATCAATTGAGTCACAAATCCCGAGGTGCAAACAAAGTCAGCAGAAATCAAAGTTCAGGCAGAAATCAAAAGTTCCAGAGAAATCCAGAAACCAGAATCGGGAGACAGGCAGAGTCGAAGTTCAGATGGACAGTGTTCAGAGACGAATGCTGGAAAGACTCACTGGCACAATCTAGCAACGAACAGGTGAACACACAGGACTGAAAACCACTGAGCAGCAAACAGAGAGGCAGACAATAGGCGGCAGATGACTGTCTAAATGTGCAGTGTGCAATTTGTACCAAATAGTATGTACAACAGGACAGTCAATGTAACAGAAATACACTCAAATCAGCGTGAGTTAATCAGTCTGATGGCCTGGTGGAAGAAGCTGTCCCGGAGCCTGTTGGTCCTGGCTTTTATGCTGCGGTACCGTTTCCCGGATGGGAGCAGCTGGAGCAGTTTGTGGTTGGGGTGACTCGGGTCCCCAATGATCCTTTTTACACACCTGTCTCTGTAAATGTCCTGAATAGTGGGAAGTTCACATCTACAGATGGGCTGGGCTGTCCGCACCACTCTCTGCAGAGTCCTGCGACTGAGGGAGGTACAGTTCCCATACCAGGCAGTGATGCAGCCAGTCAGGATGCTCTCAGTCGTGCCCCTGTAGAAAGTTCTTAGGATTTGGGGGGCCCTGGATCAAACTTCCTCAACCTTCTGAGGTGAAAGAGGTGCTGTTGTGCCTTTTTCACTGCACAGCCGGTATGTACAGACCACGTGAGGTCCTCGGTGATCTGTATGCCGAGGAACTTAAAGCTGTCCACCCTCTCAACCCCAGATCCATTGATGTCGATAGGGGAAGTTAGGCCGAATGGTCTAATTCTACTCCTACGTCCGACGGTCATGTGTTCTTGTCCATTCTAGCTCCAAACTGATCCCATTCCCACACCTATTTCCCTGTAAATTATTCTCCTGTCAACCACAAACAGGAGGAACAGTGTATAGCGGATGGAAAGGAAGTAGAAACAGTGATGGATTTTGTCTCCCTCGGTTCAAAGATTTCTACAGATGGCAACTGCAGCCACAAAATTAAATGGCGCCTGCTTCCGGGGAGGACAGCAATAGCAAACTTAGATAAAACACTGAAAGCAGAGACATAACATTGTCCACAAAGATCCGTACAGTCAAGTCCATGGTATTCCCAGTTGTGACGTATGGATGTGCGAGCCGGACTATTAGTAAAGCTGAGTATAAAAGAACCGATGCCTTTGACCTTGGCTGTTGGAGCAAAGTGTTAGGAGTTTGTTGGACAGCACGAAGATCCAACAAGTCGATACTTGAAGACAATACAGCCAGACCATTCATTAGCGGGCTTGATTGTGAGACAGAAGCTCAGATATTTTGGCCACATCACGAGAAGGCAGGATTCCTTGGAGAAGGCGCCCATGTCAGGGAAAACAGAAGGTAAAAGAAGGAGAGGCCGACAGATTAGATTAGATTATGAGGACACTCAGTCCTCGTTTATTGTCATTTAGAAATGCATGCATTAAAAAATGATACAGCGTTCCTCCAGAATGATATCACAAGAAAACACAGGACAAACCAAGACTAAAACTGACAAAACCACTTAATTATAACATATAGTTACAACAGTGCAAAGCAATACCATAATCTGATAAAGAGCAGACCATGGGCACGGTAAAAAAGAAGTCTCAAAGTCCCGGTAGCCTCATCATCTCACGCAGATGGCAGAAGGGAGAAACTCTCCCTGCCATGAGACTCCAGCACTGCCAACTTGCCAATGCAGCACCCTGGAAGCACCCGACCGCAGCCGACTCTGAGTCCGTCCGAAAACTTCGAGCCTCCGACCAGCCCTCCGGCATCGAGCACCGAGCGCCATCTCTGCCGAGCGCCTTCGACCCCGGCCCCGGCCACCAAGCAACAAGCAAAGCCCAGGACTCAGGGCCTTCCCTTCCGGAGATTCTGGACCAGACCGAGGCAACGATGGACAGGTGATATCACCCAGACAATGCGTATGACCTCGAGGGATCTGAGAGAGGCGGTTTCCAACAAGAAGGCTTGGTGTGCAGGGGTCCGTGAGGTGATGAAGAGTCAGACTTGGCTTCACAACCGAATGGCAACAGATTAACCCACCACATCACAAGCTCTGGGCTGCGCGAGGGGACCTCAGATCAGCCGGAGAAATCCCTGGAATTCACATATCCCGGCGAGGAGTCCTCGTGCAGGATTCCCTCGAGGTCCATTTGCCGGTCGAGTCGGAGGCGAGGAAGGGAAAGACAGTGTCCACCTTCATTTCAAGAGCACCAGAAGGTGAGAGCAAGGAATGCGATGCTGAGGCTTTGTAAGGCACTGCTCAGACCCCGCGCTCGGAGTATTGTCAGCAGATTTGTGCCCCTGATCTGAGAAAAGATGTGCAGACATCGGAGGGGGACAAGAGGAGGTTCGCGAGAATCATTCCAGGGATGAAAGGATTAACGTATGAGAAACATTTGATGGCCCTAGAGTTTAGAAGAATCGGGGGGGTATATTGTAAAAACTTATCGAATATTGAAAGACCTGGAGACAGTGGATGTGGAGAGGATGTTTCCTCTGGTGGGGGAGTCTAGGACCAGAGGGCACAGATAGAGTGGATGTGGAGAGGATGTTTCCTATAGTGGGGGAGTCTAGGACCAGAGGGCACAGATAGAGTGGATGTGGAGAGGATGTTTCCTATAGTGGGGGAGTCTAGGACCAGAGGGCGCAGATAGAGTGGGTGTGGAGAGGATGTTTCCTATAGTGGGGGAGTCTAGGACCAGAGGGCACAGATAGAGTGGATGTGTAGAGAATGTTTCCTGTAGTGGGGGAGTCTAGGACCAGAGGACACAGATAGAGTGGATGTGGAGAGGATGTTTCCTGTGGTGGGGGAGTCTAGGACCAGAGGACACAGATAGAGTGGGTGTGGAGAGGATGTTTCCTATAGTGGGGGAGTCTAGGACCAGAGGACACAGATAGAGTGGGTGTGGAGAGGATGTTTCCTGTAGTGAGGGAGTTTAGGACCAGAGGGCACAGATAGAGTGGATGTGGAGAGGATGTTCCCTGTAGTGGGGGAGTCTAGGACCCATGTCGTATCCAACTTCAACGTAACGTCCCATCTGCTGTACTCAATAGTTTGATTAATGAAGGCCAATGCGCTACATCGGATCCGGGGTGACAATTATTTTTTTCTC